>NC_050576.1:311914515-312514515 GCF_011100635.1 Trichosurus vulpecula | reverse complement strand
CAAATGAAAAAAGGACTAATTCCTAGAAATGTGACACAGTACTACATATATTTCAAAATTAGGCCTTTATCAGAAAAGTTTACTTCAAGTATTTTTCCTCTAGCTGTTCTTTAAAATGTGCTGAATGAGCAGGGCATTTTTCTCAGCAAAAAATGTTTCCTCTTACTCTGCCATTTTGACTCTACCCCTGGATTTTTTTCTATCATTAAAGCAAATATTTTTAACCTTTGACTTATGAACTTTTTAAAATTTGTTGATAGCTAAGTATTTTATGCATTTAAAATATTCTGAGAAGGGATCCATATATTTTATGGACATAATTTCCAAATTTAAGTTTCTGATTATTTTCTCAATCTAGAAACTACATGGGGATTTAGAAGATCCTCATTTTAATTTCTAATCCTTGCTTAGCAGCGACTCTGCTCACAATACTTTTGTTGATTGCCTGCTTTTGAACTCTAAAACAGAAGTGAACAGGTTTTTCAAAAGTAATTCCTTGTGAGAAGTGAAAATACAACTGTTCTTGAACAATTCAGTGTGTCTGTTCTAATTTGCTCTGTCTAGGAGTTGAGGGTAATTCTTTTTAAAAAGCATTTACTTTGTGCAAAGTGGGGGATATACAATATGTATAGAGATTCACATAGACAAATAAGATGTTATATGCTCACAAGATTATATTTCAGTGCAGGAGACCACACATTAAGTAAGCTTTAGCTTTAAGTTAGATCAAATGGTTCCAGGGGACTCATGGTCTAAATCAGATGATGATTTATTTTCTTTAACGTTATTTTCCATTGATTAAATCATATCAGTTCCATATATTGAAGCATTTGACAGTGCTACAGACTTTGAAAGTTCTCTTCTGGATCTGCAATATCTGTGGCTGGAGCACTTGTAGGAATAATTTCCCAGCTACATCTTTGCAGGAGTTACTTCCTAGAAAGATGGTTTTGAGCACTCTGCTAGAAGCATTGCTATTTCCAATGTGTTCCAGATCCTGGGATATCTCCCGTGGAGTCAGAAAAGAGACAGCTGTCAAAGTGGTGGTTTGACTTGCTTGGTACGTAGTGTTTCCTGGCTGACAGGATGCCTTGTTGCTTTAGCAAATGGTTTGAGGGATATTGCCTAATCTTCCTTTAGGAGTGAATTATATTATATCTTCTTGTGAAAAGCTTTCAAAACAAATGCTGTGCCTTCCAAAGTCTGAAAATCTAAGGGGGAAATGGCCAACAAAGGAGAGGGTAATGGGAACTTACAAAAGGGTAGTTTATGTGCCTGTGTCTGTCTATATGTATGTATATGTACATGCATACATAAACATATCTATGCACACATATATACATACACGTATGCACACATATACATCTACGTGCATAAGTGTATGTGGGCATGTGTGTTGTCACTAACTCTGGCTGAGTTATTTCAGCATCCAGTAAGCTCAATGGCTGAACGCTTCACTGGTTCTATAGTCCAGTGGGCAAAGTAGAGCTCATAATTCAAGCTGTTACTTATTGGCTGGCCGTGATACACCTGTATATGTGTCTTCTTTCCAGTCGACCTCATTTGACACATACAAGACTCATCAAGCAGGATTCGAGTGGTTAAACTAATTATTTCAAAAATGACCCATATTAAATGCTACATGAGTTACAGTTGATCCCTACTAAGGAGGAGGTAAATCTCTCTTTTTTGATGTTAGGGTTGAGTGAACTCCTTCTAGACTCCAAAAGAAGATTGTGTCTGTGCAATGATATCTCTTCTCCTACAATTAATGAGATGCACTTGGGGGTTCTCTTAATTTGGGTGCCGTCAATCACTCTATCACACACTTATCTCTTGGGTCAAAACTTAAAATGGCTACTTTTCCCTATCTCCCAATGGTTTAAGTAAGGATAATGCCAGCTGGAGAATTTTACAGGAAGACATTTTTGTCTGTGTGTTTAGAAATTTTGTTCATTCAGCCAACAGACAGTTAATGCATGTAGATGTTTTCATCAGTAAAGGAGGAACAGGCAATGGGGATATGAACTACTAGGAAAAACAGGTAAGAAGATCAAATGAAAATAATTGAGAGAGGTCAAAAAAGCAGTCTACTGGTAAGATGTTCAAAGAGGACAGAACTTCCTCAGGGTATTGAGATACACCAATCAAACTGAAGAGAACATAGCATAAGGTAAAGAAAAATATTTGAACCCCCCTGAAAATGTCTATTATGAGCATTTTTATGGCAAAGATCCATAGTATTATTGTTGACCATGTAGAAATGTTATTTATATGGAGGAGAATGAAAAGAAGAAATACTTTTAGGTAAAAACAAAACAAAGAAAACCTCCAAAGCTTAGCTGTATGCCACTTTTAATTGAAATTAATGAATCAAATATCCTTAGTTTGTTTTTAAAAATGTAACACAGAATCATTTAGCACTGCTACACTTGCCTTCTGAGCCATCTATAAAGAAAATCAGGTTTTTTTTGCCATGGCATATATATTTCTTGTCCCGTTTGTATTTGAGAAGAGTGAGTGCCTAATTTGGGGAAGAGTGGAAGAGTTTCTCATCCTCAGGTCATTTGTCAGTTTGTAGGATGACAGACAGAATTTCCGTGATATTAAACACACCGAGCTAGACTGAATGAGGTGAGCTTGAAAATAGGATGATTTTCCCAGTCTTGCTTGCTTAGAAACATCCCAGGATACTTGTTTTTAGGTAAAGGGAATAGTCAATAGGGCAAGAACAGAGATCAGGAAAGATTAAAAATGTAACTTTTGTCCTAGCTCAATCACAATGGGTTCTTTGATTTAAACCTGTCATTTACTACATAACTGTCCTTAACCTAGAACTGGAAAAAAGAAATTGTTATTTACTCAGAGGAAGAAGGGGACTTGAAGGGAAACTCATTTGAAGATAAAATTGTAATTAAGTTCTCTGGGTCCTACTGAAAATAAAAAGATGTGTTGCTGTTGTGATAAAATGTAGAGCATCCTGGCATATTTTCTGTAAGTGAGGGTAAAGATCATCTTGGAAACTGACATGACCCTCAGTACCTAAATTAATTTATTCCAAAATTTTGGAAAAGAATAAAGGTGGATTGGTTTCTAAAGCCCTGAGATATTTTTAAAATTTTGGTATTAAAAATTCTCAATTCTTTCTACAAAGAGTTAAAACCAAATCTTAAAATAACTTCAAGATCACATAGAAAATGACAATTACATGTAAACTGGTGAAGTATCTTTTTATTTTGTGACATGAAAATAAATTTTAATTGGAGAGAAGATAGACATACTATGTCTCCTAAAGAAGAAAACCCTGTTCAGTCCTTGAATGGCATATAAGGGCACAATTCTTATTCAGAAATGTCAACTTTTCTAATAGACATTGGAATTAACAGAAGCATCTATCGGTTCATCTATCTATCTACCTATCTATCTACATATACACAAAATATGCATTTCCACTAATCCCTATGTTCATTAAATTGACACACACCTTCCTATAAGGAAACAAAGAAGGTTTTCTCTGGACAGAAACAGTGCAGAAGTCAAGGGATTTGCTGCTTGAAAATATGTATATTAAAAGATCAACTCTGGATCAGGCAAATAGAAGGCAATGACTTTGCCTTCTATATTTTATTATTCATTTCTTTCAACTTCACTTATATGCCACATGAGGATAGTGGATCCAAAGGGGATTTTATAAATCCAGTCTCAACAGAGTTCCTATGATAGTTTTGTTTTGATTTTGTTTGTTTTGTTTTGTGATTATGGGAGAAGATGTAGAGCAATCCAATAAAATTTTAAATGCGAGTTATAAAAAATTTCATGACTATGTGACTTAGTTTTCTGGGAACCCAGTATGCCATACTCACATCAAAGAGGGTAATATACTCTATGAGCAAAGCATAATTGCAGTAGCTCAGATGAAATGTAGGATGCACAAACTTAGAGATATCTCTACTTTGAATATTCATATGGACCATTTGTATCCAACCTGTGGTAGTGGCTTCTGAACTTGTATTTCTCTGATCTGCCACAGATAACACTGTGCCTTGACCTCAACATTGTGAAATCATTTGTTCCTCTCTGAGAATGAAGGACAACCAACAAATATAGGCATATATGTGTATATGTATACATATGTATCTTTGTATGTGTATGTGTAAATATATTATTTATGTATTTATATATACACACTCACATACATACAGAATGTTGTCTGTTATTTCTACTATAGTTATCTGTAATCTTTAAGCAGTTAGAGTCTACAGTATAAGAGTATTGTCCCAAGCCTTTATTTTTCCTGCTTATATGCAAGTTCAAGCATATTGTCATGCTTTCTGGACTCTTTGGCTTTCTTCTTATGATAACTTTTATATCAGTTAAATTTCTATAATATATGTTGGTAGTCACAATCAACATCTTTAGTTTCATTTATTTTCTATTAGTTGGAGTTAATAGCTTATCTGAATAAATTGACTTCTGTTTATTGACTTAATCTAATCTTTATCCCAAATCAAAACTCTGCCCAAAATGATAGCACGCATGTGTTTGAATGCAAGGTAAACTCTTCAACAGCACAATAATATAAGCCCATGCTCCAATTGCTAATTCCAAAGAGGCCAAAATTGATCAGTTCTATGAAGACTTACATCTTCTAGAAACAACATCAAATGTTTTCAAGGATGTCACATTCACCATAGGGGACTGGAATGTTAAAGTAGGAAATTAAAAGACAATTGAAATAGCAGGCAAGTTTGGCCTGGAGTGCAAAATGAAGCAGGACAGAGACAAATCAAGTTTTGTCAAGATAACTTCCTGATCATAGCAAACACTCCTTTTCAACAACCCAAAATACAACTCTACACACAGATATCACCAGATGGTCGATATCAAAATTAGTTTGATTATATACTTTGTAGCTAAAGCTCCATACAGCCAGCTCAAACATGATCTGGAGCTGACTGACAATCAGGTCATGAGCTTCTTATTACAAAGTTCAGCCTTAAATTGAAAAATCTATAGACAATTATCCATTTCTCTCTCTCTCTCTCTCTCTCTCTCTCTCTCTCTCTCTCTCTCTCTGTGTCTCTCTCTCTGTGTCTGTCTCTCTCTCTGTGTCTGTCTCTCTGTCTCTGTCTCTCTCTCTCTCTCTCTGTCTGTCTCTCTTTCTGTCTCTCTCCCTCTCTCTCACTTTCATGACATAAATAGCATCCCTTGGGAATATGAAGTGGAGGTAATGAAGAGATTAAAAGATTAGATCTGGTAAACATAGTTTCTAAAGAACTATGAACAGAGGTTTGCAATATAGTATAGGAAGCAGCAAAGAAAAGAAAAAGAAAAAAAACCTTTCCAAAGAAAAAGGAGCAAAAAAGCAAAATGGCTGTCTCATGAGGCTTTCTTTACAAATTGTTGAGGATAGATTGAATGCAATAGGTAAAAAGAAAAGGGAAAGATATATTGAATTGAATGTAAAACTCCAGAGAATATCAAGAAGAGATAAAAAAGTCTTTCTTAAATGAGTAATGCAAAAAAAACCCAAAAAAAACAAAACTCAGCAACAATAGAATGGAAAAGACACATCTCGGGGCAGAGCCAAGATGGCAGCTGGAAAGCAGGGACGGGCATGATCAACCCCCCCCCCCCCAGGTCCCTCCAAACACATATAAAAATGGCCCTGAACAAATTATAGAACTGCAGAACCCATGAAATAGCAGAGGGATGCAGGGCTCCAGCCCAGGACAGCCCAGATGGTCACGGGGTAAGGTCTATTGCAACATGTTGGGAGTGGAGCAGAGCAGAGCCCAGCTGTGAGCCATGCCTGGACCAACCAGACCAAGAGGCGGGAGGAACAGGCCCTAGTGCCCTGAATCAGTGAGCTGTGGCAGTTACCAGACTTCTCAACCTACAAGCACCAAAGACAACAGAGAAGGTTAGTGGCTGGGACAGAGTGAAAGGAGTTCATGGTTTGGCCACCGCCCTGGGGGCAGTGGAGGTAATGCAGCTTTGAGGCTGCTTACAGAGCTACAGCTGCATTGCTTCTGGCGCCAGGCCCACCTGGTGGGAGGAATTAGGTGGCGAGTCACAGTGGGAGTGCAGAGTCAGCTTAGATCTGAGTCCAGTCCAGGTTGGCATTTCTTGGGGGAGGAGTAGCGCTGGTTTGGCAGAGCTTGCTGTATAGAAATAGCTCTAAAAATAACAGTGCAGCCCCTCAAGCTTGGGACAAAGTACTCTATGCTCTACAAGCAGTCATACGCGGACAGAAAACTCAAGGGTCAAGTAAGTTGGCTGGGAACATGGCTAGGCAGTGAAAATGTACTCAGATTCAGACTCAGACTTTGGAATCTTTCTTTGGTGACAATAAATACCAAAACATACAGCCAGAAGAAGTCAACAAAGTCAAAGAGCCTACATCAAAATCCTCCAAGAAAAATATGAACTGGTCTCAGGCCATGGAAGAGCTCAAAAAGGATTTGGAAAAGCAAGTTATAGAAGTAGAGGAAAATTGGGAAGAGAAATGAGAGTAATGTGAGAAAACCATGAAAAACAAGTCAATGACTGGCTAAAGGAGACCCAAAAATACTCAAGAAAATAAAACCTTAAAAAATAGACTAACTCAAATGGCAAAAGAGCTCCAAAAAGCCAATGAGAATAAGAATGCCTTGAAAGGTAGAATTAGCCAAATGGAAAAGGAGGTCCAAAAGACCACTGAAGTAAACAATACCTTAAAAATTAGGTTGGAGCAAGTGGAAGCTAGTGACTTTATGAGAAATGAAGATATTATAAAACAGAACCAAAGCAATGAAAAATGGAAGACAATGTGAAATATCTCATTGGAAAAACTACTGACCTGGAAAATAGATCCAGGAGAGATAATTTAAAAATTATTGGACTACCTGAAAGCCATGACCAAAAAAAGAGCCTAGATCTCATCTTTCAAGAAATTATCAAGGAGAACTGCCCTGATATTCTAGAGTCAGAAGTTAAAACAGAAATTGAAAGAATCCACTGATCGCCTGCTGAAAAAGATCCCCAAAAGAAAACTCCTAGGAATATTGTCACCAAATTCCAGAGCTGGCATATCAAGGAGAAAATACTGCAAGCAGCCAGAAAGAAATAATTTCAGTATTGTGGAAAAATAATCATGATAATACAAGATCTAGCAGCTTGTACATTGGAACTAGGATTAAAACCAAGAATCACCTACCCAGTAAAACTGAGTATCATGCTCCAAGGCAAAATATGGATTTTCAATAAAATTGAGGACTTTCAAGCTTTCTCAGTGAAAAGACCAGGGCTGAATAGAAAATTTGACTTTCAAACACAAGAAGCAAGAGAAGCATGAAAAGAAGGTAGAGAAGTGCTGACATCGAGAAGGGCTCATCGTCATAAGCCTACTTTGGATGTATGGTGAACTGAGTTTCTGATCAATGAGGTCTACATCAGCTTGGACAGACTGCCAAGTCCTCTCTCACTTCTCCACAGAGGATCACCATGGAGACATTTCTCACTGGAACAGCTTGTTGTAAATATTATATTTCAGCCTTTGAGCATATATTGCTGGTTTACAATTACTTGTAGGTTTAGAACATGTGCTTTTTCGTAGAGAAAAAAAATGCAATCCTGCTTCAGGAGAAGTTAAAAAATTCCAATTGATAGACGTTTTTTGCTTGATGCTCTGGTAACACTTTTCACTGAATCAGCAAGGCTACATATTAAAGAATAAAATCTTTCATATTATTAAATATATCATGGCACATTTTATAGCAAACTCATAATATGGTTAGATGTTTTGTATCAAAAAGAAAACGATCATATTTTCGTTATGGAAGAAATTTGTTAAGATCATTTCTTTTTCTATTTTTTCAGTTGATATAATATTATATAATATAACATGTAATTCAATTTATATAATATAATAATTAATTGTTCCTCAGGTATTTGATAGAATTTTCTAATAAATCCATCTGGTCCTGGAAAAAAAAGAAAAGACACATCTCTTCAGGCAAATTAGATACATCAAGGGAATACTTCATCCAAAAGTGGGCACGATAAAAGATGAAAATGGAAGGGCCTTAAAAGAAGTCAAAGATACTAAGAAGTCTATGAATACATAAATAACTATTTAAGAAAGATGTTAACATCACTGATAACCATGATGGTGTGGTTATGGATCCAGAGCCAGACATTGTGGAGAATAGAGTGAAGTGATCTCTAGGAAGCATTGCTAACAACAATACTAGTCTACTTGATAGCATTTCTGCTGAGCTATTTAAAATTCTAAAAAGAAGATGCTATTACAATGATGCACTCAATATCACAACAAATTTGGAAAATCCAACAGTAGACACTGGATTGAAAAAGATCAATTTATGTCCCAATCATAAAGAAGGGCAATGCCAAGGAATGTTGAAATTGCAAACAATTGTGCTCATCTCACACACCAAGAAGGTTATGCCTAAGATTCTGCAAGCTAGGCTTCAGCACTGTGTGAACTAAGAATTACCAGAACAGTAGGCTGATTTTCAAAGAGGCAGAGGAACTAGAGACTCAATTGCCGATGTTCACTGAATTATGGAGAAAGCAAGAGAGTTCCAGGAAAAGAAAATCTACTTCTGCTTCATTGAATACATTAAAGACTTTTACTGCCTGGATCTCAACAAAATGTGGTTTATGTCTTCAAAGAATGGGAATTCCAGATCATCTCATTTGTCTTCTGAGAAACCTGTATGTAGGTTGAAAAGCACCAGTTAGAATTGAACATGGAGCAACTGATTAGTTTTAGATTGGCAAAGTAGTATTACTATGATATATTGTCACTTTATTTATTTAACTTGTATACAGGGTACTTCATGTGAAATGCCAGGCTCAACAAACTGAAAGCCAGTACTAAAGTTTCTTGGAAAAATATCAGCAATCTCATAGTGAATAGGAATTAAGAAGCCTTTTGATGAGGGTGGAAGAGTAGAGTTATGTTAAGCTGCAAGCTGACTTGAAGCTTAACAATAACAACAAAAAAACCCTAAAGTTTTGACAAATATCCACATCACTTCCTGGCAAATAAAGGTAAAAGAAATGGAAATACTGTCTGATTTTATTTCCTTGGACTCAAAGATCACTGCAGATGGTGACTGCAGCTGTGAAATTAAACGACATTTGCTCCTTGAAAGTAAAACTATGGCAAATCTGGCCATTATACTAAAAAGCAGAGATATCGCCTTACTAACAGAGGTACATATAGTCAATGCTATGGCATTTCTAGTAGCAATATATGGTTATGAGTGTTGGACTGCAAGGAAAGCTGAGCACCACTACATCAATGTCTTCAAATTTTGGTGCCAGAAAAGACTTCTGAGAGTCTTTTGTACATCAAGGAAATCAAATCAGTCAATACTTAAAGAAATTAATTCAGGCTATTAACTGGAAGGTCAAATAGCAAAGCTGAAGCTTAAATACTTTTTCTCCTATAATGAGAAGACAGGATTTATTGGAAAAGACCTAAAGATTAAAGACACAAGGAAGATAGGATGGCATAGGATGAAATGGATAGATAGTGTCATGGAAATGATGTACATAAACTTCATCATACTTCAGGGGATAGTGGAGGATAGAAGGGCCTGGTGTATTATGTTCATTGCATAATGAATGGGTTATGAAGAGTCAGAGACAATTGAACAATAACAACCTTTGTGCTTCTAAACTGACTAGGGTTTTCACTTTTCCTAAAATGACAACAAAATCAGCAAACAATGTATTTATACTTGATAGAAGTACTGTGTATACCTCTTTTGTTTTCATATTTGAATATATTTAAATAGTATTTTATTCTTTCCCAATTTCATGTACAATTATAGCTCATTTTTGAAAAATAGCTTAAAATGTTCTCCCTCTTTCCTTCCCCTTTCCATTCCTGAGATAGCAAACAATTTGATATAGATTATACATTTGTAATCATGCAAGACATTTTTGTATAGAATATGTATTTAATGCTATATAGGTATGACATTTCTGAATAATCTAAAAGCCTTTAATCTCGCATTTATTGAAATCCTGGACTACATTTTTTGCCTTTCTCTCTATGCCACCTTTGTACTGATGCCACCAAGTATCAATTTGGATATTTACTCAAATCTGAGAAGAATCTTGTCAGATTATTCAAACATTCTCTCTTTTTTCATCCTGAACGACAGGCTCTTGGGATATATCTACCATTGTCTTCAGCATGATCTACTAATTTTTGATAATTATGAACATTTTTAGATGAGATAGCCAAAGGAAGAATGAAATTGTTGTGACCTTTGGACCAACTCCTATATTTGCCCCTCTGCTTAATAGGAAAATATAATGTGGATATAGTTCATGTTCCTCCAGGAACAGATCAATTGCCTAGGCATCCAAATAAGATTTTGCATTAAGGGAACCAAAAAACAGGAACTTATGTAGATTTCTAAAAATGATGCGGTTTGTGGTAGCTTCTGTCGCCTCATGATGCTTTGTTGCCGTCTCTGTAAATATAAGAGGGACAACAGAAGATTGACTTCCACTTTATAACTTTAGAATAGTTCGTTATTACATGCACTTGAAAATGTGACTGCATTTGTGTACAAAAATTCAGACTTTATTAATTGATATAAAGTTTTTTTTTTCCAAATTACTCCTAATTAGTGTTGCTTTACTCAATTGATTGCCCTGCACATAAAGTATAGGTCTATTTGGTGCATGTGCAAAGGTAATAGTTGGAAATTAATCATTAGTCATACTTATGGGAAAAAATATGCTCACTTTCCCCAATTAAGGCTCTTAAGTGATTAAGATGATTTCATTCTGATATCCCCAGAACAGCACAGGCATCTAAGTTCCTGCTTTAACAACCCAGGTAGCAGCTCCTGTGGGGGCATAAGATTCCACCACAGCCAGCACCCAGGAGGCTGCTGGCACGCCGGGAAAGCACAAGTTCTTTTTATCTGCTTAAACAAGGAAAGCACGGTGAAGGGGTTGACCAGCTTACTTTAATCCAGCATTCCGTTAGCATACATACAACATTCATTTAGTTCAGAGGAAAATGCCAGAATCCAGTTAGCATTCAGTTAGTTCAGGGGAACAAAGAAACAAGCATCAAGAGACAGACCAAATACAGTTTCATTCACTTACTTCAGGGGAAAGAGCCAGCACTCTGAGGTTCAGAACACTCATTTAGTTCGGGGGAAATGAACCAGCACCCCGAACCTCAAATCCAAAATACAAACAAATTACAAATATCAACAGACAGACCCAATACAATTCATAGTTACCAATATCTGGGCTCGGCCGGAGAGCAAGGGCTGGCCCAGAGTCACGCTTGCCGCTGCTCCCACACCAACCAGAAAAGGAAAGAGGGCTCTTCAAGCTGTCCTCTCCCCTCTTATAGAGTTTTTGACATCATCAAGTGCCATCTGAATGACCAGGACCAATTGGTTCTTGAGTTGGCCCCTTCCCCTAGGTTAACACCCAATAGGGCGTGGCTCTGGAGTCAACACCTCCCCTCAGCCAGCCCCATGACTCATCACACAGGAAGTTCTCTTCTTCCTGGCATGGTTTCTGGACTTCCTGCCCCAGAAGACAAGCCCCAGTGCCCAGCGAGGTTCAATGAGGTAAGCTGAGTCACTCAAAGAAAACAAAGGCCAATCTGGCCACAGTTCCCTAATGAAGAGAATGATGGACTTGGAATCAGGAAACCCAAGTTTGAGTTCTCAGACTCTTACGAGCTATTTGATCATAGACAAGTCTATTAACTTGCCAGTGCCTTAGTTTCCTTAACTATAGAGTGATTGGATACCCAGACTTATAGCATCCTTTCCAGCTCTAATCCTGTAATCCTACAACCTGGGAACTTTTGTAAAAACACTTGTTGATATTCTTATAATAATAAAAGTAATAGAATAATAGAACAGAAGGTCATGCATGCAATGAGAATGGATGCAAAAGTACAAAAAAGGCTATAATTAAAACTGTTTACCAAGGCCAGATAATAGAAGAATTTATATTGTAACATCCTGACAACAAGATCATGAATGAGAAAGTAGATAATAGAAAACATGGTTCAATGAAATCATGAAAGTTGTAATTAAGAAAGCAGGGCAGTAATGCATGCCAAGAAGATACCCATTATTATCAGTAGCCCATAAGACAGTAATGACATCTCTCGCACTTTGCAGTTGCGTATTCGCAGTGTATGAAATTGAACAATGCCTGGGCCTTTAAACTTGTTTTAAACTGGCTTAATATAGTTTATGAGCTGAGATATTTGTGTTGGAAGCAAGGCAAATCAAGAGATTCAGAATGAAACATTTTGGTAGGGCTCTGAGGAGGCTGGTTACCAAGACGACTTCTTGCATATCTCTATGACACTGTCCCTCTTAGTTTTGTCTGTCCATGGAGAAGTCCCATATATCAGGCTATTCTACAAGAACTAGACTATGGTGATTTTATGTCATAAGTCAATGACTCTCCCCTTGGCAACACAATCTGAGCTCTTCTTTATTCTTTTTGGTTTGTCATGGGAAGCTTCTTATAGAGATTTTAAGACACATGCAGATAAAAGAGAGCCTGAAAAAGCACAAACATTTAGCTTATGTTGCCCAAATCTAAACCCACCACACTCCCAACCATCTTCAGTTTCATCAAAATTGTGGCTAAACGTGTCTTTACAGTCACTATTGTTCTAAATTTCTCAGTCTTGCCATCAGACTATGTGGCCCATAACAATAAGAAAGTGGCTTTATTTATTTACAAGGACTAGGTTCAATCTTGGGAACCTCTGAATTATCATTCTCTTTTGCTCATTTTTCATCTATCATTTCCCTTAGAAACATCAGAATTTGTCTTCTATGCATGCATAAAAGATCTAAGAACACCTCTAGCCCCTCATGAGCAAAAAAGTTACCAAAATATTGAATATAATAAAGATTTTATTTCAAAGAATGCAAAAGAAGTATTCACAAATGAGCTCATGAAGTCAAGATAATTATCCTTCCCTATTTAAGTAATAATGTACTATACCTCTTATGGTCCAATATAATCTTTCAGACAAGGAGTACTTCCCTAAGTACCATCTCCTCATCTTTCCTGTACCCTCTGGAACAAAAAGGAAGTCAGTATTATGAGACAGTCAAGGGACTTAACTTATACTGAGCCATACTTCCCTAACACTCTTCAAGCTTTCAGACACACAATACTATTGAAAGCAGACTTACGTAATTAAAAGAAAAAGAAAAAAAAAAGATTGTTGCTCCTTCTTAGCAAGACCCGGGCAATTCTCACAAATCTTAGGGCCAGTGAAAGACAAGCTATTGATTTGATCTTTCAATTTATGATTGTACCCCTTTTTCCTCCTAGTCTCCAGTCAGTCAGTAAGTGAGTAGGCATTCAGTAAACACCTACTATGTATCAGACATTGTGTTAAGCAAAGATGATACAAAGAAAGGAAAAAGACAATTGCTTAAGATAACTTAAAAATTTCGTTATCTAATGAGGGAGATAAGATGCAAATAAATATAAACAAGTAATTTCTATGCAGGATCAATATGAAATAATCAAAAGAAGGAAAGCACTAGAATTAAGACAGCTTGTAAAAGGGTACCTGTATAAGGTTAGACTTTAGGTAGAACTTGAAGGAAACCAGGGAAGCCAGAGAGTAAAAATGAAGGGGAAGAGCATTCCAGGTGTGAGAGATAATCAATGAAAATGCCTGCAGCCATGAGATGGAATATCTTATTTGGGGAACAGCAAGGATGATAGTGTCACTGGAATTAAGGGTACATGGTTGAATGATCTAAGTTATAAAGTACTTTGGGATTTTGTATTTGATCCTGGATGTACTGAGAATATAGGTGACATAGTTGGACTGTCACTTTAGGAAAATCATTGTAATGGCTGATTAGATCATGGACTGAAGTAATAAGACACTTGTGGCAGATGGACCTACCAGCAGGATATTGTAATTACCCAGGGATAAGGATTTGAGGGCTTGCCCAGGTTAGGCAGAGGAGAGGAGAGGGGATGTTCAGGGGATGTTGCAAATGTGAAATCTACAGGCCTTAACAGTAGTTTGGATAAGTAGGTAAAGGTAAGAGATATCGAGGAGTTGAAGACAATGGTTAGATTTTAAGCATAGGGGACAAGGAGAATACTGTTACCCTTGTTAGGAATAAGGTTGAAAGAGGTGGGTTGTTTAGGGGAAAAGAAAACAAGTTCAGTTTTGGATATTTTGAATTTAAGATGTCTTCTGGATATCCAGTTTAAGTTGTCTGAAAGGCAGTTGGAGATGAAAGACTGGAGATCAACTGATAGGTTAGGGCTATGGATAAGTAGATTTGAGAATCATCAACATAGAGGTGATAATTAAATGCACTGTTGCTGATGAAACCACAAAGTTAAGTAGTATAGCAGAAAATAAGAAGGATAAGGAGGACAAAGCTTCTTGGGAGATATAGGGTTAGTGGATATGATCTGTATGAACATCCAGTGAAGGAGACTGAGGAGAAAAATTATCACACAAATTAGAAGAGAACCAGAAGAGAGTAGAGTCCTGAAAACTAGAGAAAAGAGTATTTCAGAATAGGGTGATCAAAAGCTGAGGCCAAGAAGTATGGGGATTGGCACTCGAAAAAGTCATCATATGCCAGGAAGTTATTTTTGGATAGAAATCCCTGTTCTTTTAAAAGGTATTTCACCATTTGGTCCCAGAACTTATACTGATGCATGAACTTCTTCATCTTTCACCCCCACTGCATCAGCTTCTCCATTGCTATTGATTTTTATTCCTTCATCTCCTGGCTTGGTTTAGAAGCTCCCAAAAATTTCACTGCTTCATCTGTTTACTGCCATCCCTTGGCCCTCACAGTCCAGTGAATAAGTCCAGTGCATAGTGTATAGACAATCTCCTCTTTAGTTTTTCCTTCAGTTTTGTTTCACCCCCACCCTCTCTCAATGAAGCCCTAATGGTGTATCTATAGTCTATGAATAAACTGGGGAATGGTCATCATTGCATCAATCATCCCTAATATTATCCTTTGGGAGGGGAATACTAGGGTAAACTGAACATTTTCAAATACTTATAAGTCTCAAAAAATTTCACATCATCTTAAGGGGATATCATAAATGCTAGAACAAACTCATTAGTAGGGGACAATATGGACTTTTTATTTCATGATAATATTGGCTAACATTTACGTATCAATTTAAGGATTGTATATACTTCTTATATTTTATCTTATTTTATCATCTGTAATATCGATTGAGTTGGGACTTTCTTACTCTTTTAAAACGATTAAGTGTCTTTGAGTCTTACTAGGTGCTAAGCCCCAGGCCCAAACACCTATTAGGTGTAAAACCTATGTGGGTGTGGATTGGTAACTAAGGTGGGGCCCAAGGTGGGGCTAACTCAGGGGAGGGCCTAGTTTACACATGAGTTTGAGTGACATGTCTGGGACTGCAGAGGCTTTTAGATCACGTGGGTTTAAGTCGCCTCTTTGTGATGATTCTAGGTCACGTGGGTGACATGTGTGACTCACCCCTGACCCTGAAAAAAAAATAAAACCAGGGGTTGGCTTTCTATTCTTTGGAGCTCTTACCCACAGCAGTGGTGGCGCGAGTGACTCTGGGCCAGCCCTTGTTATGAGCTGAATCTATCTAGGCTGAACCTAGATGTTGGTAACTATGAATCTGTATTTGGTCTGTCTGTTTAGGACTCTCACTCGTGCTGGTGCGCTGATGCGGAAACTCTGGGCAGCTGTAGCTAAGGGCCCTCCAGCTTGTAACCCGGATGCTGGGACTTTGTTTAACTCTGGTAACTATGTATTGGGATCTGAATCAGACAAGGTCTGTATGTGGATGTTTGTACTTTGTTTGTATTTTGCTCTGAGTTCAGGGTGCTGGTCTCTTCCCCTGAACTAAGTGAATGATATCTGTATGCTGAATTAAAGTAAGCTTGTCAACCCCTAAACGCTGCTTTCCTTAGTGAAGCAGATCAAAAGAACCTGTGCTTTTGCAGTGTGTTGGCAGCTTTCTGAGTGCTGGCTGTTGATGGATCTTACACCCCCATGGAAGCCGCTAGCTAGATTGTTAAAACACCGTCACAGCCCTGTTAGATGTTCTTATTTTCCCTTTTGACAGATGAGGAAGCTGAGCCTGAGACAGATAAAATGACTTGCTTAGGGTCATACACCTTATAAGTGTCTGAGGCACAATTTGAACTCAGTTCTTCATGACTCAAGGTGCTGAAGCTCTTTCCACTATCCTGACAAAACATCATAAAGGCCTAATTGGCAGGGCAAAAGAAGCCAAATGTAATGACTGGACACACCCAAAACACATTTATCATATGAAATCATGTGTATGTAGAATGTATGAAAGGAGCTTCCTGGTTTTGCCTCTTGCATGATGATGGGATCAAAAATTGAGGCACGGAAAGAGCAAACTGAGGCCCAGAGAAATGAAATGACTTGTACGATGTCTCACAACTACAATAGGTCAGGCAACATTTGAATACAAGTCTTCCTTTTTTCAAGGTCAGCATTGTACTACATTACGCTGCCTTTTGAAATGCTTTCTAATGACCCTGTAAGTTGTAAATCTATAACATCGTGTGCTGTGATTTTCTGATTCTTAAGTATACAAACTACTTTGAGTTTAGTAAATAGATCCTAAGACCCTTATTCAGGCACATAGCTTTCCTTTCTGATCTACTGCTGTTTAGACAACTCACTGCACAGAGTTTTACAGGTGCTGAATAAATCATTGACAGACGCATTTTCTTCTACCCTTTGTTCATCCTTTATGGGATTTATAATCTATTCTAATAGTAGAAAAATTGACATCCTCTTTTGGAGTACTAAACCATTCCCTGCCCCCATAATTTTTGCAGTACATTGTATGTATGACCTGGTGTTATGATTTCAAGGCCCCCAAATGCATCTCACGTTGTTAACTAAGAAAGTCTTCAGACTTTAGAGGGATAGAAAGTAGTAGCAAGGGGGAAGAAGAAATGTTTTTTTCCTTTTCTTTTCCTTTATATAAGAATCATCCTTCTTATCAATGGGCTCAACTTAACATTGCCACCAAGGACAGAACAATTTCACAAATTCAAATCCAGCGAGCTACTTTCCAGAATGTGTAAGCATGGGTGAGTGCCACCGAACACCATTGCTGAGGACTGCCTCTGAGTTAAAAATGAGCATACAAATTCCAAGCCTATCAACAAATTCAGAGAGCCTATCAACAAGAATAATGCACCTACCTTTTCCACACTGTATGAAGGGAGAGGACAAGACAAGGACACTCTTGGGCAACAAATTCTGAAGACAGACAGAAGTGTTATGCATATCAAGCAGGTTGTGAGGTCAATACGCAGAAAATACTGCAACATAAGTTAATGCCAGTGAATGACACTCTCAAAACAGCTTCTGAAAGTTTGTTCTCCCAGCTGCTGTGCCTGCAGACATTAGTTATCCTGGGAACGTCACTTTGTGCTGCAGAGTGGGGTGATGAGCTTACTGTTAGGAAATATGTTTGACAGGTATAAAAAGTCAATTACATAAAGTGAAAAGAGCTATATTATTCCTTAGTCACTCTATTAAGTAACTCAAGTTTGAAGTGCATTTGCATCCAGAAGCCACAGAAAATTTATTTAGCTTTCAAATGCTGTGGGGTTAAGTGGGTCTTAATTCTCTATTATTAATCAAAATGAATAATTGAGGATTTTTATGGCTTTAATAATTAGAATTGTTCTTAATCTCACTATCTTTCTTATAAACTTCTTATTAAATAACTTATTGGAAATAAATTGAAAGCCAGGAAAGTTGTTATTTAAACCTCTCCCCTATTCCCAATGTCTCTCCCCTTTCCTCAAATGCTCTTCTTTCTCCCGTAGTCACACTGTGTCTTCAAAAATTGTAGATCATGTGATCACAGACTTGAAACTACCTCAATTTATAGATGAACCACACAGGCAGTTTTGGAATTTGAAACAAATTCTCCAAATCCAAGGGCTCCAAATCCTGGAGCCTAAGAACCTATATTGCCTCAGGTTATTCTTTGGCTTACCAGGGTCTCCCATGGCTGTTCTCCATAGTCCAGCCTTCTTCTTCCTTGGCATTGCTCAAACTGTGTGCTTTTCCTTCTTTCCCATTTTAAAAAGCATCTTTATTTTCCATTATCCAGAGGAATCATCTTCTCTTGCTACTGTAATTTAGATTGGATCTGGTAAACTCCTTCCCATAAAGGCACTCACACCTGAGAAGGTTTATATTATTCTTCCTATTCCTTAACTCAATCATGAATCACTAATACAGGAATTTCAGGCATCAGAAACAGCTGTAAGTGGGGAAAAGTGCCTTTCTACGTTCTTCAGAAAATTATCTTACTTAAGCAATGGCTTTCTTGCCTTCTTGATAATATGGAGCCTGTTCTTAAGACCAGTTTCCCACTGTCCTCCCTTTCAATGGCCAGTATCTTCAAACTAATTAAAGTGGAAGAGACTATACTATTTTCAGGTTTGTTTCCTTACACATTGCTTGATACATAGTTGATAGGGATTGGGCCTGGGCTTGTGATTTTATTAATTTACAGAACTCCATATGAGGAAATTCCTTCTACCAATACAGATCAGCATCTTCTGTACAACTTACAGTCTTAGAGAGGTAGCCTAGAGCACTGAAAAGCTAAGTGACTTGCCCAAGGTCCTACAACCAGTAAGGGTCAAAGGTAGGACTTGTATCCAGGCCTTCTTGGATCTGAGGCTGGCTTTCTATTAGTTACTCCATACCACTCCTCACTTAGTGAATGCTTAATAACTATTCCCTGAACTCAATTAAATTACTTTTCTCCCTTCTCTTTCTTTATCCTAATTAAAAAAAAATAACTAGGACCATAAAATCATACTCCAATATGAACTTAGGCTATAGATTTGGGCTAGAAGGGACTTTGTAGGTCATCAAGTACACCCTCCATTTTTAATAGTATTTTTCTCCAATTATATGTTAAGACAATTTTTAGCATTCACTTTTAGAAGATTTTGAGTTCCAAAATTTTCTCTTCTCCCCTCCCCTCTTCTGAAAAGGTAGGCAATTTGATATAGATTATATATGTGGTATCATGTAAAACATATTCCCATATTTGTCACAGTTGTGGATGAAGAAACAAATCAAAAGAGAAAAAAAATTATAAAAGAACAAAATAAGTGAGAAAATATACATTGATCTGCATTCAGACTCCATCAGTTATTTATCTTGTTGTGGGTAGCATTTTCTTTCATGAGTCCTTTGTACTTGTTTTTGATCATAGTATTGCTGAGAAGAGCTATGTCAATTCCAGTTGATCATCACTGATACTGTGTACAAAGTGTTCTTGGTTCTGTTCATTTCACTTTGAATAATTTTATACAAATCTGTCCAGGTTTTTTTCTGAAATCTGCCTGTTCATCATTTCTGATTGCACAATAGTTTTCTATTACATTCATATGCCACAGGTTGTTGAGCCATTCCCCAATTGATGGGTGTAACAATTCCACTTGCAGCTTCTGTGGAGGTGTAAGACCAATAACACCAGCACACAGGAGGGCTGGTAGCACAGCTTCTTTGATCCGCTTTTCTAAAGGAAAGCAACTTTAAAGGGGTTAATCTTACTTTAATCAAACATATATATATATATATATATGTATATATATATATATATACACACACACACACATATATATATGTATATACACATATATACACATAAATACATATATACATACACATATGTGTGTATGTATATCATTCCTTTAGTTCAGGGGAAGAGTCAACACACTGAACTTCAGAGAAAATACAAACAGAAATTACAAGCAGAAATTATATAAACAGAGCACAAACAAACAACAAAGACCAACAGACAGGGCTTCCAACTGTCTGACCAAAAGCAATACACCCCGTAGTTTCCAGAGAGAGAAGCACCAACATCTGGGTTTTTCAAAGCTGGGGGGCTCCTCAACAGCTACCCAAAGTCTCATCTGGCTAAATCACATGAGCACTCTTCCAATGAGTGAGCCCCAGAGCAAAATGTTAACCTCAGAGCATATATGCCCTTCTTCTGGGCCAGAGGGCATCACAACCCTCATAATCCAGGCTCATGTAACTCAGGTTTCCATGTGACTCAGGTTCAAAATAAGTCACATAGGCCTATTAATGGGTGGGGAAGATCTTCAAATTGTATTAACATTACGGCACCACAAAAAGGATGGCAATAAATATTTTTGCACATGTAGGTCCTTTTCCATTTTTTATGATCTCTTTTGGGATACTGACTGAGTAATGGTATTGCTAGATCAAAATATATGCACATGCCCTTTGGACAAAATTCTGAAGTGCACTGCAGAATGGTTGGATCAGTTTACAACTCTATCAACAGTGTATTAGTGTCCCAAGTTTTCCCACATTCTCTCCAATGTTTATCATTTCTCCTTTTTTTTTTTCTTGACAGCTTAACAAATCTAATAGGTATAAGTTCATACCAAAGAGTTGTTTTAATTTGCATTTTTCAATCAAATGTGATTGAGCACTTCTTCATATGCCTATAGATAACTTTGATTTCTTCAGCTGAAAACTATCTCTTCATATCTTTTGACCATTCATCCATTGGGGAATGGCTTCTGTTCTCATACATTTAACTCAGTTCTCTATTATTTGAGAAATGAGGCCTTTATGAGAGGCACTGGCTATAAAGATTGTTTCTTATCTTTCTGCTTTCCTTTTAATCTTGGTTGCATTGATTTTGTTTGTGCAAAAGTTTTTTATTTAATATAATGAAAATTATCTATTTTATAGTTTGTAATGTTCTCTATCTCTTGTTTGGTTATGAATTCTTCCCCTGCTCATAGATCTGACAGAATAGACCATTTCCTGCTCTTCTAATTTACCTATGGTGTCAACCTTTATGTCTAAATTATGCACTGATTACAACATTATCTTAGTATACGATGTGAGATGTGGTCTATACCTAGTCTGTGTCCTATAGTTTTCCAGTTTTCCAGCAGTTTTTTTTTCAAATAGTGAGTTCTTATCCCAAATGCTGGGGCTTTCGTTTTATTAAACACTAGTTTACTATGGTCATTGACTACCGTTTCTTGTGTACCTATTCTATTCTACTGAGACACCCATCTATTTCTTAGCTAGTACCAGATGGTTCTGATGATTACTGATTTATAATATAGTTTGAGATATGGCATTGCTAGAAGACCTTCCTTTGCTTTTTTTTTCATTAATTCCCTTAATATTCTTGACCTTTTATTCTTCAAGATGAATTTTCTTATTATTTTTTCTAGTTTTATAAAATAAATGTTTGGTAGCTTTATTGGTGTGGCACTGAATAAGTAAATTCGTTTAGGCAGAATTGTCATTTTTATTATTTGCATGAGCATGAGCATGAGCAATTGATATTTTTCCTGTTGTTTAGATCTGAAGTTCTTTGTATGTAAAATATTTTGTAATTGTGTTCATGTAGTTCCTGTGTTTGTCTTGGCAGGTAGACTCCTAAGTATTTTATATTGTTTACAGTTATTTTAAATGGAATTTATTTTTCTAGCTCTTTCTGCTGGCATTTGTTGATCGTTTAAAGAAACACTGATGATTTCTGTGGGCTTATCTTATATCCGGCAACCATGCTAAAGTCGTTAATTGTTTCTAGGTATTTTATTTTTTATTTGATTCTCTAGGGTTCTCTAAATATACTGTCATATCATCTACTATATCACCAATGCAGTACCCACATGGGCTGCCCTGAATACGCAGGTATATTCCCAGGTTTGAATCATAAGATATAACAAACTCTCTTCACTGAAGATGAGACCAAGACATTTATTCAAACACCAGAAAGCCAAATCCATCATAATAATAAAGAAGTCTATACATATTACCAAGGTAGGGGGCACTGCCATCCACAAGTCTTCCCTCTGTCAGACCTCTCTACAAACAAACTGCCTTAGGCAAAATGCCCCTCTGTCATCCATGCTAACTGCTCTGCTCTCTCCTTCTGCCTTCTCTCTCTCTCTCCCAGCTCCACCACATTCATGCTTCCTCCTCCACCCTTTCCTGCTCCACCCATTTGGCAAGTTCCTCCTACCACAGGCTCCTTGTGATACAGGCTCATGTGACTTAGGCTTCCATGTTACTCTGGCTCAAAGCAGGTCACATAAGCATATTAACATGACATTTACAAAGAGTGATAATTTTGTTTCCTCATTACTTATTTTGATTCCTTTGATTTCTTTTTCTTCTCTTATTGCTCTAGCTAACATTTCTAGCACCATTTTGAATAATGGAGGTGATAATGAGATCCTTGTTTTATTCCTGATCTTACTGGGAATGCTTCTAGCTTATCTCATTACTTAGAATGCTTGCTGATGGTTTTAGATAAATACAACTTATCATTTTCAGTAACACTCTCTTATTCCTATGCTCTCAAGCATTTTTAATAGGAATGAATGCTGTATTTTATCAAAAGCTTTTTCAAAATCTATTGAGATAATCATATGATTTCTGTTATTTTCCTAATATTGAACTAACCCTGCATTATTGATGTGAATCCCATCTTATCAAAGTGTATAATCCTTGTGATACATTGCCGTAATCACCTTGCTAGTATTTTTTCAAAATTTTGCATTGATATTTGTTAAGGAAATTGATCTATTATTTTCTTTCTCTGTTTTAGCTCTTCATGGTTTAGATATCAGCAGCACATTTGTGTCATAAAAATATTTTGGTGGTACTCCTTCTTTGCCTATTTTATCCAAATACTTTGTATAGTATTAAAATTAATTGTTCTTTGAATGTTTGATAGAATTCAGTTGTGAGGCCATCTGGTCCTGGAGATTTTTTCTTAGGGAGTTCGTTAATGGCTCATACAATTTTTTTTTTTAAAGAATGGATTTATTTAAGCATTCTGTTTCTTGATCTTTTATTTTGGTATAATTTATGTTTTTGTAAATATTCATTGATTTTACTCAGATTGTCAGATTTATTAGCAAAATTTGGACAAAAAATTTCCTAATCATTGCCTTAATTTCTTCTTTATTGGTGGTAATTTCACTGTTTTCATTTTTGATACTGGTTACTTGGTTCTCTTCTTTCTTTTATTTTATTTTTTAAAATTTATTTAATATATTTAGTTTTCAGCATTGATTTTCACAAAAGTTTGAATTACAAATTTTTTTCCCATTTCTACCCTCCCCCCACTGAAGATGGCATATATTCTGGCTGCCCCATTTCCCAGTAAGCCCTCCCATCTGTCACCCCACTGCCCTCCCATTCCCCTTTTCCTTCTTCTCTTGTAGGGCAAGATAAATTTCTACGCCCCATTGCTGTGTATCTTATTTCCTAGTTGCATGCAAAAACTTTTTTGTTGTTGTTGCTGTTTTTGAACGTCTGTTTTTAAAACTTTGAGTTCCAAATTCTCTCCCCTCTTCCCACCCCACCCACCCTCCCTAGGAAGGCAAGCAATTCAACATAGGCCACATGCGTATCATTATGTAAAACCCTTCCACAATACTCATGTTGTGAAAGATTAACTAAGATTTGCTCCTTCCTAACCTATCCCCCTTTATTGAATTTTTTCCCTTGACCTTGTCCCTTTTAGAAAGTGTTTGTTTATGATTACCTCCTCCCCCCATCTGCTCTCCCTTTTATCATCCCCCCTTTTTTATCTTCTTCCTCCTTCTTTCCTGTGGGGTAAGATACCCAATTGAGTGTGTATGGCATTCCCTCCTCAGGTCAACTCCGATGAGAGCAAGATTTACTCATTCCCCCTCACCTGCCCCCCTCTTCCCTTCCTAGAGAACCACTTTTTCTTGCCACTTTTATGCAAGATAATTTACCCCATTCTATCTCTCCCTTTCTCCCTCTCTCAATATATTCCTCTCTTATCCCTTAAATTGATTTTACTTTTTTAGATATCATCCCTTCATATTCAAATCACCCTGTGCCCTTTGTGTGTGTGTGTGTGTGTGTGTGTATATATGTATATATACCTACATATATACATATGTAGACACACACATGTATATATATGTATACACATGCATATTCCTTTCAGCTACTATGATATTGAGATCTCATGAATCATACACATCATCTTTCTATGTAGGAATGTAAACAAAACAGTTCAACTTTAGTAAGTCCCTTATGATTTCTCTTTCTTGTTTACCTTTTCATGTTTCTCTTGATTCTTGTGTTTGAAAGTCAAATTTTCTATTCAGCTCTGGTCTTTTCACTGAGAAAGTTTGAAAGTCCTCTATTTTATTGAAAATCCATATTTTGCCTTGGAGCATGATACTCAGTTTTGCTGGGTAGGTGATTCTTGGTTTTAATCCTAGCTCCATTGAACTCTGGAATATCATATTCCAAGCCCTTCAATCCCTTAATGTAGAAGCTTGTAGATCTTGTGTTATCCTGATTATTTTTCCACAATATTCAATTTGTTTCTTTCTGGCTGCTTGCAGTATTTTCTCCTTGACCTGGGAGCTCTGGAATTTGGCGACAATGTTCTTAGGAGTTTTCTTTTTGGAATCTATTTGAGGAGGCGATCTGTGGATTCTTTCCATTTCTGTTTTGCCCTCTGGCTCTAGAATATCAGGGCAATTCACCTTGATAATTTCTTGAAATATGATATCTAGACTCTTTTTTTGATCATGGCTTTCAGGTAGTCCAATAATTTTTAAATGATCTCTCCTGGATCTATTTTCTAGGTCAGTGGTTTTCCAATCAGATATTTGACATCATCTTCCATTTTTTCATTCTTTTGGTTCTGTTTTATAATATCTTGATTTCTCATAAAGTCATCAGCTTCCACTTGCTCCAATCTAATTTTTAAGGTAGTATTTTCTTCAGTGGTCTTTTGGACCTCCTTTTCCATTTGGCTAATTCTGCCTTTCAAGGCATTCTTCTCCTCATTGGCTTTTTGGAGCTATTTTGCCATTTGAGTTAGCCTATTTTGTAAGGTGTTATTTTCTTCAGTATTTTTTGAGTCTCATTTAGCCAGTCATTGACTTGTTTTTCATGGTTTTCTCACAAGACTCTCATTTCTCTTCCCAATTTTTCCTCTACTTCTCTAATTTGCTTTTCCCAATCCTTTTTGAACACTTCCATTGCCTGAGACCAGTTCATGTTTTTCTTGGAGGCTTTTGATCTCTTTGGCTTTGTTGACTTTTTCTGGCCATATGTTTTGGTCTCCTTTGTCACCAAAGAAAGATTCCAAAGTCTGAGTCTGAATCTGAGTCCATTTTCACTGCCTGTTTATGTTCCCTGCCAACTTACTTGACTCTTGAGTTTTTGATAGGGGCATGACTGCTTGTAGAATTTAGAGTACTTTGTACCAAGCTTTAGGGGCTGTGCTGTCGTTTTCAGAGCTATTTCTATACAGCAAACTCTGCCACACTGGCATTACTCCTCCCCCAAGAACTGCCAACCCTGACCAGATTCAGATCTAAGCTGGCTCTGTTCTGCCCCTCAGATCCACAACTTATTTCCTCCCACCATGTGGGCCTGGTGCTGGAATCAACTGCAGCTGTAGCTCTGTAAGCAGCCTCACAGCTGCACCACCTCTGCTGCCCCCGGGGTGGTGGCAGAGCCGTGAATTCCTCTCACTCTGTCCCAGCAGCTTTTCCCACTAACCGTCTCTGTTGCTTTTGGTGGTTGTGGGTTGAGAAGTCTGGTAACTGCCACAGCTCACTGATTCAGGCTGCTAGGGCCTGTTCTGCTGAGCTCCCAGTCTGGTTGTTCCAGGCATGGCTCACGTTGGGCTTTGCTCTGCTCCACTCCCAGCACATTGCGAAAGACCTTACCCTGCGACCATCCAGGCTGTCCTGGCCTGAAGCCCAACTTCCTTCTTCTATTTGGTGGCTTCTGCAGTCCTAGAATTTGTTCACAGCCATATTTGTAGATGTTTACAGGGTCCTGTGGTAGAGCTTTAGGCAAGTCCCTACTTTCCAGCTGCCACCTTGGCTCCCTTTTTGTTGATATTTTATTTAAAATTTTTGCATCATTATTCATTAGGAAAATTGGTCTATAATTTTCTTTCTCTGTTTTGACTCTTCCTGGTTTAGGTATCAGTACCATGTTTGTATCATAAAAAAAAAATTTGATAGGACTCCTTTTTCACCTATTTTACCAAATAGTGTACAAAGTACAAGAATTGAGTGTTCTTTAAATGTTTTATTAAATTCACATGTGAAACCATCTGGCCCTGGAGACTTTTTCCTAGGGAGTTCATTGATGGCTTGTTCAACTTTTTTTTGAGATTGAGTTATTTAGGTATTGTTTTTCCTTTTCTGTTAATCTGGGCAATTTATATTTTTGGAAATATTCATCCATTTCCCTCAGGTTATCACATTTATGGCCATAACATTGGGCAAAATAATTTCTAATTATTGTTTTAATTTCTTCTTCATTCGAGGTAAATTCACCCTTTTCATTTTTGATACTGGTAATTTGGTTTTCTTCTTTTTTTAGTCAAATTAACCAATGTTTTAACAATTTTATTGTGTTTTTTCATAAAACTAGCTCAGGTTTTTTTTTATCAATTCAAGAGTTTTATTGATTTCAATTTTATTAATCTCTCCTTTTGTTTTCAGTATTTGTAATTTGGTATCTAATTGGGGATTTTCAATTTGTTCTTTTTCTAGTTTTTTTCAGTTGCATGCCCATTTAATTGATCTCCTTTTTATCTATTTTATTCGTGTAAGCATTTACAGGTATAAAACTTCCCCTGAGAACTGCTTTTGCTGTATCCCATAAATTCTGGTATGTTGTCTCATTATTGTCCTCTTGAATTAAGTTATTGTTTACGTGATTTGTTCTTCAGCCCACTCATTCTTTAGGATTTCTTTTATTTATTTTCCAATCAATTTTTAGTTCATTTTTCCATGGTACTTTATTACCAATACCTTTTATTGTGTCATGATCTGAGAAGGATGCATTGACTATTTCTGCCTTTCTGCACTGGATTGTGAGGTTTTTATGACATAGTCTATGGCCAATTTTTGAGTATGTGCCATGTACCACTGAGTAAAAAAGTATATTCCTTTTTATCTCCATTAGTTTTCTCCAGAGGTCTCTCATATCTGCCTTTTCTAAAATTCTAATCACCTCCTTAACTTGTGTATTTTGTGGGTTTCAGTATAAAATAACTGATATAATTATAAAAACATAATTAAGAGATATAAAAGGAGGGTTCTGGGAGAGGAGGTAAGGAGGTAATGCAAAAGGGTAAATTACATCAAATGAAGAGGACAAAAACACGTTATAGTAGGGGGAAAGACAGGAGTGAGAAGAACAGTATATGAGCTTTACTCTCATCAGATTTGGTTCAAAAAGAGAACAACATACTCTGAAAAGTATAAAAATCAAACCTCTCCTACAGGCAGTAGGAGAGGAAAGGGGAAAGAAAAAGGGGTGTGGTCAGAAGGGAGGGAAGAAGTAGCAAAGGGAAAAGGGTAAGGTAAGGGATGGAAATCAAGAGGGATGAAAAATTGATGAATGTGGTGGTCAAGAGCAAAACTCTTTTGAGTTCTTTATTTGGAGGTTAGATTTATCAAATTCAGAGAGGGGGAAGTTGAGGTTCCCCACTAGTATGGTTTTGCTGTCTATTTCCTCCTGTAACTCCCTTAACTTCTCCTCTAAGAATTTGCATGCTATATCACTTGGTGCATATATGTTAAGTAATGATATCACTTCATTGTCTATGTGCCTTTTAGCAGGCTATAGCGTCTTTCCTTATCTCTTTTAATTAGATATATCTTTGCTTTTTGCTTTGTTTGAGATTAGCATTGTTACTCCTGCTTTTTTTTTACTTTAACTTTAGCTGCAGCACAATATATTCTACTCCATCCTTTTACTTTTACCTTGTGTGTATCTCCCTTTTTCAAATGTGTTTCTTGTAAATAACATATTGTAGGATTATGATTTTTAATACATTCTGCTATCCACCTCAGCTTTATGGGAGAGTTCATCCCATTAACATTCACAGTTATGATTACAAGCTGTGTCTTTTTCTCCATGCTGTTTCCCCCACTCTTTATGCTTTTATTTCTCCCTCCCCTTCCACTCCTCAAAGGAGTTTTGCTTTTGACCACTGCCTTCCTCAATTTACCTTCCCTCTTAATTTCCCTCCCTTATCATACCCTTTTCCCCTTGCTACTTCTTCCCTCCCTTCTGACCACCCCCCTTTTCTTTCCACTTTCCTCTCCTACAGCCTGTAGGACAGGTTTTATTTCTTTTTTATTTTCTTTTTTGGCAGGGCAGTTGGGGTTAAGTGACTTGCCCAAGGTCACACAGCTAATACACGTGTCAAGTGTCTGAGGCCAGATTTGAACTCAGGTCCTCCTGACTCCAGGGCAGGTGATCTACTCACTGTGCCACCTAGCTGCCCCCAACTGGTTTGATTTCTATATTTTCAGAGTATGTTATTCTTTTCTTGAACCAAATCCAATGAGAGTAAAGCTCATATATTGTACTGCTCTTCTCCCTCCCTTTTTTCCCTCTACTATAATGTGTTTTTGTGCCTCTTCATTTGATGTAATTTACCCTTTTCTACTACCTCTTTACCTCTTCTCTTAGAAACCTCCTTTTACATCTCTTAGTTTTTTTATCATTATATCAGTTATTTTATACTGACACCCACAGTCTATGTATATCCCTTTCAATTGTCATAATAACTGTACCATTCTTAAGATTGACATATATATATTTACATATGTACATTATATATATATATATATATAAAATATATAAAAATATATAAAACAATATAATCTTATATGAGGATGTAAACAATTTGCCCTTATTGATTAACAAGGTTTGTGGGTTTTTTCCTCCCTGTTTACCTTTTTATGTCTCTCTTGAGTTTCATTTTTGGAGATCAAATTTTTCGTTGAGCTCTGGCCTTTTCTTCAGGAAAATCTGGAATTCTCTTATTTTGTTGAATGTCCATCTCCTTGCCTGAAAAATTATGCTCAATTTTGATGGGTTGTTGATCCTTGGTTGTAGTCCAAGGTCCTTTGACCTTTGCAATATCAAATTCCATTTTTTTCCTGTCATTTAATGTAGAAACTGAGAGATCTTGCATGATCCTGACCATAGTTCCACAATATTTGAATTGTTTCTTTTTGACTGCTTGCAGTATTTTCTCCTTGACTTTATAATTCTGAAATTCGGATAAAATACTTCTTGCAGTTTTCAATTTGGGATGTCTTTGAGGGTGTGATGGGTGGATTCTTTCAATAACTCTTTTCCCCTCTGGTTCTAGGACCTCTGGGCAGTCATCTTTGATAATTTCTTTGAAGATACTGTTGAGGCTCTTTTTTCATCATGGCTTTTAGGTAGACTGATAATTCTTAAATTGTCTCTCTGGGATCTATTTTCCAGGTAAGTTGTTTTCTTCCAATCAGATATTTCATGTTTTCTCTATTTTTTCATTCTTTACATTTTGTTTAACTACTTCTTGATGCCTTGTAGAGTTATTAGCTTCCACATGCTCAATTCCAATTTTTAATGGGTTGCTGTCTTCATTTTGCTTTTGAATCTCCTTTCCCAATTAGGTGATTTTATCTTTCAGGATGTCATTTTCTCTATTTAGATTCAGAATCTCCTTAGCCATTTTGCTGCTCCTCTGGTTTCAGGTCCCCAGCTTTCTCCTAGCCTGAATCACTGACTGGTTACTGTCTGGTGCAGCTCCGCATGCCAGTTGCTCTCCCAGCCTACAGATTCATCCCATTGATGTTTTGGACTCTCCTGACTTAGAAATTTACTCCATTCAATCTACTAGCGGCTTCTAATTCTCTTGAATCTGCTCAGATTTACTTTTTTTAATTTTTTTTAATTTAAATTTATTTATTTGGCATATTTAGTTTTCAGCATTGATTTTCACAATAGTTTGAATTACAAATTTTCTCCCCATTTCTACCCTCCCCCCCCACTCCAAGATGGCGTATATTCTGGTTGCCCTGTTCCCCAGTCAGCCCTCCCCTCTATCAACCCCCTCCCCTCTCATCTCCTTTTCCCTTCCTTTCTTGTAGGGCAAGATAAATTTCTATGCCCCATTGCCTCTGTATCTTATTTTTTAATTGCATACAAAAACTATTTTTTGTTTGTTTTTGAACATCTGATTTTAAAACTTTGAGTTCCAAATTCTCTCCCCTCTTCCCTTCCCACCCACCCTCCCTAAGAAGTCGAGCAATTCAACCTAGGCCACATGTGTATCATTATGTATAACCCTTCCATAATACTCATGTTGTGAAAGACTAACTACATTTTGCTCCTTCCCAACCCATCCCGCTTTATTGAATTTTCTCCCTTGATGCTGTCCCCTTTCCAAAGTGTTTGTTTTTGATTACCTTCACCCCCATCTGCCCTCCCCTCCATCATCCCCACCTTTTATTTTTTTTCTCTTCCTCCCTCTTCTTTCCTGTGGGGTAAGATACACAACTGAGTATGTATGGTATTCCCTCCTCAGGCCAAATCTGATGAGCGCAAGGTTCACTCATTCCCCCCTCACCTGCCCTCTCCACTCCTCCCACAGAACTGCTTCCTCTTGCCACCTTTATGTGAGATAATCCACCCCATTCTATCTCTCCCTATCTCCCTCTCTCAGTATGATGCTCTCTCATCCCTTAATTTCATTTTATTTCTTTTAGATATCTTCCCTTCATCTTCAACTCACCCTGTGTCACACATATATATACACATAGATATATACATACATACACATTCACTTATATATATATACATAAACATATATATATGCATATTCCCTTCAGCTACCCTAATACTGAGGTCTCATGAATCATCCATGTCCTCTTTCCATGTAGGAATGTAAACAAAACAGTTCAACTTTATTAAGTCCCTTGCAATTTCTGTTTCTTGATTACCTTTTCATGCTTCTCTTGATTCTTATGTTTGAAAGTCAAATTTTCTATTCAGTTCTGGTCTTTTCACTGAGAAAGCTTGAAAGTCCTCTATTTTATTGAAAATCCATATTTTGCCTTGGAGCATGATACTCAGTTTTGCTGGGTAGGTGATTCGAGGTTTTAATCCTAGCTCCATTGACCTCCAGAATATCGCATTCCAAGCCCTTCGATCTCTTAATGTAGAAGCTGCCAGATCCTGGGTTATTCTGATTGGGTTTCCACAATACTCAAATTGTTTCTTTCTGGCTGCTTGCAGTATTGTCTCCTTGATCTGGGAGCTCTGGAATTTGGCGACAATATTCCTAGGAGATTTCTTTTTTGGATCTATTTGAGGAGGCGATCGATGGATTCTTTCAATTTCTATTTTGCCCCGTGGCTCTAGAATATCAGGGCAGTTCTCCTTGATAATTTCTTGAAAGATGATATCTAGGCTCTTTTTTTGATCATGGCTTTCAGGTAGTCCAATTATTTTTAAATTATCTCTCCTGGATCTATTTTCCAGGTCAGCGGTTTTTCCAATGAGATATTTCACATTGTCTTCCATTTTTTCATTCCTTTGGTTCTGTTTTATAATATCCTGATTTCTCATCAAGTCACTAGCTTCCACTTGCTCCAATCTAATTTTTAAAGTAGTATTTTCCTCAGTGGTCTTTTGGACCTCCTTTTCCATTTGGCTAATTCTGCCTTTCAAGGCATTCTTCTCCTCATTGGCTTTTTGGAGCTCTTTTGCCATTTGAGTTAATCTGTTTTTTAAGGTGTTGTTTTCTTCAGTGTATTTTTCAGTATTTTTTGGGTCTCCTTTAGCAAGTCATTGACTTGTTTTTCATGGTTTTCTCTCATCCTTCTCATTTCTCTTCCCAATTTTTCCTCTACTTCTCTAACTTGCTTTTCCAAATCCTTTTTGAGCTCTTCCATGGCCTGGGACCAGTTCATGTTTTTCTTGGAGGTTTCTGTTGTAGGCTCTTTGACTTTATTAATTTCTTCTGTCTGTATGTTTTGGTCTTCTTTGTCAGCAAAGAAAGAAAGCAGAGTCTGAGACTGAATCTCGGTGCGTTTTCGCTGCCTGGCCATAATCCCAGCCAACTAACTTGACCTTTGAGTTTTTCGGTGGGGTAAGACTGCTTGTAGACTACAGAGTTCTATGTTCCATGTTTGGGGGGGAGGTGCCAGCTCTGCCGCACCAGCACTGCTCCTTCCCCAAGGACCCCCAACCCGAACTGGGCTCAGATCTTCGGCAGGCTGTGCACCCCTGCTGTGATCCGCCACTTAAATCCTCCCACCAGGTGGGCCTGGAGCCGGAAGCAGCAGCAGCCTTAGCTGCCCCACCTCCGCTGCCCCCGGGGCTGGAAGCCGAACCGCGAACTCCTTCCACTCCTGTAGCTTTTCCCACTAACCTTCTCAGCAGTCTTTGGTGTTTGTGGGTTGAGAAGTCTCGTAACTGCTGCAGCTCTCTGAATCAGGGCGCTAGGGCCACCTCCGCCCGTCTTCTGGTCTGGATGGTCCAAGTCGCTCAGGCTGGGCTCTACTCCACTCCGTTCCCAGCTCCCAGCTCCGTGCGGGATAGACCTCACCCAGAGACCATCCAGGCTGTCCTGGGCTGGAGCCCTGCTTCCCTCTGCTGTTCTGTGTGTTCTGCTGTTCTAGAATTGATTCAGAGCCATTTTTTATAGGTTTTTGGAGGGGCTCGGCAGGGAGCTCAGGCTGGTCCCTGCTTTCCAGCCGCCATCTTCTCAGATTTACTTTTTTTAGAGGTATCTGACAGAACTTGTTAGAGAACTCTGGTAAGATGCTGTTTTCAGGCAGCCATCTTGGTTCCACACCCTCCAATTAATTTTTATTATAGCTTTCCACTGCTCTTTGTTGAACATAACTTTTAATACGTTATTATCTGGAAAGAATATATTTAATATTTGTGCCTTTCTATATTTGGTTTTGAGGGTTTTTAATGTCCTACTACATAATCAATTTTTTGGGAGGTTCCATATGCTGCTGAGAAAACGATATATTCTTTTCTGTGCCCATTCAGTTTTCTCCAAGGTTCTGTCATATCTAACTTTTCTAATATTATATTTACCTATTTCTTTTCTTTTTTTTGCAACAAAGCAACAAAGACAATGCAAACCAAGGTTCTCTCAGTCTAGATCCTGTGTTCTTTTCACTATCCTAATTTTGATAACAAATCTATTTATAGTCTGTAGGTTTCTTATTCCCATAGATTCATGTTATCCATACATCTGTTACCCATATCTTCTGTTTGAAAATATCCAGTGAAAAGAATCCAAAAGGCAAAGAATTCCATTTGCAGGTTGTCTTAATTTTTAAGACTTCTTTCTTATGTTGAATGGAACTCTGTTTCCATGAACATTCTATTCTTTGTTTTCCAGTGCTTAGCACAGTGCCTCATATATGGTAAGTGCTTAATAAATGTAGTTGACTGACTGGTTCTATTTTTCTCCTGTGATCTGATATGATCAGTGTGTTCATATGTTTGAATGTTCCAATCATTCAAATATTTTAAGGTACTCATCATATTAAATTATCTTTTTTAAAAAAATCTACACTACAAATATTTCCAAATCTATATATACTTAGCTATAGTTATTTCCGTATTCCTACCTTTTATATCCTTAACCATATATTTCACTCTTTCTTTTGTGGGTTGGGAGAATAAAGGAAATAGCCAATTCATCAACTCACCTTACAAATGACCCCTCACAAATTCCACTGGGGAGTTTTCATAGTTTCAACCCAGCACAGACTATTCCAGGAAATGATTTTATTTTTAATTAAGGGTTTTTTTGTGCCTCTCCCATCATATGATTAGTGTGAGCTTCATTATTAATCTGATGCCACTGAATACAATTTCTCATTAAGCAAAATAAATGGCTAAGTTAAAAAAAATAAACTTACCATTCAATGGTCTCTTAGCTTGTACAATATGACTAAAGATACTTAGGACACTTGAAGAATGTATAACATGCCAGAAGACTTATATGGTTTTTCTTACATTGATGGACTAAAGGGTGCTTTAAGAAATCTAGAGAATGAAGTGAAACTAGGGAAAAACATTTTTTCCTCCACGTGCATAGATTATGCATTTTAAAAAATAAGACATGATTTTATTATGATTTTGTATTTGAGTATGATTATGGATTGTGATATTTATATATGACTTTCCTGAGCAATGAAACTTCCTCTACCATTATAGGTCAGCATCTTCTCACTTAATGATAGTCTTGGAGAGTTGGGGTAGTGTGAAGATCTGTGACTCACTCAAAGTCACACTGTCTATATGTGTCAGAGGGAAGACTTGAACCCCTTTGTTCCTGACTTTGAGGCCAGCTTCCTAGCCACTCCCTAACAGGAACAGGCTACTGTCCGAATATTTTCAACTTGAGAAACAAAACAATATAAAAAGTTCTGTAAGTCGTTTTTATCTCTCAGATCATTAGTTCTGCCACCTGTTATATGAAATGGGAAGGACTGGATAATTTCTAAGATTCTAAGTCTTCTCTAAATCCCCTCATATTAGATGGCCATGTTAAGCAAGCATACAATAAATTTTTGCACCCGAATGTGGGAAGGAGCACTTTGGCTACATGACAGTCACTAATTTGTTTTGTCCCTTCACTTCTACCCAGTACCCTATCTGTCACTGGAGTTATTCTTACGTTCCTTTCAGTGAGTCTTATGTGAAAGTGATGTGAGTGCTGACCATGAACCTATATGGACAGGTAGCCAGAACACAAAGAAACACCACTTATTTGGCTATTCAAAATGTTATGCTCATCATCATGTTAGCTCCCAGTGGAACTGGCTTGCAACCTTATTCTGCTCCACCCATTCTTCAGACTCATAGAAGATGTTATGTTATAGCAACTGGAATACCAGTGTAAATATTGGTATTGTCCACCAGGATCCAGTTGTTCAGTATTTCATGCTTCTTTCAGGGCTTCTTAGGTCCTGCTGTCATCTCTTTTCCCAAAACTACCCCATACCCAAAACAATGATTTATTTATCTTTGCAAACATTTTTGTTTTTCTTATGGAATTCTTATCTCTAATGTATACATGTTTTAATCCTCAAAGAGGTTTTTGTTAATTTAGAATTAGCATTTTCATAGGGCTTTAACAGTTTTATTTGATTTTTGAGTTATTCATTATTTTTCTTTTCTTGGAAACTTTAAAAACATATTTAGAATCAAACATTAGAAGATATTTTACTTGCCAATTTTCATGAATAGAAAACATGAAGTAATTGTATATCAATTGATGTTTTCAGAAGATTTAAACAATTCTAATTATTCTTGCATTAAGTTTTTAAATTCAATTTTTACTTGAATTCTCATTTATCTCCCTCACTCTTTCCTCAGAACATTTATTTATAACTAAATTTTATGCCACCTGCACCCCCTGAATAGTACAATGTCAGGGAAATCTAGTAACTATTTTGAAGTTTCACCAAATGTGCAATTTCAGATTTGCAAACATTAAAATGGGAACTCAATCATTTTGTTCACCATATTTTAGGCCCCAGATTTTATTAACATGGCAGTTGTCAGTTACCAACCTTACTAATATTGCTTAAGTTGCATTTTAATTAGACAGTTGAAAACAAACATCTGCCATACCAGCTGCTGAAGGCACTAGAGAATACATAGTCTTTAGTAAGCTAGATAAAGGTGAAATAAAAATAAAGAAAAATAATAATGTCTTGTCTTGGGCATAAACGTATATTTAGTTATTCACAAAGCATTAAATTGTTACGTTAAATTTCAACACCAAAATATCTTTTATAATTTTGCCAGCAGAAATATACAGTAGGGACACAAGTTTTAGGTTGTGAGCTTCATCCTAAGCTAATCTACATTATTTTAGAAGTCAGTGCTTTTACCACCTTGCTTCAAGATGGATCTAGAACAATGAACCATTGTGATCTTTTCCCAGAATACCTTTAACTCTGTTGTTGTTCAGTGATTTTTGAGTCATGTACAACTCATCATGTCTGCATTTGGGGTTTTCTTGCCAAGGATGCTGGAGTGATTTGTCATTTTCTTTTCCAGTACATTTTATAGATGAGGAAATCGAAGCAAGGAAAGTTGAGTGACTTGTCCAGAGTCTTATAGGTACTCGATATCTGAGGCCAGATTTGAAATCAGGAAAATTGGTCTTCCTGATTCCAGGCCTGGCACTCAATTCACTGCACCATTTAACTGCCCTCTATGTCACTAGAAACAACTTTTTTTTGACTGCTAGGAGAGTCAAGGCAATTTCTATATTCGTTTATCAGTCCAAGTATTAGTCAGACCTTCTAATATGAGTGTGTAAGTATATATGTATGCATGTACACATACATACACACATTTTCAGATTGTCTTCATTGGCAACATGGTCAAATAAGTTGTGCATGGGATCTGGATATAGTATTATGCCACTTAATGTTATTTTTTCTCCCTTCTCATATCATGCTACTTCTAGAACTTTCATATGTACCATGCTAAGATTAATACTTGCCAACAAATTATGTTCTTCCTGTGATTCAGAATGTGATTCTTTTATGGAAAAATAAATGGAAACAGATTTTTACATAATTAACTTTTGCGGAAGGACATTAAAAACATTCTTTCTAGATCAACTGAAAATATTAAGAAATAATATTTCCTCCAGCCTAAAATTCTTTCCAGACTTTTCCTTTCAGGAAATGGGTAGAGCTAAACCATGTCTCACCTAGCCACTTTTCTAGACTTTATTTTCTCCAGAAAGTCATGCTACAAGATGACATTATCTCTGAAACTCATACCTCTTCATACCTCATGCTTCTTCTTGTTCCTGAAACCCTTCCTTCCCTCTGATTGGAGAAGATAGATACTGGGGAACACTCCTATAACCTTCCATTCAAGGAGGGTATTCAGGGCAGTCATCCAGTCACCTCATTAATTCCCACTCCTCTTGTAGGACATCATCATCTTCCCCCTTACCTCCTAACTCACTACCCCTCCATTTTAATCTTTCTATGTTATCTTCCTTTATTTTATTGTGAACTCCTTTATGACAAGGACTGTATTTTGTACATACCATCTGGCACATAGTAGGCTCTTATTAAATGTTTATTCACTCTTATTGTCTAAGATCTTCTGCACTTAAAATGAATTAAGGTGGATGTTGTATCTCTTCTGATTCCAGGGAACTGCACCTGTAAACTTTCTCCCTCCCTATGTGGAAAGCCCTTAATCTTTCCTGAAATTATAAATCGGATTACCAAATTTTATATTTCATTTAGTTTTTTTTCTTTTAATTAATCTTATTTGACTAATTGTTTTTAATATATAAAAGCCTGTCTCCCCTTGACTTGTGGTCTGTTATCAAAGCTGAGGATTGGACCTGTGACTGATGCAATAAAAATGAGTGCCTAATAAATCAAAATGCTTGGGAGCTAGAACCTTCATATCCTAAGTTGTTTCATCTTTCACCCACCACCAATAATCTTGGATAGAAAAGAATTAATCTTGGTTGTTATACTTAATCCATTTTAGTGAAGACCTTAGGAAATAATAGTAGCTATGACTCACCTAAACCAGTGCTGCCTTCTCTATTCAGAAAGGACTGAGATTTGATAATGATCAGAGAACTCTTTCAGTCCTTAAAGGGAGTAGTCAAGGAAGAAATGAAATAGTTTTATTTAAATATTAAGTGATTCCTGTTCTGAAATGTTGATCCATACAGTATTTTAACATATTTTGATCTTTTTCTGGTCCCAGATTCCTGTAAAAATTATGTCAAATTATCTTTTTTAAATTTATTTTTTTATTTTTTATTTTTTTTAAATCAAATTATCTTAGGGTAGGAGAAGTACTCATGGGTTTATGTGTGTAGCAAGTTGAGGAAAACTGTAACGGTATGGACATTTCTCTAAACTAGAAATTCTTTCATTTATATTGCTGTTAGATTTATACAAATTATTTCTTGTAGATACACCTAAAATGCAAAGTACAGTATTAATATTTTTTTTCTGTAACATTGTCTTACCATCATTATCTACCTTTCCAAATCTAGTTTAGATGTTGACCATTTAGCTTAAAATACTTTCTTAAACAATGGAACACTATAAATGAGTTTGCATTATTTTAATTAGCTACATTTTTAAAAGATGTCCCAAAGCATTGGACAGACAATTTTTTAGTCTTCTGCTTTCTGTCAATTATGTAAATGCTAATCCAAGTCCTCAAACCACAAACCATGCTTCTTACTTTTAATTTTCTTACTTTGATTTTTATGTATTTCAGCATTCATGCTCTCCGGCTTTTCTAATAATAGGAAGGAAAATTACTCTCTGTTTATCACAGAAAGTAAGGAGAGCTGATCACTATCCATCCTTTATCATTTTTGTACTTACCACACTTGCAAGCACTTTTTTTTCTTTCTGCAATTTAAGGTCTTAACTCTTTCAAGGGTACCCAAACTAGACACTGCTATCTTACTTCCCACGGTTAACTGGTTATTGTTATCTCATAAATCTAATATGTGATTTATTTTTCCACTATGAGAATTCTAACCTTTCTAGATCCATTTTCATAACTTTTCCACCTTAATTGGTGTTGGCAAAACTTCCAACTTAATATCATCTCTAAAATTCATTACCATACTCAATCTTCCAGATCATTAATTAAGTTGTTCAGTAAGATCAGCCCCAACACTTATCCCTGTGGCACTCAATTAAAAAAATGTCATTTGTTTGTTACCCATCAGTCAGTTTTCAATCTAACTATAAGTGCTTATATCATGGCCAATTTGGGAATTTTGATTAAAATCTCATGAGACACTACCATTTTTTTTGATGGCCAGATACATTATACGTGCTAGGTATCTTTGTTTCTTTATGTACATTAGCATAACTCTAGTCTTATTTATCTGATATAGTTAATTTTCTTTCATAGTGGCATCACTTGCGCATAACTTTATAGTCAAGAAGGTTTTCAATTTTTTCTTCTGCTACCCATTTCATTGTCTCCATACATGTATAATTATTTCACTTGTGTATTTGTGTACATATGTTTAAAATAGTTCAAATATTGAAAAAGACCCCCTTAGGTCTTTAGTTTTCTAGTCCCCCAATATTTCTTCATTTCCTTCAAAATGACTTCCAAGGATCTCTAGTACATTGATAATTTTTCTAACAACATTCATGAAATCCAAATTCTCTAAGAAGAGTTTCATAATTTCTACTCCTTTTTCTGAATTCATTGGCATGTTTTACAGTATCCTCATTTTCTCATTTTCTTGCTAACCATGTTTTTGCTTATTTTTATTTTTTTTAAAGTATGCTTCAATTATCATTCAGTTTTTCACCCCTCTGGAGATGGATAGCATTTTCCATCTTACATCCTTCAGAGTTGTCCTGAATCCTTGTATTTCCTAGAATAGCTAAGTCATTCACAGCTGGTTTTTATACAATATTGCTGTTACTTTGTATACAGTACATTTCACTTTGCATCAGCCCATGCAAGTCTTTTCAGGTTTTTTCTGAGAGCATCCTGTTCATCAGTTTTTATGGTGTATTAGTGCTCTGACATAATCACATACCACAACTTGTTCAGCCATTCCTGAATTGATGGGCATCCCTTCAATTTCTAATTCTTTGTCCTCAGAAAAGAGCTGCTATAAATATTTTTATACATATACGACCTTTTCCTTTTTTACCTCTTTTTTGTTTGTTTGTTTTATTTTATTTTAGACTCAAGGGACAAAACACAAATACAGAATAAAGAAACAGAACATATCATAAACTTAAATATTGAAAGTTAAATACAAAGAAAAAACATGTCATGTGCATAGCATAATGTAAGAGAGGATTAAAATATAGAATAATAAATTTTCATTTCAATAAAACCTGTATGATAAATAATATGCATTGTGTTAAGAATTGCCCATCTTTGCTTCCTTGTGAGTTTTCTTTTTTTCTCTGTTGTGCACTTTTTTACTTTGTTCTTTACTTTTCCCTCCCCCAACACCCAGAAGGCTACAATAAAGTTTGGATATGTTTCTCTATAGCTTTTTTTCTCTTTTGGGACACAGACCTAGTAGTGTTATTACTAGGTCAAAGGGTATGCATGGTTTTATAGCCCTTTGGTCATAGTTCTAAATTGCTTTATGGAAGAGTTGAATCAGTTCACAACTCCATCATTAATATCTCATTTTTCCCACATCCCTTCCAACATTTGTCATTTAAGTTTTCTGTCCTATTAGCCAATCTAATAAGTATGAGGTACTACTGCAGAATTATTTTAATTTATATTTCTTCAATCAATAGGGAGGTAGAGTGTATTTTCATATGGCTATAAATAGCTTTGTTTATTTCATCTGAAAACTGATCATGTTTTTGATAATTTATCAATTGGGGAATGGATTTTATTTTTATCAATTTGAGTCAGTTCTGTATATTTGAGAAATGAGGGCTTTATCAGAGAAACTTGCTTCAATTTTTTTCATTTACTACTGCTATCTGTATTTCTCTCCATCCTCCTCCCTGCCCTTTTTTCCATTTTCTCTCCTTTCACCCTGTCCTGCCACAAAATTGTTTTGCTTCTGACTACCAGCTCACCCAATTTGCCCTCCCTTCTATCCCCCCTTCTCTTAACCCCATTTCCCTCCTACTTTTCTGTAGGGTAAGATAGATTTCTATATGCAATTGAATGCATATGCTATCCTCTCTTTGAGCCAATTCCAGTGAGAGTAGAAAAGATGATCTCTAGGCTCTTTGTCACAATAGTTACTTTAGTCAGAATTTTTTTTCTCTTGTATGCTCATTTTCCCAGCCTATTATTTGACTTTTTACTCTTTTTCTAAGTAGGGCTCTGCTTTGAGGGTGGAGGGAGCACTGTCCCAAACTTCAAGGGATTTTTTTCTCAAAGATACTACTAGGGACCTGTAAGTTTTCATTTCTTCCAAGCAGTTATGATCTAATGATAGGTGTTTACTACTTTCTTGGTCTGTTGTCTGGTTTGTGAGTTGCCACAAGCACTCTTTTCTGCCCTGGAACTGGATATATTTAACCTGAAAAGGAGACAAATTATTTGTTAAGAGCATGATAGTTTTATTGCAGTGTAGTATTCCCTCTGTATTCAATCTGCCAATCCCAATTAGCAGTAGTGAATTAGAGCCCTATAAGAGAGTTGTCAACTATTCTCCTTGGAGTACTAGGGGTAACCTAGTGGTTTGGGATAGTTCTCGAGCACTCATGAACCAATACTGGTATCCTCATTATTGATTCAAAAGTGGATATCAATTAGCCAGCTAGACAAATTAGCTATTGGTAAAGATTATTTATTACAGTGATATAGTAAGAGCTGTTAGTATGAAGCATTTCCCCCAAAAGTCTATGACACTTTCCAAAAAGAACATAGAGAGTCCATGTCAAAGTAGACTCTATTATAGAGCCATGGCATTTTCATGAATTTCCTTCGAAATAAGTGTAGCTCTTTGTTGAGCTCTGATGGTCAGGGTCCTTGTAGACTCCTAAACTTATAATTCTTTCCACTTTAAAGACATCATGCTTCTTGAAGCTGCTTTTACTCAATGTATGGAAGTGGTCCTCTCCCAATTCCCCACTGTTTGCATTGTTTGTCTTTCAGATGGCATGATTACTGGGAGAGGAAACAAGATTGTGAACGTCCAGGGTAATTTTGTGGGTTCTGCCTTCTTGCAAAAGTCTGGATCCTCAAAGCACTCCTCAATCTTACTTTTCAAAGCAATGAATGAAATCTATTGCAGGAATATCTTTATCTGAAATGTATAGTCAAAGAGGTATGGTTAATTATTTCAACAAATCTCAATACATTTTTTCTTCTTATTTTATTCAATCTCTTTAAATATTTCCCTTCTACCCAACTTTATTAAATAGGTTTTTCACAGCTATATGTCTTCCATTGATTCAACACATTTTTTGTCTAGGCATTGTTCAAAACTGTTTTACACTTTTTATTCTGTAACTCAAAGAGGACTTATCACATAAAAAAGTATCAAGACTAGAACAAATCTTGTTAGTTACATTAATTGAGGTTGGAAGAGGCGTGAATCTCCCCTCCTACACAGGTATTTAATGAGCTGTCATGTGGGAAAAGTATTTTACATGTTTTGTTTCTTTTCCAAGAATAAAAATTGAAGCAACAGGTGGAATTTGAAGGGAGCAGACTTTGTTTTATTATAAAGAAACTCTCAGATGTTGCACTTGTACAGTAGAAGTGACTCTAAAAATGAGAGATAGACATAGAAACAGAGACAGAGACATGGAAATCAATAAATCAATAAACATGTAGTAAACATCTATTATGTGCCAGGCACAGATACAGAGATGAGACAGAAGGAGGGGGAGAAGAAGAATGGAAAGGAGATAGAGAGAGTGGGTGGGAAAGATCCTGTAAATACAAAACATCTCAGCTGAAAATCAAAACAAAAACATTAGCTTATTGTCAACTACAAGTCATGTCATCATTTCCCTGATGTCATGGTCCTCTTCAAGAAAGAAGAACAAACTCAACTTCTTAAAGAGGCCTATTCACTGAATGGGTGTTACCTCACTCAAAGTGAGAACCTGAAAAGACTTTAGCCTTAAAGGGCCTGGGTCTCCCAATGCATCTTGGACTGTCTCCAGTCATCCTAGTGAATATCAGGCCACTGGATCCAGATGGCTCTGGAGGAGAAAGTGTGGCTGGTGCCCTTGCACAGCCCTCCTTCACTCAAATCAAAGTCAACTGCAAGTCATGTCATCATTTCTCTGATGCTATGGTCCTCTTTGAGAGTGAAGGACAAACACAACAACAAACGAACCAAACAACAACAACCTGTGAGTAGCCAATTGTCCAAAATAAATAACAAGAAGTTAATCATTCTTCATTTTATGACATTTTGCTTTTAAAAGCCATACTAATAAAATGCTAAGGGCAGAGTTGGACAAAAAGATTTATGGAGTATGTCCCTTTATTCAAGGAATCTTCTTAACCTCAGTTTGTGAATGGCTGTCTCTATAGTAAGAGACAAGGCATGTGTACTTCATAAAATTTAGCCAACCAATACATTTACTTATATTTAATTCCATGTATTATGCAACCATATTCCATTCAACTTTATTTGCTTTTTCTTGTATATAAGAGCCTCCTCACTGAGAAAAAAATGATGTTAAATTCCAAGTTAACCTGGTAAATGCAATTTAGGTCATATATATATTTCCCAATGGTGTCTTAATCTTCTTTAGCCTGAGGATTTAGTAGAGTGTACTCTTACTAATTATGCTGGGACTTGGAGAGCTCCCTGAGGAGCTAACCTTTCATCTATGACGTAGTCAACTTGAATGGAGCCCTTCCTCAGTCTGGTTGCTCACACATGATTTCAGCCTTATCTATTAAATAGGGTTCCTAGGGTAATGTCAGAGTCTGTACTACAATCATGCAAGGATGTATGAACACAGGTCATTGTATTATTAATGCTTCAGACACATACTAGCTGTATGACTCTGGGCAAGTTACTTAACCTTATTTGCCTCAGTTTCCTTATCTGTAAAATGTACTGGAAAAAGAATGTCAAACCACTCCAGTATCTTTGCCAAGAAAATTCCAGATGGGTACACAAAGAATCAGATATGACCAAAACAACTCAACAACAACAGTAACAACTATTAATATTGAAATGTCTCTGGATGACAGAATCAATCACCTGTTTATTACTTGACTCTTCCTTTTCCAGTCTCTTTATTACTGACACAAATTCACAAATCCAACAATTGACTAATTTGAAGATTGTTTGACATCTATCCCCTTCTGTCTGCATTTTTTTAACTTTGACTCTAGCTAGATTAAAAGTGCAACTACACCTCATGAGCCCAATCTCATTTCTGAAAACGACGGTAGCTTTTACTTGCTCTATTTATCACATGGCTGATTTCATGACCCCCTCCCTATAACCTGGAGGCCTTGTGTTCTCAGGGCTTACCATATTGGTGCTAGACTTAGTGTAAGCTCCTGCATAGCTTTAATTTTAGGTCAACTCAGAATGCAGAAGCTCAAGAGATCCACCAGGCTAAGCCTCCCGCAGTGGAAGGAATTACAATTCTACACTACTTGACCAGTCTCTGTATCTGTAGGGATTTCTTGAACATTAAACTCAACTATTCTTCCCATTGGATTTCACAGGGTTCAGCCACAATTCTTTACAATAGCCAATCCATTAGCTGTTACCGGCCAACTATCAGCCTTATAGAAATTGATGATACCTAAAAGTCATTGGAATTATAAAGCATCCCTTTCTGGTCTGTGGGAAACAGCATTGGTACCTGAAAACTTGCCTTTCTTCTTATTATTTTATTTCGCTTTTGCAAGCTGAACTTGATTTCATCTAGCTGACTTGTGACTTTACGATAGCCCACATAGCACCGCTGGAAAAGAAATATATCAAACTTTTGAATTTTGTCACGATTGGGTCTTTTTCCAAGGAGGCAAATATACTGATTAATGCTCTGGTGTATAGCAAGAAGTAGTAGGACTGAGTAGCGGGTGGCAGCAGGTAGAGTAACTCCATTGTTCTCTGGAAGGAAATTGTGCGCAGTAATCCAAAGGTAATTGTTACCTTGACAACAACAAGTAATACCTAATACTCAGTTTTGGCCTCCCCACGTTCCTGGATAATTCCTCTATTAGTGATAGTTTGCTTGTTAAATATGGATCTCTGAGATACACTTTCCTCTGTGAAACTGAAGAAACTGGCTTGTGCTATATTGGAAGCTGCATTGTAAGTAAAATTGTGTTCTTTGGTGTCAATCAACTTTATCACTTACATCCCAAGCTGGCTTTTCTGTGTAGATACAGCATGGTTTCTGTGATAACTGCTTCAAAGTGTCTCCTATCATGGTGTGATTTTTCATAGGTATAGCAGTATTTTTATGATTTTTCATGAGCCAATGCCAAAACCATTGGTTATTGGAAAAGTGTGCCCATGCTACATTATTTAAGTAATAGAAATAAATTATTACATGATGAGGGAAGCCCAAGTAGATTCTTAATTTGTAAGCATTATCATTGTTGAAAATGATTCCCACATTTTGAAGCAGAATGCAAAGTGCATTCGTCCAGTGTTCATAATGTGTGTGTGTGTATGTGTGTGTGTTTAATACCTTGACTAGTTATGCAAATGTAGCGTTTGAATCTCCCATTCCCATGAACTATTTGCACATTTTAAAAAGTAATCTTGGCACAAATAAAATTACAGTTATGTTCTATGGTAGAGAATATTCCATATAGGCTTATTTCTTATGGAGAAAGACCCTAATAAGGTAAAGACTTCAATGCAGCCTTTGTCTATGAATAAGCATAATGAAAACGTTTATCATGGCTTTTATCTGATATGAGCAAATCACTCTTTTTTTCTCTTTCCCTTTCTTCATACGTTAACGTTATTTTATCCTAATGCCTTATGCTTCAACCCATTAGTACTAGCTTCTTCTTTTTTTTGTGGGATTGTAGCATCAAAGATTTAGCAAAGGGAGAAGGCTGGGAAGCAAACCTCGTCAACTACCTCATTTTTCTGTTGGAGAAACTGAATTACAAAGAGGCTAAGTGAATTTTCAAAGTCATACAGGTTGAAATCCTGGTGGGCAGAGCCAAGATGGCTGCATGAAAACAGGGACTCACTTGAGCTCTCCCTCAAATCCCTCCAAACACCTACAAAAGTGACTCTAAACAAATTCTAGAGCTACAGAACCCACAGAATGACAGAGTAAAACAAGTCCCCAGCCCAAGACTGCCTGTATGGTAGCTGGGAAGGGTCTATCACACCATGCTGGGAGCAGAGTGCAGCCTGACATGGACTGCAAGAGGACAGTCCAGACAGGTGGAGCAGGCCTCAGGCACTGAAATGACTGGCAGCTGTAACAATTTGCAGACTTCTCAACCCACAAATGCAAAAGACAACATAGCAGGTCAATGGGAAAATTGTTGGACCTGGGTGAGAGAGGGGTGTGGTCTGGGCCCAGCCCTGGGGCAGTGGCAGTGGTGGCAGCAGCAGTGGCCGCTTCAAGAGCTCATAGCCCACAGACAGTGGGGGGAATCAGGTGGCAGATCAGAGTAGGAGTGCATGGATCTCTTTGCTGATGCAGCATTTTCTTGCTGCTCTGATCTGGGTCACAATCTTGCTTGGCAGTCCTTGAGGGAGGAGGAGCACTGGTGTGGCAGAGCTTGTGGGGGCTGCGGAGAGGCAATCCTCTGAGTAGTTACACAGCAGAAAGGAGGGCTTGCACTCACACACCAGAGCATGGGCCAAGAGAGGAATATCATACCACCTCAGAATAGAAGTAGCTCTGAAAAGAGCAGCACAAAACCCCTGAAGCTTGGGACAGAGCGCTCTCCACTCTGAAAGCAGTCATACCCTGACAAAGAGCTCCAAAGTCAAGTAATTGGCCTGGAAGATCAGCAGATAGTGTAAAAAGAATCAGACTATAGAATCTTACATTGGTGACAAAGAAGGTCAAAACATAAAGCCAGAAGAAGTCAACAAAGTCAAAGAGCCTACATCAAAAACCTCCAAGAAGAACATGAATTGATCTCAGGCCATGGAAGAGCTCAAAAGGGATTTGGAAAAACCAAGTAAGAGAAGTAGAGGAAAAATTGGGAAGAGAAATGTGAGTGATGTAGGAAAATCATGAAAAATGAGTGAACAGCTTGCTAAAGGAGACACAAAAATAATGAAGAAAACAACACCTTAAAAATAGACTAACCCAAATGGCAAAAGAGGTCCAAAAAGCCAATGAGGAGAAGAATGCCTTAAAAGGCAAAATCAGCCAAAGGGAAAAGGAGGCCCAAAAGGCCACTGAAGAAAATAATGCCTTAAAAATTAGAACAAAGCAAGTGGAAGCTAGTGAGTTTATGAGAAATCAAGAAATTATAAAACAGAATCAACAGAATGAAAAAAATGGAAGACAACATGACATATCTCATTGGAAAAACTACTGACCTGGAGAATAGACCTAGGAGAGATAATTTTAAAATCTTTGAATTACCTGAAATCCATGATCAAAAAAAGAGCCTACACAACATCTTTCAAGAAATTATCAAGGAAAACTGCCCTGATATTCTAGAACCAGAGGGTAAATTAGAAATTGAAAGAATCCATTGATTGCCTCTTGAAAAAGATCCCGAAAGGAAAACTCCTAGGAATATTTTTGCCAAATTCCAGAGTTCCCAGGTCAAGGAGAAAATATTGCAAGCAACCAGAAAGAAAGAATTTGAGTATTGTGGAAACACAATCAGTATAATATAAGATCTAGCAGCTTCTACATTAAGGGATTGAAGGGCTTGAAATACGATATTCCAGACATCAAAGGAACTCAGATTAAAACCAAGAATCCCCTACCCAGCAAAACTGAGTATAATACTTCAGGGCAACATATGGATTTTCAATGAAATAGAGGACTTTCAAACATTCTTGCTGAAAAGACCAGAGCTGAATAAAAAATTTGACTTTCAAATACAACAGTCAAGAGAAGCATGAAAAAGTAAACAAGAAAGAGAAATTATAAAGGACTTACTAAATTTGGACTGTTTACATTCCTATATGTAAAGATGAAATTTGCAACTCATGAGACCTTTCTCAGTATTAGGGTAGTTGAAGGGAATATGCATATATATAGACATAGGGCACAGGGTGAATTGAATATGAAGGCATGATATTTAAAAAATTAAATTAAAGAGTGAGAGAGGAATACATTGGGAGAAGGAGAAAGGGAGAGATAGAATGGGGTAAATTATCTCACATAAGAGTGGCAAGAAAAAGCTGTTATAATGGAAGGGAAGGGAGGGAGGTGAAAGGGAATGAAGGAACCTTGCTGTCATCAAATTTGGTTTAAGGAGAGAATAACATATGCATTCAATTCAATATCTTACTGTACAGGAAAGTAGGGGGGAAGGGGATAAGAGGGAGAAGATGTTAGAAGGGAGGACAGATTGGTGTAGGAGGTAGTCAAAAGCAAACACTTTTGAAAAGGGACAGGGTCGAAGGAGAAATTTGAATAAAGAGGGACAGGATAGGATGGAGGGAAATATAGTTAGTCTTTCACAACATGACTATCATGGAAGTGTTTTGCACAATGATACCTGTATAACATATATTGAATCGTTTGCCCTCTCAAGGAGGTTGGGTGGGGAGGGAAGAAGGGAGAGATTTTGAAACTCAAATTTCTAAAACAACAAGTTAAAAATGTTTTTCCATGAAACTAGGAAATAAGATATACAGACAATAGGATATACAAATCCATCTTCCCCTACAAGAAAGTAAGGGGAAAGAGGATGGGGGGGGGAGAGGAGTGATAGAAGGGAGAGCAGACTGGGGAAAGGGGAAATCAGAATATATGCCATCTTGGGGTGGGGGGAAGGTGGAGATGGGGAGAAAATTTGTAACTTGAAATCTTGTGGTAGTGAATGTTGAAAGCTAAAAATACATTTAAAAACAAGTCACACAGGTTGCAAACAGCAAAGCTAGAAATCAAAGCTAGGTCCTCTCCAAATCTAGCATGGTTTTTATTATATTCCGTAGTCTTTTATTTTGAATTTTTCCCCTAAAAATACCCACAATTTGCTATTTACGTAATATAGTTTAAGTCATAGTTTAAGGTCATAATTACACTAAGGTGGAATTTGAACTGAAGTCCTCTTATTCTAGACTCAGTGCTATTGCTAACATATTTTGATATTTCCATGCAAAAAGGGATTTAAGGATTTTTAGTCACCAAAATAATTAACCTGAAGGAAAATATGGCTTGTAAAGAAGAAAACATAGTAAATATATTGAGAATCAAATTATCCAAAGCACATTTTGCAGATTTTATAATATAAATATACATATTCTTTACATTCAAAATGTCCTGTCCCTTCTCAAAAAGAATGGAAATTATTTCGCATTATAAGGTTTTGAACCTAATGAACTATTCAGTTGAATACAATTGCATTCAGTGATGTATTTACTATGTGCAAAGCACAGTATTGGACCCTGAAAACTATACTGTTGTTGCTGTTGTTCAGTCATGTCCAGCCTTTATGATCCCATGGATTAAAGGGCCTTCTATCTTCCACTATCTCCAAACGTCTGCCAAAGCTCATGTTCATTGCTTCTATGTCATAATCTATCCATATTATCCTCTGCCATGCCCTTTTCCTTTTGCATTTAACACTTATTAACATCAGGGTCTTTTCCAATGAGTCCTTGACTTCTGATTATGTGGTGAAAGCATTGAAGCTTTAGCTTCAGTATTTTTCATTCCAATGAATTACCTTAATTCATTCCTTTAAGTATTGATTGATTGGATCTCCTTGTGGTTCACAAGATTTTCAAAAGTCTTCTATAGGACCATAATTCAGAAGTGTCAATCCTGTGGCATTAAGCTTCCCTTATAGTTCAACTCTCATTACTACTGGAAACATTACTACTGGAAAAATCCTATCTTTGACTGTGTGGACCTTTGCTGGCAAGATGATATCTCTACTTTTTAGTATGCTATCTAGATTTGCCATAGCTTTCCTTCCAAGGACCAAGTGTCTTTTAATTTCATAGCTGCATTGACCATCTGCAGTGATTTTGAGACCAAGAATATGAAATTAGACATTACATCGATTTCTTCTCCCTATATTTGCCAGGAAGTAATGGGACCAGTTGCTATGATCTTAGTTTTTATTTAAATCTTAAGCTTCAAACCAACTTTTACACTCTCCTCTTTCCCTCTCATAAAGAGGCTTCTTAGTTCTTCTTCGCTATCTGCCATCAGAGCAGTATCATCTGCATATCTGAAATTGTTGATATTTCTCCAAACAAACTTAATTCTGACTTTTGATTTTTCCATTGTGACATTTTGCATACAGCCTTATCATACCCCTTCTCCAGTGTTAAAATATTCAGTTGTTCTATATTTAGTTCAAACTGTTGCCTCTTGACCTGCATATAGGTTCCTCAGGAAATGAGTAAGATGATACTCCCATGTCTTTGAGGAATTGCCACATTTTATTGTAATCTACACAGTCAAAGGCTTTGGTGTAGTCAACAAAGCATAAGTAGAATGTTTTTTTCTGGAACTTGTTTGCTTTCTTCATAATCCAGTGACTATCGGCAATTTGATTTTTAGTTCCTTTGCTCTCTTTAAAAACAAGCCTGCACTTCTGTAATTCTCGGTTAACTTATTGCTGAACCCTAGCTTATAGAATCTTAAGCATAACTTTGCCTGGTGTGTGAGATGAGCACAATTTTTTGGTAATTTGAACATTATTTGACATTGCTCTTCTTTATGATTGGCATATAAACTATTTTTTTTCAAATACAGTGATTTTTGAAAGCCACTGTTGAGTTTTCTAAATTTGCTGGTATATTGAGTACAGCACTTTAACAGCATCATCCTTTAGGACTTCTAACAGCATCAACATTTAAATAGCTCAGCTAGAATTCCATCACTTTCACTAGCCTTATTGTTGGAAGTGCTTCCTAAGGCCCACTTAACTTCATTTTCCTGGACATATGATTCTGTATCAATAACCACACCCTCATAGTTATTGTTGTTATTAACATATTTATAGTATAGCTCCAGTATGTTCTTGCCACTCTTAATCTCTTCTACTTCTGTTAAATCCTTTCCATTTTTGTCTTTTATCATGCCCATTTATGCATAAAATATTCCCTTGATATCTCTAGATCTTGCCTTTCTCATTCCATTGTTTTCTTTTATTTTTTTGTTCATTGCTTATTTAAGAAACCCTTATATCCCCTTGTTATTATGGAATTCTCCATTCAGTTGGGTATATCTTTTCCTTTCTCCTTTTCCTTTTCTTGGCTTCTTTACTCAACTATTTGTAAAGCCTCATCAGACAGCCATTTTATTTTCCTGTGCATCCTTTTCTTCGGAATTTTGTTGTTGTTGTTGCTGCCTCCCATACAATATTTCAGACCGCTGTCCATAGTTCTTCGGTACTCTATCCACAGATGTAATCCCTTAACTCATCAGTTCCATTCCATATTTATAGGGGATTCTTTTAGGTCATACCTGTAGTGTCTCATGAATTTCCGTACTTTCTTCAATTTAAGTCTGAATTTTGTAATAAGAAGCACTAAATTTGAGCTTCAGTCAGCTCTAGGTTTTGATTTAATTGATTGTATAGAGCTTTTCAATTTTTGGCTGAAAATGTATAATCATTCCGACAGTGCTTTTAAGGATCCAAGATTTCATTGCCTGGCTAGCTCCACTGGCATGGCAAACTTGATATTGTCAAAAGTTAAAATAAAATAATTTCTTTTAAATTAAAACTCAGACTCCATTTTAACTAATTTAGTAATTCAATTTTTAGACCATATTTTATAAACTAACTATACTAGAAGCTAAATAGAATGGAAACAAAGAGAAGACATGATCCCTGCCCTACAGCACTTTACAATGACAAACAAGCTAACAGGTTGTAAGTTTAGCTATGATAAGTCCACAACTGAGGCACAAAATATTGTCAGGTCAGATGAAGTTAACATTATTTTTAAGTGAGGTGACTAAGGACAAAACTTCAGAGACTAGCTACCAGAAATTATTTCATTTATTTATAGAATTATATTTGATTGAATAAAATGTACAAAATTAATCTCTTTGGATGAACTCAATCTTGTCCTCAAATGTTGCTTTGCTATATATTGAATATAACTAGTAATTTGTTCCCAGTGACTAGTAAGTTTGTTAGTGTGTCAATTTCATCTACCATCCAGATTTTAACTGGGCTACAAGTTAGTAAATACATATTAAAAGAGTTCCCTAAGGCCCAAGAACACTTAGTGGTATGTGCCTGAGTGTATGGCTTGTGTCAGATATGGAATTTGAACTCAGGTTTCTTCCATTTGAAGTCCAGAATTCTATTTAGTACACCATAGTAAAATACAGATAATGTTGAAAGGGACCTCAAAATTCTTACTTGATGAAAGTGGAGCAAATAGGGGCAAATTGATATGTTTGAGAAGGAATGGGCTTTAAAACTTTAACTTCAGGCAGTCAGCTTTTCCCTATCATACAACACCTCCATACTACTTTGCTATAAGTCAAGATATGATAACCAAGCGAAGAGACTTGTTTCTTCTTTTTGATATTATTCCTTGGTACTGAAACCTGGAATTAAGATAGTTGTATAATTATGATTTTATTTATTAGCTTACTTCATAATATACATATTAAGGTCTTTGGTTTGTATCCAGAATTCAACTATATTTACACCTTTCAATAAACTGATTGTGATACATGGAGGCAGGACCATAAGCACAGATTCAGAACCAAAGAATACTATTATTCATATCACAACATTTTTCATTAATTTTTATCTATTCAGTTTCAATAAAAGGTAATTCTCTTTCCAGGCTCTAGAAACTAAGATAATAATATCTATAATATTAATAACAGTCACTATGCAGTTTTTTACATAATTGACAAAGTTCTGGATACACATTATTTAATTTCATCTTTCCCCCAGTGCTGTTGAGGTAGATATTAGAGGTTACTTCCTTTTTTAAGACAATAAGTACTGAAAGTAAATCCTTTTTTTGAGACTTGAAAGCTGATGCTCAGAGACATTAATTGACTTACCCAGGGTGACAAAATTGATAGATATCAAAGCAGGGATCCTAACTCAGGCATTTCCTGAATCCAGGTCTATCACTTCACACTATATCATGCATTTGTATCTTTTGAAAGTACTTCAAGCTAATGTCCAATAGAATGGTTGTTACTGGGGTATTCAGAGAACAACTCACTAAAAGAAAGGAACATTAATTTTGAACCTCAACATTACTGAAGAGACCAATATCTTACTTGAGAGTTAACACTTGTTGTAATATGGGAGGATGGATATAAATGCTGCTTTGCCATTTATGTCTTTGGTGATTAGGGGCAATTAACTCAATGTCGCTTTAAATAATAAGAATTTATATTAACTTCTTTGGCCCTTACAACAACCTTGTTTGTCAGATACCAAAGAAATACTTTTTCATTATTTTTTCAAATGAATATACTGAGGATAAAAAGGTTAATTAAGGTTAATTATCCAAATTCCCACAGCAAGTGAATAGCAGAGCTAAGACTTCACCTATATCTTTCAACTTCAAGGTTGGGACATTACTGTTACTCCACACCATCTCTCTTAAAGGAGGTATGTTTAACATCTAATATTATATAAGAAGTTATCTTAAATGTTTAAAAAGTGGTAAATTAGGTTAAAGAGTGTTAAATTTCTACAAATTAGACAACTGATATTCTCAAGTAGAGATGCATTGCTCCATATAGCCAGTTTTTAATGAAATGTTGCTCTTCTTCCCTCAATATCTATATCAGTCCTAGAACATGCTTCAGTGAATAACAGTACAAGTTTAGTCTTCCCAGGAAATTTACTTGGGGGAGTCAGGTAGAATCCAAATGTAAGAAAATATATCATGTAAGGGAAAGGTCAAGAAGTTTTGAAAATGAAACAGCTAGAAACCACAATAGGTAAGCTGACAGAAAAGGGATAGAATAAATAAAACAATGGGAAGGTAGAGAGGAAGCTGGACCAGATAAACTGAAAATAAGCTTCAAATAAAATAGTAATCAACAGATGCCAAAGTGTATGCTGAATAGACCTTTGTTTTGACAGTGTACATTGGAGAGAAATGGACACACAGCTTTCACCGCCAATCTTCTACTCCCTCTGACTCTGGTTTTTCAAGGATGCAATTCTTGCATCTGTGAATGATCACAGCAAGCTTCCATTTAAAGGGACAAAAACAATAATACATGGCAAAAACTTTTGAATCTAACTACTCCAGGTGGTTACTCCCCAAAATATCAGCTATGATATGTTTGGAAAAAGGAGTGATTGAACTTCTTTCCAAAAAAAAATGAACTTCATTTAGAAAATAAAAATAAGAAAGTATGGTATAGGGTTATTCTATAAGCTACCTTCTAAAGATTAAAAAATACTTTAACAACTTCATTCTATCATTATTGAAATAAGAGGATGGAAATGGGAAGGATGACTAATATATCAGCTAATGACAAAATTACAACACTTTTGGTAATTATCATTTTATTCATTCAGTAATATAATCCATTTTATCAAAAGCCAATAAATCTGTAAGTGAATCATTCTTTTAGCTTTGAGCTTTAAAATTTTTTTTTAAAAAATCTTGTCAAATAAAAGTACTTACAGTTTTTATCTTCTATGGAGTCAGACACACATTTTATAATTTGAAGGAAGAAGATGGTCCTAAGTCTTCAGAATTTCTCCTTTTCAGTTTTAATATGGCAATACATTTTTTCTTAATGCCCATTTACTTTTTTTTTTCTCCATATAGTGTGAGTATCTTGGCTAATTTATTGGATATATTATACATGAGTGTGTGTGTGTGTGTGTGTGTGTGTGTGTGTGTGTGTGTGTAATGCAATTTAGCTTTCTTAATTTTTTGGTTACCTTTATGCTTCTAGGATCATTTTCACAGTATTCATTAAAAATATTCTTTGCTGGCACTTTTGTTTCACCCAAGTACTATTTATGGTTTAGTTGGCCTACTCTATGATATGCTCACCTAAAATAGATAAATTAGGTAATTTTTGGAATGCACTTAAAATTTCAAATTTCGACTTAATAAGAATGGCAACTGAAGAAAATTAAATAGGTGAATGAATAGCTTTATTTCAAAAAATGAATACAATTCATAATTTGATATTCATAGCTGAAGCTTGGTGAGATAACATGATACAAATTGGGCAAAAGGGATTCTCAAGTAAAGATGCAGTATGATTATTTTTATTTACTGAAAAAAAGCAACTCTTTCTCTACACACACACACACACACACACACACACACAGAGAGAGAGAGAGAGAGAGAGAGAGAGAGAGAGAGAGAGAGAGAGAAAGAGAGAGAGAAATCTTTAAAACTAAAATGCATGGTTAACATTTAACTTATCTGTTCCTTTTATGTATTCACTATATGAAGCATCTAGAGTCAAGTTCATTACCTAGGGAACCATTATGCTAGAGTCATCAGAAAACTGGAGAAGTAGAGAGATATATTTAAACTGTGTGGATCTGTTCCATGTCATTTAGTTAAACAATAAGCATTTATTAAGCACCTAGTATAGGCCAAAGTCTTGTGCTAAACACTGGAAAAAGAAAGAAAAAGAAAGAAGGAAAGGAAGGAAGGAAGGAGGGAAGGATATTCCTTGCATTCAAGGAGCTGAAAGTCTGCTTGTAGAAGGCAATTTTTGAACTAGGGCTTGGAGGAAGCCAAGAATGATAGAAGATGGAGATGAAGAAGAGAATTCCAGGTCTGGGAAAAAGCCAGTGAAAATTCAAGGAGCAATTCAAGGAGAGGGTGTGTCTTGTACGACTTTCTGTATGGAGGGTAATGTCATTAGATCATAGTTATACGGAGAGGAGTAATTAGTTGTTGTCCTTCATTCTCGAACAGGACCAAAATGACATCACTATGCTAGAATTAAGTTACATTGTGTCTGACTGTGACTGATCAGACCAATATGAGCTCAGAATGTTCTACACAGGTTTGGCACAAATAGTCCATGTGAATATTTGGGGGTGGATGCTCTAAATTTGCACATCTTACATCTCTTTTGAGCTACTTCATTTCTACTTTGCTCATGCACAGCACCTTTTCTGATATTGACATGCCATGCTGAGCAGTCTCTCATGTCACACAATCAATTCCAAAGTTCTTAAGAGAGATGTTGAGTGTGTCCTTTTATTGCTTCTTCTGACCACCTTGTGAACGCTTGCCCTGTGTGAGTTCTCCATAAAACAGTCTTTTTGGCAAGTGTACATTACATTCCACCAAAGTGGCCAGCCCATCAGAGTTGTGCTCTCTGAAGTAGAGTTTGAGTGCTTGGCAGTTTACTTCAAGAATGGACCTAAGTGCCTGGCATCTTATCCTGCCAGGTGATCTTCAGAAGTTTCCCAAGAAAATTCAAATGTAAGTGATTCAGTTTCCTGGCATGGCATTGGTATACTGTTCAGGTGTCATAGGCATACAACAATGACATCAGCCCAACGGTTCTGTAGATGTTCAGTTTCATAGTCACTCTAATACATCTTCTCTCCCATACTTTCCTTCAGAGCCTCTCAAACACTGAGCTAGCTCTGGAAATGTGTACATCAATCTCCTTATCAACGTGTACATCCCTGGAAAGTACACTACCAATATAAGTGAACTCATTCACAGCATTCAAAACTTCTCCATTTGCTGTAACCAATGGTTCCATATATGGATGGTGTGGTGGTGGCTTAAGGAGCACCCATGTTTTCTTGGTATTAATTGTTAGGCTGAAATTAGAACAAGTAGCAGAGAATTGATCCACCCTTTGTTGCCTCTCAGCTTCAGAGGGTTCATTGACTGCACAACCATATGCAAACAGAAAATCATGCATTAACACTCCCTCCATTTTGGTCTTGGCTTGTAAACTTCTCAAGTTGAAGAGTTTACCATCAGTGCTGTAGCTGACCTTGATGACCTTTGGCGACATCATTGAAAATATCATGCTAAAAAGCATGGGAGCAAGCACACAGCCTTGTTTCATTCCATTGGTGACTGGAAAAGCACTAGAGCATTGTCCATTATCCAGAATCCGGATAAACATGCCATCATGAAATTGATGTACAATGCTGATGAATTTCTCCAGGCAATCACATTTTAACATAATTTTCCACAAGACCTCACAATTGACAGTATCAAAGACCTTTGTTAGATCTACAAATGTGTATAGACCTCTGTTCTGCTCCTGGCATTTGTCTTGGAGTTGTCAGGCAACAAACACCGTATCAACCAATCCTTGGCCCATTCTGAAGCCATTCTGGATCTCAGATAGATGACCATCTTTGAGGTGAAGGATCAGCCTATTAAGGATGACTCTGGCAAGAATCTTGCCAGCAATGACTAAAAGAGAGACCCCCCCCCTCCATGATTGTCACATGACAATCTATTTCTTTATAGGGATGAACAATGGAGATATCCCTGAGCTCCTGGGTGACAACCTCCCCTTGCCATGTAACCTGGAAAATTTCAGTCAGCTTTTGCATGAACAATGGATCCCCTATCTTGTAAATCTCTTCTCGATTAGCATCAAAACCAGGTGGTTTGCCACATGAAAGGAGCCTAATGGCATTCAAAACCTCTTCTTCAACTGGAAGTTTGGCTAGGGAGGGATTGACTTCAACCTCAGATAAATGGTCAATGGCTTCAGCATTGATTGATGATAGCCTGTTGGGAACACTATGGAAATGTCCAGACCATCTCTCTAGGACTATGTTCTTATTACGAATTAATGTGGCTCAATCAGCACTAAGTAGCTGAGACGCACCACAGGTCTTTGGTCCATAAGCAGCCTTCGGGTCATCATAAAAGCACTTGGGATTGTTGCTGTCAGCATAAAATTGAATTTCATCTGCCTTCTTGCTGAGCCAAGGATGCTGCATCTCTCTAAGCTTTGCTTGTACTTTACTCTTGATGGAATTAAATGCTGCCCTCTTAGCAATGGATGAACTATCCTGCTGGTAAACCCTATGGAGTTCTCATTTTTCATGTATCAGTTTCTGAATATCTCCATCATTTTCATCAAAGCAGCCTTGATATTTGAGAGTGTTCTGACCCAGATGAGTGAATGCAGTGCTATACATCAAATCTCTGAAAGCGGCTCACTTCTTTTCTGCTACGTTGTTGCCAACTGTGTGTTGGCTCAACTTTCCCTCTAAGTTAGCAAAAAACTGTTTCCTCTCAGAGAAGAGCTCTGTTCTGTTGACATTAATTCTTCTGGCAGTCCTTTTGCCTTGGGGTCTATCCTTTTCTTGAATGTGAATATTTAGCTTGGAAAGGATAAGTCTGTGATCAGTCCAGCACATTGCCTTTGTGACTCTCAAATCCTGTCTGTCTCTTCTCCTTACAATCACATAGTCTATTAAATGCCAATGTTTGATTCAAGGATGCATCCAGGAAGTTTTATCATGTTTAGGTAAACAGAAGACAGTGGTTGTGATAGGTCATGTGATGTATAAGTTTTCAGTAGTAAATGACCATTGCTGTTGCTGTTTCCATTCCTACCTAGGACTCTCTGTCAAGTATGGTAAGCTGAACCTACTGTAGTATTAAAGTCACCCAGAAGGATAAGCTTGTCCTCTTTTGGCATGTTGATGTTAAGGGTCTCCAAGTCTTCATAAAATTTTTCTTTGACCTCATCAGATTTTTTCATGGTGGAAACGTAGGCACTGATGATGGTGGCTTGATGTTTTCCTTCAAGGGGCAATCACATTGTCATGAGCCTATTGTCTATGCCTTTTGGTAAGCATACAAACTTGTTGACTATATTAGTATTGATAGCAAAACCTGTACAAGTTTCACAGAGATCCCCTTCACTGTGGCCACTCCAGGAAACCATATATCCAGCTCCAACTTCAATAAGTTGGCCTTCATTAGCCAGCCTTGTTTCATTCAGGGCTGCTATTTGGATGTGATGCCTGCTGAGTTCTCTTGCAATAAGAGCTGTTCATCTTTCAAGTCTACTGGATTTTGTGTTGTCTATAAATGTATGTACATTCCATGTGTCAGTGGTGAGTTGAATCTTCTTTGCAGACATTTTTGTACATTATTTTATGTTTCTGTGTATTTTGACCACAGGGTAGGCAGGCAATTTTGAGGGCACCTTTTCTAGCCCCTCCATCATACCAGGAGTTGAGCAGTGCAATCCTTAAAAGGTTGCTCCGACACCCAGGGGGCTGCCAAATCCCTCTGCTGCTTCCAGTGAGAAGACCACCCTATGACCTGAGGTGACTGTGTGCAGGATTGTGATTACAGCTCCCAGCACATCCACACCTCTTACTTCATCACTTGTGTGTCACCACAGGACTTTGAGAGTCATCACAGTCCAGTAGCAGGACAGAATCAAGACAACTGGTGGTGGTTCAATATACAGTGGATGACTTTGAAGTCTTTGATTTCTAACCGAGCTCTAAATGCTCCCCACAGCACCTGCTTCAGCTGCCTTCATGGCCATTGAAACAATTTGTTCCCATCTGCACATTCCACCAGGGGATGTTTTCACATGCTTGGGATAGACACTCCCTTAACTCACCAACAGGTTTGAGATCCCTTGGTTCCCCTCAACCTGGTTCAGCTTGTCTGCTGAAACAGTTTACTGTGGTGTGGCCACTGAGCAGGTGAGAGGTGAAAGAAGTGGACAAAAAGATGGAAAGCAGCCCTTAAAAGGGCTCTGCAGCTTTCACACCAGGCATACTAGTCTTCATGAACACACCCTACACCACAGGGAATGAGTAAGCTATAAAATGTTTAGAAAGGCATAAAGTGGTCAGTTTATGAAGGGTTTTGAATACCAAATAGGATATTTATATTTAATCTTGGAGGTTATAGTATGTCCCTGGAGGTTATTGAATAGGGTTGTGACATAGTCATAATTTTGTCTTACAAAGATCAATCTGACAGTGGGCTATAGTGGGGAATACAAGGTAGGGAGACCAATGAGAAAGCTATCATCCCTAATGATAGCCTGGACAGTGTAATGACTGTGTCAGAAGAAAGAAAGGGACATGAATGAGAGATTACAAAAGTAGAATAGCCTGGACTTCTCAGGGTATATGGTGGAGTGGGTAAGAGAGTATGAGGAGTCAAAAATGTCAGGTTCCAATTCTGGGAGACTGGGAAAATAGATGCAAAAGTTATAGGAAAGTTCAGATGAGAGGAAGGTTTGGGGGAAAACATATTGAGTTCAATTATGGACATGATAAGTTCAAGATATGTATAGGCTACTGAGTGCCAGATGTCTTAGAGAGTTAGAGATATGAGACTGAAAGAAAGGAAAGCTGTTAGAACTGGATAAAAAGAGATATGAGAATCATCAGCATAGTGAACTTTTTCAAAAAAAGTTTTAAAAATTTTAAGAATGCTAATTGCTTTCTTGTTCATAAATAATTATGCATAGTATATATTATTATCACAATACAATTAAGAATAAATTTGGTAATTATGGTTATAGCAATAATAAAATTTATATAATTGTGTATAATCATTGTGTAAGTTTTCCTTGTCTAGCTTGCAATAAAAATATGATCATCTGATTGTATGCATATACATACATATGTAGGTAGACAGGTAGATAGAGACCTATCTATCTATCTATCTGTCTATCTATATATCTATCTATCCATCCATCTATCTATCTATCCGTCCATCTATCTATGTATGTAATAACCACCATGGTTCTGTCCAAACTCAAAACCCTGTGTAGCCACGCATGTAAAACCAAGGTAAGTGTCTATACATGTTGCGAAAGGAGTGTTAGCAAGGCAAATGGCAAGTTAACTCTGATTTGTGATGACTAGGATAAATATTAACAGTGAAGCCATGAGAAAAACATTGAGTGTAACTCAGGGAATAAAAGTTGTTCCTCAATGATTTTGTAGGACAGAGGAAGGAAGGTAGATCATTTCTAGCTCAGCAAGTGATTGTTCTTGCTTCGCTGAAGCTCAAGTCATAGATAATAGTCTTAATGATTCTGAGTGTATTTAAATGGTTTTCTGAATTTAGGTACAGATATTTGGCCATTTTCAGATCAGCAAATAGACAGATTTCTGAATACCAACACCATGTACCAAGCCAGTTACATCAGCATTGTTTTATTTTCTATGTGCGTCTGCATGAGGTTATCAAACCATAACAATGAGTTACCAACGTCAGGTAAGGTTGTCTGATTTGAAATGCAATAAGTTTTTATATTGCTAGAGGCAGTCTTTTTTTCTTCAAAATTTATTTTTTTTTAAATTATGAAGAATAGCATAGGTGTCTAAAATACATTTGAATAGTAGTATAGAGGCATCTACAAAACTTACTTACAACTTACAGGTTCTTCATCATTGACAACCAAAAGAACAGGTACCCAATTATTTAGTATTACTGAGGAAGGAAGGAAGAATGTAAGGAAAGAAAGATTTATTAAGCACCTACTATGTGCTAGGCACTATGCTTACCTGTTTACAAATATTTTCTTATTTGATAACCACAAAAACTCTGGCAGCCAGTTGCTATTATAATTGCCATTTTATGATTAAGGAAAGTAAGACAGAAATTAAGTGACTTGCCTAAAGTCACATATCTCATAGGTGTCTGGAGACAGATTTGAACTCAAGTCTTCCTAATTCCAGAAGATTCCTGGCCCAGTGCTCTGTCAGACAGGGAAAATGTGTTATTGTTATCCATGAAACATTAAGTGTATCTGTTTGGAAATTAAAGTCTTGTATTTACATCTTAAACTTACAAAATCTCATAGTTAAATCTTAAAATCTTTCTAAGTTGATTACATATTAGCTTCTAATATGTATTCATTGTTCAAGCCAAACTGTTTAACGTGCTATTTCCTATATACTGTACTTCGTCTCCCCACTTTATGCCTTAGTAGTATCCCCTGTGGCAGGAATACCCTGACTGCTCATCCCTGGACTCTGGGGTCCCTGCTTTAAGGATTTAGTTCAAGGGCAACCTTATGTTAGTGTCCTTTTCAGACCCTTCCAATTTTTTTACCATTACCTGTCCAGGGAAACTAGTCCACATTTGTTGCGTTTATATCTCGTGATTGTTTTATTTTTGTGTTAATATACCTAGTGTTTGGCACATAGAAATAGCATAATAAATTTTTTTGTGAATGACTGAGAAGACAAAGGGAGTTTTGTTACACTGGATCTCCTCTATGAATGATTTATAGAAAGGCATAGAAAGTCCCTTCATCAAGCATCTGGGGTGTGGTCTGCACTAGTGAAGGGACTAGCTGTATGCACAAGATCATAGATCTAATAGAAGCACGGACTGTGGCAAATATATACATATATGTGTGTGTGCATGTATACACACATATGTATCTATACACATAGATACATATGTATACACAAGCACATGCGCACACACACACACACACACATATATATATATATATATATATATATATATATATACACATATATATGAGAAAAGTAAAAGTAAAACCAGAACCTAGATTTATAATAAAGTTATACTTAATTTTAATCTAAATGTGATGATCAAGGGAGTTAACCAATTTGATAAAACTCATAATCAACTTGATGAGATTACAGGTTATGGACCTTTTTTTCTGAAGGCAATTTCCATTGTGAAAATTACATAAGTTTGTATGCATGCACATACATACATGAGAATCTATCCATAGAATACACATAGGTACACATATAATTTCTAGCAATGCATATACATATGTAATTCCTATTATGATTTATAGACAAATATATACATAAATATATATTATATATACACACATGTAATTATATTTATATAAGAGAGAAAAGAGAAAAAGAGAGAAATCATAACCCTGCTCTGAAAGGTTAGAATTAATTTGATCAGTTCCCCAGCACTGAAACTGCCTCCAACATAATTGTCTACCGACGGGATAGAAGTGATAGATTTTGCTTTTTCTTCTTTCCCTGCCTGTAGACTATAAAAATGAGGTGTGATGTTACTTGGTCCTTTTCTTTTCCTTTGCTTTTTCTCACTTGAATGAACAGACCAGAATGCAGCAAGATGACAAGTCATTTCTTTACCTTCTCTCCTCCGTCATGAGCAGAAAAATTGTCACTGGCAGGAAAAGAAAAAAATGTTCTCCTGAACACCCATGTTTGCCCAGGTGACATGAGAGGGGAGTTCCTGTACCTTCAGTTTCTGGCTACCTACTTTTACCTTTATTTTAACTTAATGAATAGAGTTTCTGAGAATCTTGTTTCTATAAAAAAGAGTTCTTCTTTTCCATCACTTTTCATTTTCCTCCTTTTTCATCTTTACCATCTGATGCATATATCATGAGAATTATTTTAATTTGTATTTTTACTATTATTAGTGATATGAGCATTTCTTTTTTATGACTGCTGATAGCTTAGATATTTTCCTTTGAGAGCTCCCATTCATATCCTTCTGTTTCTTCCCCAAATTCCCTCTCCCCATCCCACCCCCCACTGGGCTCTGACTTTCTACCCATTACTCTGGTTGCCCTCCTGCTGAGGTCATTTTCATCTCTTGCCTTGGGGTTCTGGGGATGACCTCTTGCTGGGCTCTGCTCAGAGCCTTTCTTCTGTTGCTCTGTGAGGCATCTTTTCACCACCCTGGCTTATCTAAATTCAATTCTTCCACAGGATTCTGGCAACCTCTTTTGTGCAGACATAGGCTTGGGTAGAGGTTCATAGCAGCTATAATTATGTCTATATTTTTGTGTCGTGTTTTTATAGCTTTGTTTGGTCTTTTTGAGGAGAATTTGGGCTCTTTTAGGTCATACAAAAATAGTCTGCTTTCCACCTAATTTATTTAACATAATTTTTAAAAACCTCACCAATTCAATATAAAGAAAAGATGACATGGCATAGATAAATCCTAGGAAAAGGCAGCAATAGAATCCTTTGACTGCAAGAGCTTAGAATTCGAGATTCTAACAATCTTCTTGCTCCTCTACCTCAAATGTGAGTATCCATTTTTTAAGTGAGCAAATTATCCCAATTTGCAAGGAAGAAGCAATATATAAGGCTCAGAGGATGAAGGCTAACATCAAATTACTTTTGGCACTTTGTACTTTACTTTTTGGAGAGAAGGTTGTATAATAAATAAAATTGGAGATTTTACTTATTCCAAGTTAGCTTCATTTATTACTGACTTCTTTTCAATAATGATTTCTTCTATTGAACAAAATTTGCATTAAAAACTGGCTAAAATAGGCAGATCAAAGACTAATATATAAACTATGTTAACACAAAGAGAGGCATGCTGGGTAGTCTACTTGAATCTGCCCTGACAACTACTCATCTGCTTGGTTAAATTAAATTTTAAATAATAAAAATCCCCTGAAATCAATGGCACTTGCGCATACTTCCTATATAAACTGAGCTGGAGAATTATGCAGGCTTTATCTACCACTCAGTTAAAGGCCGCTTCTGAGGCTTATGATGATGTGATCTTTAAGTCATTCATCCATGATAAAGGGATAGAAAGGAAGCCTGGGAGCATTTTTGTGTTCAGTCTGCAAAGGTTGTGTTTAAAGACAAATTGAAGTTATTCAGACTATCAGTCTAATGCTCCAAACCACAGCTGAAAGGTTATACTGAGTTCTGATCTTAAAGTGGAGGTCAGTTAATGTCATCAGGGGTAATATTGATATTCCAAAATGACACTAATTTCAGTTTTAAAGAACTCCTTCAGAGCAACTTCATCTAAAAAGTATAGGATTTTAAAACTACAGCACTGTTAATACTAGAAAACATCATGAATTAGAATGTACTTCAACAATGTTTGAATTGAAAACATTTCTCTACCTTATTATATGCTTACTTAATTCATATTCTTCTGCTCTTCATACTCCCTTTTGGTGCATAGATAACATTTAAAATATTCAATCTAATACCCAAACGATGCAGTGGCCATTATATAAATGCTCAATAATAACTTGAATGTTGTTCTATTAGAGCTTAAGAATTGTAGTGTGTAGTGGTATAAAGGATTCACATTTCTATAAAGCCTTTAAAATAATAAAAGTATGTGCTTTTGAGGCTTAAAACAATTCTGTAAGATTCAACTTCCTTATTTTTAAGATGCTAATTATGTTGATTGTATTAGTTCCTCAGTCAATTATCATTTATTAAGCACTTACTACCCGGCCCTTTACTAAGAACTAAGGGCATACAAAAAAAGCATAAGTCAGTTTCTGCCCTCAAGCAGCACACAATCTAATAAATAAGTTTACCTAAATTATCAAATGAATGAATGCATATAAAAGTGTATTAAGAAGTGTACAATTTTTTGAGGAAGTGAGCAGGGAATTTTGACAACAATGAAGTGATGCCCAGAAGACATTGTCATTTCTGAAACAGGTGCTGTATACTTATTTTAAAACAGTTGAATGTAATCCTAGGCAGAGCATCTTGTCTGTCTCAGAAGACCAAACAATTTCTAAAAAATGATGCTGTTGTAGCAATCAGCAGCAGTAATGATGGGATATTTTGCCAGCCAAATATAAAAAGAAACTCGTGTTCAGAGGAGAAAGAACCTGATTGCTTACCTTTTTCTTCAATGTTCAATGTCTTCTTTCTGAAATTACTTGTATCTCCACTATTCTGTCCAGTTACGTAGGCCTATTTGTTTCAACGTATGTCCTTAATCATGTCTATGATAGTTGTTCACTGTTCAGGGATCATCTGGAAGCAATCTATGGATTCTTTAAATCAGCATTTTGTTTTTTTTTTATTATCAGAAATTTTGATCAATTTTCTTGTCTTTTTACACTCCTGTAATAGTGTAATTGTATCTACATCTATTTTCTTTGAGATCAAGTTTTGTTTGAAAATAGAGCATGTCCTCTTTTAATATTATTGCTTTTTGCTTCTCTTCTTCCTGATTGTCCTCCATTTTGTCATTTTTGCATTCTCAACCAAGCTATTCTTTCTTGGTTCTTGAAGGAAATTGTGCTTTCCATTGTTCTTCCCTGGGTCATATTTCTCTCTTGAACCTTTTAGAAATCCTGCTCTGCTTCCATGCTTTTTGGGGGGAATCCACAGGATCCCTGCCTCAACAAGGTTATCATTTTCCTTTGTGTTGCAATGTTTATTCAGAGATCTTTAGGGCCATTTAGATGATCTAAAGAAATTATCTCTTCTATCATTAATTTCCCTGTTAGTTCGCTTGCTGGTATTCAAGGTTTTTAACTCAGCTTCTGAGATTTTTGAAAATTTGAATCTTTTCCACATCTCTTTCTGACTCCTTTATCTTTGATTATGGTTTCCACAAAGAACTGGATTTAGACGTTATTGATCTCAGCCTCCTCCCACTTTTATTTTTTTAATTTATTTTTATTTTTAGTTTACAACAGACGGTTCCACATAATTTTGAGTTCCAGATTTTCTCCCCTCCCTCCCCCCTCCATCCCCAAGATGGCATGGAATCTCATATAACTACCACGAATGACTTCGCATTGAATTAATTTATACACTAGTCAAGTAGCGGAGAAGAATTATGACCAATGGAATGAATAATGAGAAAGAAGAAACAGAACCAAAAAAAAAAACAACAACCCAAAAACAAAAACAAAAGAGAAGAGAAAAAGGTGAGCATGAAGTGTGCCTCAATCTGCATTCAAACTTCATAGTTCTTTCTCTGGATGTAGATAGCATTTTCCATCATGAGTCCTTTGGAGTTGTTCCTGCACCTTGTGTTACTGAGAAGAGCGGTCTGTCAGGGTTGGTCCTCACGGAGTCCATATATCTGTGGTTGTGTACAGTGTTCTCCTGGCTCTGCTCCACTCACTCAGCATTATGTCGTGTAGATTTTTCCAGGTTGTTATAAAGTCTGTATCATCCCCATTTCTTATGGCACAATAGTATTCCATTACCTTAATATACCACAGCTTTCAGCCATTCCCCAATTGATGGGCATCCCTTTGATTTCCAATTCTTGGCTACCACAAAAAGAGCCGCTATAAATATCCTTGTACATATGGGTCCTTTTCCTGCTTGTGTGATTTCTTTGGGAAACAACCCTATAAGTGGTATTGCTGGGTCAAATGTATGAACATTTTTATAGCCGTTTGGGCATAGTTCCAAATTGCTCTCCAAAATGGCTGTATCAGCTCACAACTCCACCAGCAATGTAACAATGTTCCAATTTTCCCACATCCTTTCCAGCATTTATCATTTTCCTGTTTTGTTATTTTAGCCAATCTGACAGGAGAGATGTCGTATCTAAGAGTTGTTTTGATTTGCATTTCTCTGATCAGTAGTGATTTCGAGCATTTTTTCATATGCCTGTAGATAGCTTTAATTTCTTCCTCTGAAAACTGCCTGTTCGTATCCTCTGACCATTTCTCAGTTGGGGAATGGCTTGTATTCCTATATATTTGGCTCAGTTCCCTGTATATTTTAGAAATTAGGCCTTTATCAGAGATACTAGTTGTAAAGATTTTCTCCCAATTTTCTGCTTCCCTCCTAATTTTTGTTGCATTGGCTTTTTTTGTACAAAAACTTTTCAATTTAAAATAATCAAAATTATCCATTTTGCATTTTGTAATGCTCTCTATCTCTTGTTGGGTCATGAATTCTTTTCTTTAACATAAATCTGGTAAGTAAACTATTCCTTGCTCTCCCAAATTACTTATAGTATCAGCCTTTACTCCTAAATCATGAACCCATTTTGACTTTATTTTGGTATATGGTGTAAGATATTGGTCTATGCCCAGTTTCTGTCCCACCATTTTCCAATTTTCCCAACAGTTTTTGTGAAATAGTGAATTATTAGCCCAGAAGCTGGCCTCTTTGGGTTTATCAAAGAGTAGATTGCTATAGTTGTTGACTTCTCCATCTTGTATTCCTATCCTATTCCACTGATTCGCACCTCTGTTTCTTAGCCAGTACCAGGTAGTTTTGATGACTGCTGCTCTGTAGCACAGTTTAATATCTGGTATGGCTAGGCCACCTTCTCTAGCACGTCTTTTCATTAATACCTAGATAATCTAGACATCTTGTTTTTCCAGGTGAATTTTGTTATTATTTTGTCCAGATCAGTAAAATAATTTTTTGGTAGTTCGATTGGTATGACACTGAAGAGATAGATTAATTTAGGTATAATTGACATTTTATTATATTAGCTCAGCCTAACCATGAGCAACTGATATTTTTCCATTTATTCAGATCTGACTTTATTCACATGAAAAGTGTTTCATAGTTATGTTAATATAGGCCCTGGGTTTGTCTTGGCAAATAGACTACCAAATATTTTATAGTGTCTACAGTAACTTTGAATCAATTTCTCTTTATATCTCTTGCTGTTGGGCTTTGTCAGTAATGTATAGGAATGCTGAGGATTTATGTGGGTTTATTTTATATCCTGCAAACTTGCTAAAGTTGTTTATTATTTCAAGTAGGTTTTTACTTGATTCTCTAGGATTCTCTAAATAAATCATCATATCATCTGCAAAAAGTGATAATTTAGTTTCTTCTTTTCCTATTCTAATTCCTTCAATTTCTTTTTCTCCTCTTATTGCTACAGCTAAAGTTTCTAGTACCATATTGAATAATAGGGGTGATAATGGACATCCTTGTTTCACCCATGATCTTATTGGGAATGCATCTAGCTTATCCCCATTACAGATAATGCTTGTGGATGGTTTTAAGTAGATACTATTTATAATTTTAAGGAAGGTTCCACTTATTCCTATGCTTTCTAGTGTTTTTAATAGGAATGGGTGTTGTACTTTGTCAAAGGCTTTTTCTGCATCTATTGAGATGATCATATGGTTTCTGCTAGTTTTGTTGTTGATATGGTCAATTGTGCTAATGGTTTTCCTAATATTGAACCAGCCTTGCATTTCTGGAATAAATCCTACCTGGTCATAGTGTGTTATTCTCGTGATGAGTTGCTGCAGTCTTTTTGCTCATATTTTATTTAAAAATTTAGCATAAATATTCATTAGGGAAATTGGTCTATAATTTTCTTTCTCTGTTTTGACTCTACCTGGTTTGGGTATTAGTACCATATTTGTGTCATAAAAAGAATTTGGTAGGACTCCTTCTTCACCTATTTTCCCAAATAGTCTACAAAGAATTGGAATTAGTTGTTCTTTAAAACTTTGATAGAATTCACATGTAAAACCATGTGGCCCTGGAGATTTTTTTTCTAGGGAGTTCATTGATGACATGCTCAATTTCTTTTTCTGAGATGGGGTTATTTAGAAATTTTATTTCCTTTTCTGTTAACCTGGGAAGTTTATGTTTTTGTAGATATTCATCCATATATCTAAGGTTGTCAAATTTATGGGCATACAATTGGGCAAAATAATTCCTAATTATTGTTTTGATTTCCTCTTCATTAGAGGTGAGCTCACCCTTTTCATTTTTGATACTGGTAATTTGATTTTCTTCTTTTTTTTAATTAAATTGACCAAAGGTTTATCAATTTTATTTGTTTTTTCATAAAACCAGCCCTTTGGTTTATTTATTAATTCAATAGTTTTCTTGGTTTCAATTTTAATAATCTCTCCTTTGATTCTCAGAATTTCTAATTTGGTATTTAATTGGAGATTTTCAGTTTGCTCTTTTTCCAGCTTTTTCAGCTGTATGCCCAGATCATTTATCTCCTTCTTCCCTATTTTATTCATGTAAGCATTTAGAGATATAAAACTTCCCCTAAGAACTGCTTTTGCTGCATCCCATAAATTTTGGTATGTTGTTTCATTATTCTCATTCTCTTGAATGAAGTTATTAATTGTTTCTCTGATTTGTTCTTTGGCCCACTCATTCTTTAGAATTAGATTATTTAGTTTCCAATTAGTTTTAGCTTATTTTTCCATGGTTCTTTATTAAAAATGATTCTTATTGCATCATGATCTGAAAAGGATGCTTCGACTACTTCTGCCTTTCTGCACTGGATTGTGAGGTTTTTATGCCCTAGTACATGATCAATTTTTGAGTATGTGCCATGTACTTTTGAGAAGAAAGTATATTCCTTTTTATCCCCATTCAGTTTTCTCCAGAGGTCTATCATATGTGCCTTTTCTAAAATTCTGTCTACCTCCTTAACTTTTTTCTTATTTATTTTGAGGGTAGATTTATCAAGTTCAGAAAGGGGGAGGTTGAGGTCTCCCAATATTATAGTTTTGCTGTCTATTTCTTCCTGTAACTCCCTTAACCTCTCCTCTAAGAATTTGTATGCCTTACCACTTGGTTCATATATGTTAAACAATGATATTGCTTCATTGTTTATGGTTCCTTTTAGCAGGATATAATGTCCTTCGTTATCTCTTTTAATTAAATCTATCTTTACTTTTGCTTTGTCTGAGATTAGGATTGCTACACCTGCTTTTTTTACTTTAGCTGAGGTGCAATATATTTTACTCCAGCCTTTTACCTTTACCCTGTGTGTATCCCCCTGTTTCAAATGCATTTCTTGTAAACAGCATACTGTAGGATTATGGTTTTCAATCCATTCTGCTATCTGCTTCTGTTTTATGAGAGTGTTCATTCCATTCACATTCAGAGTTATGATTTCTATCTGTGTCTTTTTCTCCATCCTATTTCCCCCTGTTTATGCTTTTATTTCTTCCTTTCCCCTTCTCCTCCTCAACAAAATTTTACTTTTCATCGCCACCTTCCTCAGTTTACCCTCCCTCTTTATTCCCCTCCCTTATCTTACCATTTCCCACTTGCTACTTCTCCCCTCCCTTCTGACCAACCCCTCCCTTTTCCCCCCCTTCCCCTCCTACTTCCTGTAGGTCAAGTTAGATTTCTGAACTCATCAGAGTATGTTATTCCCTTCTTGAACCAGATCAGATGACAGTAAAGCTCAAATACTGCTCTTCTCCCTCCCTTCTTTCCCTCTACTATAATATGTTTTTGTGCCTCTTCATTTGGTATAATTTACCCTTTTCTACTACCTCCTTACCTCTTTTCTCATAGCCCTCCCTTTACATCTCTATCTATGTTTTTTATCTTTACATCAGTTAGTTTATACAGGCATTCACAATCTATGTGTATCCCTTTCAATTTTCATAATGGCTGTACCATTCTCAAGACTGACATATATATATATATATATATATATATATATATATATATATATATATATATATATATATATAACATACATATGATGATATAATCCCACATAAAGATATAGACAACCTGCCCTTATTGGTTAATAAGGTTTGTGGGTGTTTTCCCCCCTGGTTACCTTTTTATGTCTCTCTTGAGTTTTGTATTTGGAGATCAAATATTCCATTGAGTTCTGGCCTTTTCATCAGGAAGGTCTGGAATTCCCTTATTTCATTGAATGTCCATCGCCTTGCCTGAAAAATTATGCTTAGTTTCGCTGGGTAGTTCATCCTTGGTTTTAGTCCCAGCTCTTTTGCCCTTCGGAATATTATATTCCAATTTCTCCTGTCTTTTAATGTGGAAGCTGAGAGATCCTGCATGATCCTTACTGTAGTTCCACGATATTTGAATTGCTTCTTTTTGGCTGCTTGCAGTATTTTCTCCTTTAGTTTATAGTTCTGAAATTTGGCTATAATATTTCTTGGTGTTGTCAGTTTGGGATCTCTTTCAGGGGGTGATCGGTGAATTCTTTCAATGACTATTTTGCCCTCTGGTTCTAGGACCTCTGGGCAGTTGTCTTTGATAATTTCTTCGAAGATACTGTCAAGGCTCTTTTTTTCATTGTGGACTTCTGGTAGTCCAATAACTCTTAAATTGTCTCTCCTGGATCTATTTTCCAGGTCAGTTGTTTTCCCAATCAGATATTTCGCATTTTTTTTTTCTATTTTGTCATTCTGTACATTTTGCTTTACTACTTCTTGGTGCCTCATAGATTCATTAGCTTCCACTTGCTCAACTCTAATTTTTAATGAGTTAGTGTTTTCATTTTGCTTTTGAGTCTCCTTTTCCAATTGGTTGATTTTGCCTCTCATCGTGTCATTTTCTCTCTCTAGATTCTGAATCTCCATAGCCATTTCACCAATCTTATTCTTTAGGGACTTTTCCATTTTTTCCATGTTTTCTGTTACCTACCTAATTTGGTTTTTAAACTCCTCCTTTAGCTCTTCCAACAATGCTTTTTAGGCTGGAGACCAGTTCATATTACCTTTTGAGGTATCTGATGTATCTACAGTGTCCTTGCTGTCCTCTTCCATATTGGTATTTTGATCCTGCCTGTCTCCAAAAAAAGAATCTATTGTCCTCAGTTTTTTTGTGTTCTTCTTCATGTTTGTTGGTTTGCCTTTTCCTGACTTTACAATGAATTTCTACCTTTGGGCCTTAGGGCTCTCTGTCCCAGCTTTTTATTCTGGTGGTTGTGAGTCTAGAATTATAGCCTTCAGTTTCCTGAGGTGTGGGGGAGGGGTCTGGCTCCCTGGCTTCTCACTCCCTATGGGTGCTCTCCAGCAGTGTTGCTTTTCAGCAATGGTGTCAGCTATTTGTTGTTTGAGCTGATGTGTAGCACTTCCCCTTGGGGAGCAAGATTATGTCTGGGCTTCTGGTGTTGACCCCTGCTAACTCTACCCCTCTGGGACTGATGAACTTGTACTATTTGACCACTGAAGCCCCACTTCATTCTGCTCAGTTCCTGCGTTCTTTTTTTTCCTGAGGAATTTTCTGGGTGGGGAGGGGAGGGATTAGAGCCATTTACCTGGCCATTATGTCTCCCGGAAGTTCAAGAACTGAGTTTCTGGGCTGCAAGCGTCAGGAGTTAGTGTTTCCCAGCTTGTGGCATTGCGCTGCCTCTCCTCGCTTCCACAGACTGCTGTCCTGTGTTAGCAGTCCTGGGGATCTCTGCCAGTTTCAGGTGCCCAGCTTTCTCACAGCCTGTCTCCCACGTGGATTTCCCAACCAGGCGCTTCTGCTTTGGTCTGCAGCATCTCTGCACTGAGCACTCTTTGAGCCTACAGGTTCGTGCCTTAGGCCTTAGAGACTCTCCTGGCTCGGAGATTTGCCCTGCGCAGACTGCTCACAGTTTCTAACTCTTCCTCCCACTTTTATTAACCCTAGCTTCTGCCATAAGTAACTTCTGGGTGGGTAGATAGAAGGGCAGTACCGATATCAACTTTATCCAGTCTTGTTTCCTTTAGTCTTGGTGTAGACTTCCAGACATGTTGGTTCCCTGTCCCTATTCCCTTTATTGCTTATTTCTCCTGCTGATTGAGCATTGCTTCAGCACAGCCTCTAGCCACACTGTGGACCTAGGTCTAGTAGGTTTCCTACCATCCTGTACCTTTATCTTTGCTGCACAGGACAATGATGAGTGAATAAAGTTGAGTTCTATTGCTTATAGCCTCACAGTTGTAAAGTGGAGGTGTGGGAAAGACTTAGTTTGTAAAAAAAAAAATATAGCAGTACTATAGGGGACCTGTTGAATGCAACTGAGAGTAAAAACTCGTGAGTCCTTTTTTGTAACCTTGCCAAAACTTGGGGGTAGGGGAATGCACCTTAGGTACTAGGAAAGTGACATTTGTATTTTTGATTTATTTTTAAATGTTTTTTAATTTTAATTTTCAATTTAATTTTAAATTTATTTTTAATGTTAAATAAAATATTAGCAAAAAAGATTGCAGCAACTTATCATGAGAATAATACATTATGACCAGGTAGGATTTATTCCAGGAAGGCAAGGCTGCTTCAATATTAGGAAAGCTATCCGCATAATTGATCATATCAATGACAGAACTAGCAGAAGCCATACTATCATCAAATGCAGAAAAATCCTTTGAAAAAATACAATGCCCATTCCTATTAAAAACACTAGAAAGCATAGGAATAAATGGAGCCTTCCTTAAAATTATAAATAGTATCTACCTAAAACCATCAACAAGCATTATTTGTAATGGGGATAAACTACATGCATTCCCAATAAGATCAGGGGTAAAACAAGGATGTCCATTATCACCCCTATTATTCAATTTGTCACTAAAATGTTAGCTGTAGCAATAAGGGAAGAAAAAGAAATTGAAGGAATTGGAATAGGCAAAGAAAAACTAAATTATCACTTTTTGCAGATGATATGATGATTTACATAGAGAATCCTAGAGAATGTAGTAAAAACTACTTGAAATAATAAACAATGTTAGGAAAGTTTCAGTATATAAAAATAAACCCAAATAAATCCTTGGCATACCTGTAAATCACTAATAAAGCCCAACAGCAAGAGATTGAAAGAGAAATGCCATTTAAAGTTACTGTAGACACTATAAAATATTTGGGAGTCTATCTGCCAAGACAAACACAGGGCCTATACGAGCACAATTATAAAGCACTTTTCACACAAATAAATTCAGACTTAAATAAATGGAAAAATATCAGTTGTTCATGGTTAGGCTGAGATAATATAATAATATTGACAATTTTACCTAAATTAATCTATCTATTCAGTGCCATACCCATTGAACTGCCAAAAATTATTTTACATAGCTGGATAAAATAATAACAAAACATCTGTAAGAACAAGATGTCTACAATATCTAGGGAATTAATTAAAAGAAATGCTAGGGAAGGTGGCCTAGGCATACCATATACTAAACTGTACTATAAAGCAGCAGTCATCAAAACTGCCTGGTGCTGGTTAAGAAACAGAGTCATGGATCAGTGGAATAGGTTAGGTACACAAGATGCAGTAGCTAACCACTATAGCAATCTACCCTTTGATAAACCCAAAGAGGCCAGCTTCTGGGCTAAGAATTCAGTATTTCACAAAAATTGCTGGGAAAATTGGAAAATGGTAGGACAGAAAATGGGCATAGACCAATATCTTACACCATATACCAAAATAAAGTCAAGATGGGTTCATGATTCAGGAAAAAAGACTGATACTATAAGCAATTTGGGAGAGCAAGGAATAGTTTAACTGTCAGATTTGTGGAAAAGCGAAGAAATTCATGACACAACAAGAGATAGAGAGTATTAAAAAATACAAACTGGATAATTTTGATTATGTTAAATAGAAACATTTTTGTATTTAAAAAGCCAATGCAATAAAGATTAGGAGGGAAGCAGAAAATTGGGAGAAAATCTTTACAACTGGTGTCTCTGATAAAGGCCTCATCTCTAAGATATGCAGGGAATTGATCCAAATTTATAGGAATACAAGTCATTCCCCAATTGAGAAATTGTCAAAGGATATAAACAGGCAGCTTTCAGAGGAAGAAATTAAAGATATCTATAGGTATATGAAAAAATGCTTGAAATCACTACTGATTAGAAAAATGCAAATCAAAACAACTCTTAGGTAACACATCTTTCCTGTCAGATTGGCTAAAATGACAAAACAGGAAAATGCTAAGTGCTGGAGATGATGTGGGAAAATTGGAACACTGTTACACTGCTGGTGGAGTTCTGAACTGATCTAGCCATTCTGGAGAGCAATTTGGGACTATGCCCAAAGGGCTATAAAAGTGTTCATACCCTTTGACCCAGCAATATTATTTCTAGGGTTATATCCCAAAAAGATCACACAAGTGGGAAAAGGACCCATATGTACAAAAATATTTATAGCGGCTCTTTTTGTAGTAGCAAAGAATTGGAAATCGAGGGGATGGCCATCAGTTGGGGAATGGCTGAACAACTTGTGGTATATGAATATAATGGAATAATATTGTGCTATAAGAAATGGGAAAGATATGGACTTCATAATAACCTGGAAAAACCTACACAATACAACACTGAGTGAGTGGAGCAGAACTAGGAGAACATTATACACAACCACATATGTATGGATTCTGTGATGACTAACCTTGATAGACTTAGCTCTTCTCAGCCATACAAGGTTCAAAGACAACTCCAAAGGACTAATGAGGGGGAGAGATATCTACACCCAGAGAAAGAACTATGGATACTGAATCCAGATTGAAGCAAACTGTTTGTTTGCGTTTTTTTTTCTCTCTCTTTTGTTTTTTGTTTGTTTGTTTGTTTCTTCTTTCTCACGATTCATTCCATTGGTCATAATTCTTCTTTACAACTTGACTATTGTGTAAATAAGTTCAATAAGAAGTTTTATGTAGAAGATATATTGGGTTCCATGCTGTCTTGGGGAGGGTGTGGGGAGAGGGAGGAAGAAAATCTGGAATTTAGTATCATGAGGAACTGAGTGTTGTATACTAAAAATAAAAAAAAATCTTACTAAAAAAGTTCCAAAAAAGAGAATTCTTTATGTCTTTAGACCATGGAGAAAAAATTTGATTTGTTTACTTCTTGTACATAATTTTTATTTTGGAGAGTTTGGAGAAGCCCCCCCCCCCCCCATTGAGAAGGCAAGTAATTCAATATAGGTTATAAATGTGATGTCATGCAAAAGATGTCCGTAACAGACATGTTGTGAAAGAAAACAAGATGAAAAAAAAAAAAACTAAAGAAACATAAAGTAAAAAAAAAAAATGCTTCAAACTGTATTCAGATACCAGCAGTTTTTTGTGTGTGTGATTACATTTTTCATCATAAGTCCTTCAGAGTTGTGTTGGATCACTGTATTGCTGAGAATAGCCAAATCATTCATAGCTGATCATCTTATAATATTGCTGTTATTTTGTACATTTTACTTTGCATCAACTCATGCAAGTTTTTATAGGTTTTTTTTTTCTGAAAGCACCCTGTTCATCATTTCTTACAGTGGGATAGTATTTCATTATTATCACATACAACTTATTTTTAACTTGTTCAGATGGGCATCCCCTCAATTTCTAATTCATTGACCCCAGAAAAGAGCTTCTATAAATATTTTTGTACATATGATTGGCTCCTTTAACTTTTTTTAATCTCTTTTGGCATACAGACCTAGAAGTTTTATTGCTAGGTCAAAGGATACACACGATTTTTTAACATTTTGGGTGTAGTTCCAAATTTTTCCACAGAATTTTTGAATCAGTTCACAACTCCACCAACAATGAATAAATGTCTCATTTGTCATTTACCTTTCCTGTCCTATTAGTCAATCTAATAGGTATGAGGTAGTACCTCAAAATTGTTTTAATTTGAAGTTCTTCAATCAGTAATGAGTCAGAGCATTTTAATATGGCTGTAGACAGCTTTGATTATTTCATTTGAAAACCAGTCATACCTTTTGATTATTTATCAATTGGTGAATGGCTGTTATTTTTGTAAATTTGACTCAGTTCTCTATAGGTTTGAGAAATGAGACCTTTGTCAGAGAATTTGCTTCTTTTTTTCAGTTACTATTTCTAATGGTATTTCCTTCTATCCTATTCCCCCTACTGCTTATTCTTTTCTCTCTCTCCATTCAACCTGTCCCTCCACAAGGGTTTTGCTTCTGATCACCCCCTCCCCCATATGCTATACCTTTTATCACCCCACCCTTCCCCTATTCCCTTCTCCTCCTGCTTTTCTATAGGATAAGATTGATTTCTATACCCAATTTGATGTGTATATTATTCCCTATTTGAGCCAATTCTGATGACAGTGAGGTTCACTCACTCCCCTTCACTTCCCCCCTCTCCCCATCTACTAAAAAACTTTTTTCTTGCTTCTGTTAAGAGATAATTTACCACATTCTACCTCTCCCTGTCTCTTTCTGCCAGTACATTCCTCTCTTACCAGTTAATTTCAATTTTAGATATAATTCCTTCATATTCAACTCACACTTCTGCTCTCTGTCTATATATACTTCTAACTATTCTAATAATGAAAAAGGTCTTATGAGTTATAAATATCATCTTCACATGTAAACAGTTTAATCTTATTAAGTCCCTTATAATTGTCCTTTCCTCTTTACCATTTTACACTTCGTTTGGGTCTTGTATTAGAAAGTCATTTTCTGTTGAGCTATGGTCTTTTCATCAAGAATGCTTGAAAGTGCATTGAATTTCCATTTTTCCCCTGAAGGATTATACTTGGATTTGCTGGGTAGGTGATTCTTGGTTGTAATCCTAGATCCTTGGCCCTTTGGAATATCATATTCTAAGCCTCTGGTCTTTCTTTAATGTGGAAGCTTCTAAATCTTGTATTATCATGACTGTGACTCCACTGCACTTGAATTGTCTCTTTCTGGCTGCTTGCAATATTTTCTCCTTGACTTGGAAACTCTGGAATTTGACTATAATATTCATGGTAATTTTCTTTTTGGACTCTCTTTAAGGAGGTGATTGGTGGATTCTTCCAGTTTCTATTTTACCCTCTGGTTCTAGAACATCAGGACAGTTTTTCTTGATAATTTCTTGAAAGATGATTTTAAGCTCTTTTATTTTTTTGATCATGCCTTTCAGGTGGTCTAAATTTTTTTTTTAATTTTCTCTTCTGGATTTATTTTTTAGTTAAGTTGTTTTTCCAATGAGATGTTTCACATTGTCTTCTTCCTCTCCTCCTCCTCTTTCTCCTCTTCCTCCTTTTCCTCCTCCTTTTTATCCTTTGGATTTTATTGTTTCTGGATTTCTCATAAAGTTATTAGCTTCCATTTGCTCCATTCTAATGTTTAAGGAATTATTTTCTTCAGTGAACTTTTGGACCTTCTTTTCCATTTTGCCAATTCTGCTTTTTAAGGCATTCTTTTCCTCATTGGCTTTTTGGAACACTTTTGCCATTTGGCCTAGTCTGGTTTTTATGGTGTTATTTTCTTTATTAATTTTTGTGTCTCCTTTACCAATCTGTTGACTCATTTTTCATGATTTTCTTGCATCACTCTTATCTCTTCCCAGTTTTTCCTGTATTTCTCTTACCTGATTTCCAAAATCCTTTTTGAGCTCTTCCATGGCCTGAGACCAATTCATATTTTTCTTGGAGGCTTTGGATGTTGGAGTTTTGACTTTGTTGTGTTCTTCCAAGTGTGTTTTTTGATCTTCCTTGTCACCATAGTAACTTTCTATAATCAGAGTTGTTTTTTTCCCCATTGTTTGCCTATTTCCCCCACCTATTACTTGACTTTTAACTGTTTGTTAAAGTAGGGCTGGGTCTGTACCAGTGAGGCATGGGCCAGACTACACTGCACTCTCACCCTGGTGCCACAGACATTTCCTGTCAACTTTCCAAGTTGTCTTGGCCTCGAAATTTTTTTCACTCTGTCTTTTTTGGGTTCTGCTACTCTAGAATTTGTTCAAAGTAATTTTTAAAGGAATTTGGAGGGGCTTGGGGAGAGCTCAGACAAGTCTCTGACTTTATTCTGCCATCTTTGCCCCACCTCTTGTCATGTCTGCTTAAGACTACTCCGTGATTCTTGTCTTTGACATCTCCTTCCTCAGGCTCCTACTTGCAATCATTGTTTGGACCTCCATTATTGTTGCTCCTTTCTGCTTCTGCTACTCTTCTGTATTTTCACATCTTCTGGTTCTCAATAAAAAGTGTGCTGTCTCCCCATTCCCACTTGTACCGATCCTCTGAACTCATCATTCCTTTTATTTACCTTTCCTAAACTTACACCCTGCCTGTGAAATTTTACTACCACAAAATTTACCATCAATTATATTCTCTGGCCTGCATGGACTTTTGTTTTCCATCTCTCTTTATATAGTCTGACAATTACTTGAATGACTGTCATGTTCTAGACCCTGTGTCAGGAATCTATGATGAGAAAGTTGAAAATGGTATAGTCCCTCTAATGAATATTCTCCTATTGCCATTGTGTCCCTTTTGGCCATCTGCCTAAAAATGAGCAGACTTAGCTAGTGTGGAAGATATCCTTCTACATAATTTAAGAAACATTAACTTTAGAAACTTATTTGGCTTTAAGTTATAGTAGCATGTCAGTAAGCTTTTTGAGGGCAGAAACTCTTTCACTTTTATATTTATTATTCTCAGTACATGGCACATAGCAAGTACTTGATAAATGTGTGGTAATTATATTGCCTTTAGAAGTTTTGTATAAGGAAATACTTGTAAAATGAATGAAACATCTTGATTCTTTTTTTTTAACTTTTGGATAAATGACTCATCCTGCTTTTTAAAGGGTATCTAAGAACATCATGGGAGCCTGAAATCATTGACATATACAGTGGTAAATTGAAAAATTGAGAAATAAGGAATGAGCCATTATAGATACTATAAAAATGAGGCCTAGAATTCAATCTTACAGACAGGGTAGTTTTCCACTGGACTTTATATTAAGTGAAATAAAAACACCAACCTCTACACAAAAAGGATGTTTTTACTGATATTTAACAAACACTAAAGTGATACTGATATAGATTTATGAGTCACCTCTATTGAGGTGATGATTGACTATATGAGAATGAATGAGAAGAGAAAAATTGATGAGGGATGGAAACATAGAGTTAGATTGAGAGAGATCAGACATTGAAAGAGAAGGAGAGATGGGGGGAATAGAAAAGGGGAAAGATAGAGACAGACAAACAGATCATTGGGGGACATCAACTTTTAAGATAAAAGCAGAAAATGAGGAGTTAAAAAATGAGAAAAAGAAAGAATGATCAGAGATGTCACATAGTATCTAATGCTACAGGCCAAGGAGAACAATAATAAGAAAACAGACATTTGGATTTCAGAATAACATGATCATTAATGGCCTTGCAAAAACCTATTTCAACAGAGTTGAGGGGATGAAAGCCAGAATGGTAGACAATTGCTCATCTCCCTTTGAGGTTCCTTCCAGTATAAAATCTATAATCCTGACTTCAGAATAGCTTTCGATTGATGATATAGCACTGATGCTTCTCCCAAGGACTATAATAAGAATGTCCAGAGCAACAGATTGCCCCTGTAACAGCCAAAGTGCTTTTCCATGTCTACTTCCCAAAGTTACCACAAAGTGGCAAGATTTGGATTGGAGGAGAAAATTTCCTGTCTCATATTCCATGTGTTTTCTCTCATCATCTTGGATTAAGTTCTGTTACTGCCTACTCTCCTTTCAGATAATAAATTAGCTTTAGATCCATGCTATTCATACCATTATGTACTGCCTCTCAGGATCTCTCTTTGACTTTGCTGTGGTCCACATTCTCTGAGTTAAAACAATTCATGAACCATTCAAAAGATTTTATTTATTTTTTTTTTTTTACAGAGCCAACAATTCATATGTGTAGCTTTATGGGAAAAACAAAACAAAACAAACAAAACAAAAAACAACTCAAGGACACACTGTGGGAAAAATGTCTGGGAAAGTAAGTAAACTGCGGTCTCAAATAAGGAATACATATATATATATGGATATGTATAGATACATGTGTGTGTGTTAGTGTCCAATTATGAAGACCAATAGTTACATCCCTGCATAAAAGTGGACTATGGAAAAAGGAGCAAAATTAAAAAGTAAAAATATTTCCAGAAAACAATGAACAAATATTTTCCTCCCACTAATACTTGATCCAGTGAAGTCACTATAATACTCATAAAATTCCTCATAAGGTACAATAGTTAAATTGAAGCAAACATATACTGCCACCTAAATGTCAGACCAATCAAAGGATACAACCTATTACATTATCAACATATAATATACTGTTGTTATTTTTAGATAATCAACTTCTTGGGGGAATGGATTGTCATTTTTTGCATTAACAATATTGAAAATGAGGTTTAGAATTTTAATAGTCACCTAATTAAAAATAGTTTATTTTTTAAATTGAATCAAATTTTAAATAAAAATAATTATGTATTGGCACATCATTGATCTTCGAATTTCACTAATGACCATGCTTTGTTTACCAGTACTGCTCAGAAATACCTTAATAAGTGTACTTTAAGGGGCCAGAAAGGAAAAAAAAACAACCACCATTTGATAGCCAGATTTTTTGTGATGAGCCTCCAGAAACTTAAAAACTTTTCTTCATATAATTTTTGTTAATCATTCCTTCCCTAGACCTATATTCAAATTTTTCATTACTTGGGCTAGACAATGTCCACATTCTGCTAATGTAGCCATTGAGAACTCAAAGTCACAGGCCATGAGACATTAGAGTAGGAAACCAATGCACAACAAAGGAACAAACAACGCATAGCCAAAGATATAGGCAAGTCAATGAAAGCCTTTTTTGGCTGATTATACACCAATGGTAGCACAAACATAAGTATATTGTTTCAACCTATTATTAGTAAAGATCAAAATATGTATAGAAATACCTCAATGAAAGAAAGGAACTCTGAAAATGAAAAACAGCATGTTGGGCTTCAAAGTCCTCCTAAGAGGTCATCTATACTTCACAAAAAATCAAGGTGTACCATTTACAAAATGATTGTGATAATTCTAAAATCTAAAACTTGATAGTTATAAAAATGAACAATGATGGAGTAATTTTTCTTTTGTTTATTTTTGGCAGGTACTTGTACTGAATAGAAGTGGGAAATTTGTGATCATCCTATACCCCTACCCTCCTACAGAAAAAAACACACTAAAAGTTGTTCTCTTAATGATGGCAAGATAATAAGTCTCAATTATTACTTCATACTCCATCATAATGAGTTTTTGGATTGGCATCAAAATAACGGCACTAGAGGTAACAATTTTAATATTTCCTGCAATTTATATTTACTTAACTTTATAGATCAAATAGCAAGATTATATAAAGTATGAGATCAATCAGATAATAATCATTCTTTTCTCATAAGATAATAAGAAAATGGATCTGGGAAACCCGCACAATTGTGTGTAATCTCTACTTTTGTAGATTCCTGGTGACTTCTCTTGAAAAGGCTGTGATTCTTACCTAGTCTGTCAGCATAGTTAAACACTAAGCACTTCTCTTTCAAATCACCTTTAGAAGTGGGGCTGCTCTGAAAGTCATCATGAGGGCTATCCCAAAGGTTCATGTCCTCTTTCTGTCTCTCTATTCACAGTCAAGATAATGAAGAACAAACCCACAGATCTTAATTGAAGTTTTTCTACAGGTTTTCTATTGGGTTTTTCATTACACAACTGTATCATAGTGTTATTTTTAATAAATTTCATCTTAAATTTGGTAAAAAAAAAAAAAGATAATGAAGAACATACCAGATCAAAGTGAAGGCATACTGGGTAAATGTACTTATAATGTCTAACGTTCTGATCTTTTTTTATATTTTGCTTATCCCTATTGTCCTTATATGTCATTCATTTTAATTCCTCTCTTCAAATTGGATCATATATTCTAATATGATTTATCAAAAACATCTATACACGTGGGTATATACATACATACTTGCATATGCACACACACACACATACACTTATGTTCTAAGATACCTTCGCTCATCCCTTTTGATGTAAAGGAGCAACAAAATCAATTTTTAGCATTAAAAGGAAACAAGTATTTGGATAGAACATGTACAAAGAAGAGATGTTTATTGCTCTCCAAATATTTTACCCTTCCCTTATTTCTATATAAAATGGATATGCAGCAGGACTTGGAATCAGGTTGATGTGGGGTCAAGTTTTATGTGACACTTTCTGGGTGACTCTGGGCATCAAGTGATGAATTCTTAAGAACTGCTTTTTCCTCTTCTATTTTTCCCCCCTTACTTTGGTATATTCAAACATTTATAGAGTTTATGTCTAGGAAGTATCTTAGGGATCCCATAATCTGATATTCCCTCTAACCTCTGATCTTTTTATTGAGATAAAATTTGAGACTATAGAGGAAAAGTAATGGCCTCAGATCACTGCTGTGATCACTTCAACATCTAAAAGTATACTATTATGCAACAATCTATTCTAGCATTGTTGCACAAAGATGATATTAAAACTAGTTATATGTTCCCCCAAGGATCCTAAATTATGTGTCTTTTTGTGACATTTAAGAAATAAGTTTTTAATGACATTTCCTCTTCTTTTCTGCATCATTTGTCTGAAATCATACTCTCTAATGGCATGATGAATCAGATAATATATTACAAAGTCTCACTAATTAATTCGTAACAAAATGATAGTCATATTATTAGAAAGGATATTAAAGGTAACCTCTTCCGATTTCCACCCAAAAAGAAGCACCTATTTCTACTATATCTTTGAGAAGTGATCATCTGGTCTCTCATAAACATTATCTATGATTCTGTTTTCCCAAACAAATTTTTCAACTTTTGAATTACTTTGATTATTAGAAAATTTGGCCTTAAATTGAGTCAAAATGTGTCTCCATGTAATTTTTACCTGTTCTTCCTAGTTGAATCTTTTAGAATAGCATTAAATGATTTATCCCTTCCCTTCCCTGTTTTAAGAAATACTAATTCTACAGATTTCCCCAATGATCATTTCGATAGAAAACAATAATGCCACCTTTTCTTTATCCAATACAAACTTTTATATTTGGAGTTGTTTTTTGTTTGTAACTTGTTAAACTTTTGGATTATTTTCTTTATATTTGCCAGTGTACATTCAGTCATTCAATTAATAAATGTTTATTAAGCAATTGCTATGAATCAGATACTCTGATAATCTTGAGGGATATAAAGAATGGCAAAACACAGTCCCTGTACACTTCAGGTACATGGAAATCTCAATGAAAATTCCTCAAGTTAGGAAATGGAGTGTCTTATTTGAGGAACAGCAAGTAGGCCATTTTCACTGGATCAAAAATTATGCAGTATGGGTAAGGTAAAAGGAGACTAAAAAGTTAGGAGGATACGAGATTGTAAAGGACTTTACATGCCAAATGGATAATTTTCTCTTTGATTCTTAAGGCAATAGAGATCCATTGGATTTTATTATATAAGGGGATGACAACTAGCCTGGGTGCTTTACTGGGAAGATGTCAGTATCCTTCACAATAACAGGAAAGTTAGGAAGGAGAGAGGTTTTCAGGGAAAGATAATGAATTAAATTTTGAACACATTGATTTCAAGATGTCTATAACACATTTGTTTGAGATCTCAAGTGGACAGTTGAAGATGTGAGTTGAGAGGTTATGGTTGGATAGGTAGATCTGAGAATCATCAGCATAGAGATGATAATTGAAAGCGTGGGAGCTGATGAGATTACCAAGTCAAGTAGTATAGAGGGAGAAAAGAAGAGGGCCCATGTCAATGCCTTGGAGGCAACCAACTTTAGTTGGAAATATAACATGTCAAGGATATTTTACAGAAGCTGTTTACTACTTAGAGAACATGCCAAAATATTTTCATTCCAAATCTAATTTTTTTATTGAATTGTCCCACAAAGATGTATTTTCTTCTTAGTATTTAATTTTGAAGCATATTGCCTAAATATTTTCATGCTTGTTCCTCATTGCTCTTATGGTTATTCTTCTTAACATCAATTATTCCCCATATAGCTTAATTTACTTTGTATTTCTATATTCAGAGATGTAAAATTCCAATGCTAATTAAAATCCTTTGCTAAAATAAGAGCAAACATGCCAATTATATATACATATATACACTATACAGACATATACATATGTATATGTATGTATGAATGTGTGTATGTATGTATGTATGTATTTCCTATGTGATATTGGGGAAAATTCTATAATCATTAATTATTTAAAATAATAGTTCAGTTAATTAATATTAAATTACAATGGCAATCTTGTTGAATGTATTATGAAAGTAGTATCAATATGAGTGAACTCACCATGATTGATGTTATTACATTAAATACAAAGGAATTAATAACTATTATGGTATTATTTTAATGTTCTTTTGGTACTTTAAAGAACAGGCATTTTTAATGCATTTTAGTGTATTTTATGGCAAAACTGTAGAGTAAGTTAAAATCACTATTTTTCCTTCCTTTAATTAACTCTAATAATGTTAATCATGTTACTTTTGCATTTATGTGGCTACAAATGTAATACTTAATCTGTTAGGGTTCTAGTTAATTTAAGCATTAATTGCAAACCTCATGTCTAATACTTAAAGTTTCTTCCTAGTTGAAATTTATTATTTTACTCCTTCTGTGTACTTTCTCCCTGAACTCAAAGTGTTAAGATAAAGGCTCAAAGAGCCATTCATTTTTTAAGATATCAAGTGGCCCATCTAGCCAAATAAAATGGCCTTATCAGCTTCCTGGGCCTTTTATTCATACAATCAGACCTAAAAATTTGACTGCAATTCCCATTTCTGAGTCAAATCTACCCTTCTGATTACCTCATACTTACTCATTTCAATACACGATCTAGCAACTAGGACAATGGAAGTTCAAGTGCAAGAACTATTTCATTTTTGGCTTTGTATCCTTAGTTACTAGGAGAATGCTTAATAGGAGCTTATTTTTTTGTTGAATTGAAATAATGGCATAGCAATATGAGGAATTACATGAAGAGTGCCATAAGAATATTTCAATTCAGTTTAATATCTATTAAAACCCTACTATGTTCCAGACACTGTGCTAAGCACTGGGGATACAAATAAGAAAAAAGGCAGTCCCTACACTGAAGGAGACAACATGCCAAAGAAGGTTGGAAATCCTGGAGATAAAAGGTATGAAGGGGGCATCTGCAATCAAGTAGAGCTGAGATGAGTAAAGTGAGCTGAAAATCAAATCTCTGCCCTTTATGAAGGAAGATATTAGGAAGAGTTTGATATTCCACCCTCTATGACTCCAGTTTGAGCAAAAAGGAAGCTAAAGAAGGTGCTATACATATTTTAGTCAGAAACATGCTGATGAGATTAAGTGATGAGCTTATCCACCCACAAGGAACATAATAGTACAAAGGAGAATACTTCACAGCGAAGGAAGCTAGAGAAGGGAAGCCTCATGGAGATGATGGTACAGAGACCATATTTTGAAATAGAAACAAGAACTCACATTTCTATGTAGCAAATAGGAAGCTAGGTAAAGGGAATGGAATGAACAAAGGAAACAAAGAAAGCCTATATCATGAATCCCAGTTGACTGTGGGGTACAGGTAACAAGGTAGATAAAACAAAAAGAAATGCTGAGGCCATGTTGTATAAGGTCTGGAATTCTAGGGAAAGTGTAGTATTTATTTTTAAGAAGACTTTAATGGAGTTTTATGGTTTGTAAAAAAGGGATAACCTTGTATTTAGGAAAGATGGAAATGGGAAGATACAGCAACAAACTATTTTAAGGTTGTATTAGTGATCCAAATAACAAGTAATAGTGGCCCAAAGTAGAGAGGCAATAAGAATTGAAAGGAAATGATAGAAGCAAGTAGTATTACCAAAGAGCAATCTTCAGAACTTTGTTACTGACTGGATTCAGGAGAAGGGAGGAAACAAGCATGACTTGGAGGTTATGAGCACAGACAGTTGTAGGCCTGGGAATTCAATGAAATGGAGGTACTTGGAAAAGAATTCAGTTCCCTTCCACAACCATTTTTAAGTACCTTGTAAATATAAAGTATTACAATATTTTCATTTAAATAAAATAATCATTACACATTTATGTAGCATCTAATGAGTAAAAAAACCCTTATTTCCCTTGCCAAAATCCAGTGAAGGGAATAAACAATTTAATTTTAAGGTAAAAATTACAAATCTAAGAGAAATAAAATTCCAGACAGATAGTTGAAAATAGAATATTAAAGCTTAGTAGAGAAGTCATGATTGGAGATGCTGATTTGTGAACTATTCATGAAGAAGTTTTGTTATTTAAAGCTACAGATATGGCCATGATCATTGTGGGGTAGCATGCATATATAGGTAGACAAATAGTAACAGAAGAAGATGAAAGACTGAACATTAAGACTTATCCAGCATTTAAGAAATGGAAGGAAAAGAAGGAATAGGCAGAATAAATAGTGATTAGAAGTAGGAAGCATATTGGAATATTTCAGTGGCATGAAGGGAAGATTTCAAGGAGATGGTACCTATGTGTAAAAAGGTTTGCATATACTCAGACCACATAAGCTGGAGATGTCAATGTGGGAAATTGTAGAGATCTGCATCTGGAACAAGACATTCTAATTTAGCCTACCATGTGGTAGAAAGCAGCATCTTTTCATTTACTGTAGTTGAAACTGGATGAATCATTAAATTTACCTGGCTCAGGGCCAATTGCTCTCTTTTTCCAGAGGTGACTTCAAGGTGTGAAGGATATGAATCCTTACAATGCTGGTATGAATGCAATACACTTAGAGGAAGGTCCAGAGCAATCTTTTTCTTCTCCCAGTCCAGAAGGTCCAGAAATGGGCTTGGGGTATTGATCTGGTTTATTTTTCATTGTTCTTTTTCAATTCTAGATATAAGGAGTGGTGTCCCTAACTCCTGAGCTGGAGGTATGGGGTCATTGGACTCTAGAAATTGAGGCTGGAATTTGAAACCAGTCCATTACACAAACCTTTAGAACCAGGATCTGGGATGCAAGCCTGGGTTAGAGGAAGGAAATAGAACTCAGAGGAATGAATGTTATGTAGGAACTAAATTAAGTTGTATACTTAAGTTTGTATGTGGGGTGGACAGGGAGGATTATGCTCCTTACATGTTAAGGTGAATGTTTATATATCTATTCTTGTTTTGCTTATGAAGTAAATATTCCATTGTAAAAGTATTAATTTGATGTATGTGGTTAAACAGAATTGAGTAGCTAAAACTCCCTAAAATTTTGTGGTGACACCATCAGTAAGCACTTAAATATATGGCAGAAACAGGAGACCTTCCAATCCATACAGGGAGCCATGAAACCAAGTGGGGAGTTCTGAAATATTATATGTCTAGCCTTTACCAGAAGGGCCAGAGAATCAAGGAGAATGAGATGATTAGATTGGGTCAAAGAAGACCTCTATGAGACGAGACTCAGTAGAGTGCTTGGGGGTGGAGGTTGGGAAGTGAGGTCAGACTGAAAGAAGCAAAGGAATCACAATGAAGAAGGGGCAAGGAGTGTATACCACACTGATGATGGTGAAAAGAAAGAAATTAAGACTCTATTGAAGTTAAGGGAGAAAAAAAAAGTGAGACTAAAACATGTTTATAGGCAGAGGAAAAGAAGTAAATGACAAGGACAGATTAAAGATGCGAAAAAGGGAAGAAAACTTATGAAAGAAAATACTTAAGGAAGTAAAATAGCTGAGATTTATCCTACAGAGGTTTATAGAACACCTCTTTCCTTTTTAAATAAAAGGAATATAAGCATTGATCTAAGTGCCCAGGGCATAAAAGAAAATAGGACAGAACAAAGGAGAACCAGCTAGTAGGTCTAAAAATAAACTCAATATATCACTTAAGTCTTTTATATTACTTTTGTTTGGTTTTCATTGAATCCCCATTTTGTGGAGAAACTTTAAAAGTATATTTGCTCTGAAAAGATTTTTTTTTCCTGTTATCCTCTTGACATAGTGAGCAAAAGAATGGAATATTCTATCTAGGAAAATCTGAGGATGTATTAAATATAGGAGTAGCCAATAAAGTGCAAATTTCATAGCTACAGAGACTATTTGTCTGTATCAGGATTTACTGTACCTGGAAACTCTTAAACAAAGCTAGCTTTTATACATTTAAGTTCTCCATTTAGCTCACTACTGCTGTACCACTTGTAACAAAAAGATAGAGAAGGGAGGGGAGAGCTTCATTAGTGGCAGAAAACTGTAGGTCTGAGGGACTGAGAGAAGAGGCCTTCTCTTCGATGTATAGAGCACGATCTTTGTTGTATATCAGAGATCTGAATTCCTTAGCAAATAGGAAGTTGATATCATTGATTCTTCAAAGGAAGAAGATCCAGATCCCTTAGCAAGTAGGAAGTTCAAAGTTCTTCCAAGGAAGAAGCAATGAAAGGTATAGCTTTTCTGGGTCAGATTCCAGATAATAAAGAGAAATTATTTCCTGAAATAGAAATAATATACTTCTTGGTAACAAACAACCAATCCATCTTGAAATTTATGATAGAGAGGGGAAGAAAACCACCTTAAATTATAGGTGTACATAAAGAAAGGAAATTAAGATTCTATGACCTATAGATTCTTCCAAGAAAGATAATCCAATAGAAACAAGATAAAGAAAAGAGTAATGTGTCTAAATAAGGAGTCTTTAATCTGTATTTTTTTGTCATGGACCCCTTAAAAAGTTCAACGAAGCCCTCAGACATTTTCTCAGAATAACATCTTTAAAGGCATATGTTATAATATGGAGGTTATAAAAAGAAAATAATTATATTGAAAAGAATATCCATGTCCATATATTCTTTGAAATCTATCAGTAGATCTTTTGGGTCTCCATGGATTGCATATTGAGAACTTCCTTGCTAAAAGGAATACTGTGCCTGTATAGGGAACATAACATTCTACTTAGATTTAAAGAAGATAATGATCAGAAGATGAAACAAGAGGGCTGGTGGTAATGGAACATTCAATTAAAATCAGCAAACATTTATTAAGTATTTATTATATGCAAAAAACTATACCAGAGAGTTGGGACACAAAAACAAAACTAAAATAATCCCTGCTCTTGAAGAACTTTCTCTCTCCTATGGTAGATTAGTAGAATGCACAGACATATATCAAATTTAAGATATATAGAATATTTTGTATCCCCAGTGCTTAACACAGTGCCTTATATATACATGGTAGGTATTTAATAAATATTGATTGATTATGTGCTCAAAAATAAAAGGACAATAGAACTGTTTCATTTGTCTTAATTGATTCCATAAGAAAATTCCAAAAGTTCCAGTGGAACAAGAGGGTATGTTTCTTTTGTTGCTTGGATCCCAAATGCTCCTTGGATTCTGACTAGAGAAGCCTGAACTACACTTTAATGAATCTGACCAGGCCCGTTGAAAGCAGTATGAATGCTATGGTATTTTTCAGACAGCTTTGATTAGCATATTGGATTTTGCTAACGAAGGGATGCCTGCAGAGGAGTGAAGGTCAGGGTGAGGTGCATCCATTTTCTTTGCCTGAAATGTCCAAAGTCATTTTAATCATGCCAGCTGCCTTGCCTTCATCAAAGTCCCTTGTCTTTCAGGACACCAGAGAGTCAAGCTGCGGATGTTTATAATTACAGTGTAAAACCATCAGCATCTTTGTTCATCAAAGTAGATTAAAGTAATTTATGTGATGGGCAGGGATACTTGCAATGCAGACCAAAAATGAAGGCATGCATCTTTTGAAAAAATTTAGAGTATGGTGACCTGTTAATAATAGCTAGCATTTATATAGTGTCTACTATGTTCTGCATATTGTGCTAAGTGCCTTAAAAATACCATCTCATCTGATCCCCACAACAACCCTGAGAGGCAGGTGCTATTATTATCCCCATTTTGCAATTGAGAAAACTGAGGCATAAATAAGTGAAGTGACATGTTGAAAGTCACATAGCTACTAAGTATCTGAGGTAGGATTCAGACTCAGGTCTTCCTGACTTCAGGCCCAATACTCTACCCACCAGGAATGTCTTTCAAAGCTTAGATTTTCTCTGGTAACTTGCTGTTCTTCCCATGAAATCCTACCAGAATTACTTGCTTTAATCAGTCCAATACTTTGGCCATTCCACCTACTGTTGTTAATTAGGATCACAGATTTATATATAGAAGTGAATACAGAGGCAATCAAGTCCAAAATTATTATTTTACAGAAGAAGGTGCTAAGACTTTCAGAAATGTAATTTATTCAAATTTATGCATGTGATGGGAGTTTGAAGTGAGATTTGAAATCATATAATCTTAATCCCAAGTTGGTGCTTTTGCTACAATACTACACTTCACTTCAACAAATATGAAAGAACCAAAGGTATAGCCTAATGGTTAAGGTCCTGGACTAAGAATCAGGAAGACCTTGGCTCAAATTCCACTTCTAACACTGACTATGTAATGCTAAACATGTCACTTAATTTTTGGGCCTTATTTTCCTCATTTATAAAATGAGAGGAAAAGACTTGATGACATTTGAGATCTCTTGCAACTCTGAATCTGTGGTTTTATTATCTTATCTGCAAGATAATAAGGGAGGGAAAAGGAATAAATAAGTCATGGCTTCTACAATCAAAGAACCTTGCTAGGGAGAAAAAGGCATAGACCCATCTAACTAGGTACCTGTTAGGGACATTTGAATAGGAATCACGAATAGATTTTAGCTTTGGTTCTTTTCTTAACCTACTAGGAATGTGGAATAGTTATGTTTGCCCATTAGGACTCCAATCTCTTCATCTAGATCAAAAAATATATTTGTTTTCTGATATCCCACAATCTCAAAGCTAGGACTATAACATTTACTAACTCCCTTCAAATCTCAGCTCAACTATCACCTCCTTAAATTAATCCTTCCATCATCCCTCCAGTTGATAGTATAATCCTTCCCCTCTGCAACTAGGTTATGTTTATGTTTTTACTTACTCATATGTGGAGATTCCTCCTGCCTTGAAACCCATTTCCCTCATCATTTCTTTGAGATAGAGTACTCTTTGATTTTTTTAATAGTAACCTCTGTACCTAGGAATAGTACTTGGTATATAATAGTTAATTTTCTGTATATATTTCTGGTTCTTGTCTTCATTAGCCCTGCTATTAGCTATTCAGGCCTCTCTTCTTTATGTTCTTCTTAGAATTCTATTTGCTTTCTACCTTGCTCCATCCCCATGTTCCACTAAATTTGATACATGGACATAATTGAATGCTGGAGAGGTGGGGTAAGATGTATTTGTTTCTTCATTCATTCATTTATTTATTCATTTGTTTTTACTTTTAAATTTCATTTTCAAAAAAAATGAAGCTCCAAATATATACATACATACATTTATACATGCGTATGTGTTGTATTATATGCTATATGTATGTATGTATTTATGTATGTATATACATTTGTACAAATTAGATCCTTTCAACTTTTCTTTGATCTTTTTGGGATACAGACCTAGTACTGATGTTCCTAGATCAAAGGGTATGGACTGTTTTATAACTCTTTGGGAATGATTACAAATTTCTCTCCAGAATGGTTGGGGTAGTTCAAAACTCCAACAGGGCACATGTCCCAATTTTTTCACATTACCCTCCAACATTTGTCATTTTCTTTTTATTTTATATTAAACAATCTGGTAGCTGTGAGGCAGTACCTCAGAGTTGTTTTAATTTGAAATTTCTCTAATCACTAGTGTTTAAGATCATTTTATATGACTTTAGATAGCTTTGATTTCTTCTTCAAAGAATGCCTGTTCATATCCTTTGATCATTTATCAATTGGGTAATGTCACATTTTTTATAAATTTGATTCAGTTCTCTATATAATTGAGAAATGAGGCCTTTATCAGAGAAACTTGCTATATTTTTCCCCACTTTCCTGCTTTTCTTCTAATCTTGGTTGAGTTGGTTTTGTTTATACAAATTTTCTTTAATTCATTGCAATCAAAATTATCCAATTTATTTCCTAAGATCCTTTATAACCTTCGTTTGGTTTGGTCATCATTTTTTCCCTTATCCATAGATCTGTTAGATAAAATTTTCCATGCTCTTCTATTTTGCTTATGATATCACCTTTTATGTCTAAATGATATGTTCATTTTGATCTTATGTTGGTATACAGTGTGAGATGTTGGTCTACATACCTTTTTAGCAAAATTTCTTTCCAATTTTTTCCGTAATTTATTTTGTCAAAGAGTGAGTTTTTGTCCCAAAAACTTTCATGTCTGGGTTTTTCAAATACTTGTTTACTACAATCATTTATTGATGTATGTGCACCATAATTCCACCAATCAATCACATTTTTCTTTTTTATACTGTATTTTTCCCAATTACATGTAAGAATTTTAATATGCTTTTTTAATATTTGAGTTCCAAATTTTCTTCATCCTTTCCTTCCCTCTCCCCTCATTGAGAAGACAAGCAATTTTATGTTGGCTATACATGTGTAGTTATGCAAAACATATTTTTATATTAGTCATTTTCTGAAAGAAACCACAGACTAAAGGGTGGGAGAATAAAGTTTAAAAAACATATACTTCTATCTGCATCCAGACTCTATCAGTTCTTTCTCTGGAAGTGGATAGCTTTTTTCATCTTGAGTCCTTTGACATTGTCTAGATAATTATATCACTGAGAATAGCTACGTCATTCACAATTGATCTTTGTGCAATGTTGTTCTTACTGTGTACAATGTTCTCCAGATTCTGATTATTTCTCTTTACATCAGTTCATTTAAGTCTATCCAGTTGTTTTTTTCCCTGAAATCATCCTGCCCTTCATTTCTTATATCACAATAATACTCCATCATAATCATATACCACTCTTGCTCAGCCATTCCCCAATTCATAGTTATACCCTCAATTTCCAATATTTTGCCATCCCCTTCCTAAAAGGGCTACATGTATTTTTTGTGTTAATATAGGTCTTTTTCATTTTATCTCTTTGGGATACATGACTAGTAGTGTTATTGCTGAGTCAAAGAGTATGCACTGTTTTATGACCTTTAGGGCATAGTTACAAGTTGCTTTCCAGAATGTTTGGATCACTTCAGAACTCCACTAACAGCATGTTAGTGTCCCAATTTTTTTCCATATCCCCTCCAACATTTGCCATTTTGTATGTGTCTGTGTGTGTGTGTGTATTACTATAGTCATTGACTACTATGTCTTATGTACCTAATCTATTCTACTGATCCACCACTCTATTTCTTAGCCCATACCAGTTTGTTTTGTATGTAGCAATTTGTAATACAGCTTGAAATCCAATATAGGTAAGCCACCTTCCTTCTCCCTTTTTTCATTGATTCTCTTGATATTCATTATATTTTGTTCTTTTAGATGAATTCTGTTATTATTTTTTCTATCTCTATAAAATAATTTTTGTGGCTTGATTGGTATGGCACTGAATAAGTAAATTAATCCAGGTAGAATTGTCATTCTTTCTTATGCTGCCTCTATCTATCCATGAGCAATTGATTTTTTTCCAGTAGTTAATATCTGACTTTATTTGTGGAATTAGAACAAGCAACGAGGAAACAAAGTTGTCACTCTGCAAATGATATGATGGTATACCTGGAAAATCAATTAAAAAATTAGTTGGCACAATTAATGTCTCTAGCATAGTTGCAAGATATAAAATAAACACATAAATAGTCTGCATTTTTATATATTACCAACAAAGTCTAGAGTAAGAAATAGAGAAATTTCATTTAAAATAACTATAGACAATATAAAATATGTGGGACTTTACCTACCAAGAGTAGCCCATTATGATCCCATATGAACTATATGAGCACAACTACAAAATAATTTTTCACACAAATAAAATCATATCTAAACAATTCTACCATGTTTATCCAGCTCTGATGACAGTAAGGTTCAGACATGTGCACCAACACTCCCAATCTTCCCTGCCACTGTAAAAAGTTCTTAAAAACCTCTGTCATATGATATAATTCACCCCATTCTACCTCTCCCTTCCCCCTTCTAGCAATGCATTTCCATTTTTCACCCCATATTTTCTTTTTGTATATCATTCCATCACATTCAATTCACATGCTTCCCCTTTGTCTATGTACACTCCTTCTAACTGCCCTGATGATAAAATTCTTAGAAGTTATATGTATAATTTTCCCAGGCAGGAATATAAACCATTTAACTTGATTGAATACCTTATGAATTCTCTGTTTACCTTTTTATGCTCCTCTTGAGTCTTATTTTTAAAAGTCAAATTTTCCATTTATCTCTGGTCTTTTTTTGTCAGGAATGCTTGAAAATCCTCTGTTTCATTAAATATCCATGTTTTCCCCCTGAAAGATTATACTCAGTTTTTCTGGGTAGGTGAATCTTGGTTGCAATCCTAATTCCTTAGCTCTCTGGAGTGTCATATTCCAAGTCCTCTGAATTTTTAATACAGAAGGTGCTAAATCTTATGTTATCTTGATCATACCTTCAAGATATTTTAATTGTTCCTTTCTGGCTGTTTGCAATATTTTCTCCTTGACCTGTTAGCTCTGGAATTTGGCTATAACGTTTCTGGTCATTTTCATTTTGGGATCTCTTTCAGCAGGTGATCAGTGGATTCTTTTGATTTCTATTTTATCCTCTGGTTCTAGGCTATCAGAACAGTTTTTCTTGGTAATTTCTTGAAATATGATGTCCAGGCACATTTTTGATAATGGCTTTAAGTTAGCCCAAAATTTGTAAGTTGTCTCTCCTTGATCTATTTTTCACATCAGTTCTTTTTCCAATGAGATGTCACATTTCCTTGTATTTTTCATCTCTTTGATACTGTTTTATTGTTTCTTTATTTCTCATGGAGTCATCAACTTCCTCTTGCACAATTCTAATTTTTTTTTTTAAATTTAAGTTTATTTATTTAACATATTTGGTTTTCAGCATTGATTTTCTAAATTTTAAGGAATTATTTTCCTCAACTAGCTTTGTCCTCTCCCTCCTGCCAAATTTGGTCAATATTTTAAAGGAATTCTTTAGTGAATTTTTCTACATTTTTTTATTTTAAAGAGTTCTTTGAGAGGAGTCCTTTTATCAATAAGTTTTTGTACCTATTTTAACATTTGGCTGTTCTATTTTATGAAGTTTTATTTTCTTCAGTATTTGTGTGTGTGTCTTCTTTACAAAACTGTTGACTTTTTCACACATTTCTTTCATCATTTTCTCTTCCCAATTTTTCTCTACTTCTCTTAGTGAATTTAAATTGTTTTGACCTCTTACAAGACCTGAGACCAAGTTACATTTTATTCCTTTGAGGCTTCTCATATAGAGGCTTTGATTTCATTTTCTTCTTCTGAGTTCATGTTGTTATCTTCCCTGTCAGCAGAATAGCTTTCTATTGTCAGATTATTTTTGTTGTTGTTGTTTGCTCAGCCTATTTTTTGACTTTTAATTTTATGATAAAGTTGGGCTTTATCCCTAAGGAAAGAAGGACACCGTCCCAAGCTTCAGATTTTTTTGGCAACTGTTTCCAGAATTAATTCTGGGACTCTGTAAGTTTTTATTGCTTTCTTGGCCTGTGCTTCCTTCTATGGATGAATACAAGCACACTTTTCCATCTGGAACTGTGAACAAGGTCTCTATTCCTGCTATTGCTCCTCATGGATCCACCATTACAAATACTTCCTATCACTCTATCTCTTAGCTAGTAACAGATTTTTTTTGTCATTATTGCTTGGTAATATAGTTAGATGTCTGCTACTTCTAGGCCACATTCCTTAGTAATTTTTTCTTCATTGATTCACTTGACATTCTTGACCTTTTTTTTTCCTTCAAGTTAAATTTTGTTATTACATTTTCTAGCAATATAAAATATTTTGCTAGTTTAACTGAGATGACATTAAATAAATAAATTAATATAGTTAAAATTATCATTTTTATTATATTTGCTCATCCTGCTCATGAGAAATTAATATTTTTATATTTTCTTACATTTTTATTTATGTAAAAATGTTTTTTCCATAATTATATTCATATAGTTCTTGGATTTGTCTTGGCAGGTTGATTCTCAAGTATTTTAGATTTTCTATGATTATTTTAAATGGAATTTCTTTACCTCTTCCTGTTAAACTTTGTTAGTAATATATAGAAATGGTGATGATTTGTGTGGATTTATATTATATTTTGCAACTTTGCTAAAGTTGTCCATTGTTTCAACTGTTTTTACTTGATTCTTTAGAATTCTCTAAGTATACTATCCTATCATCTTCAAAGAATGATAGTTTTGTTTCCTCACTGCCTATTGTAATAACTTCAGTTTCTTTTTCTTTTCTTGTTTCCATAGCTAGCACTTGTAGGACAACATTTAATAACAATGGTGATGATGGGCATCATTGCTTCCAGGGACAAGATTTAAATGCTTGAACAGGAACATAGCTAATCCTTTCCCAAGCCACAAACAAAATGTTCATATATATTCTGCCTTCCTAAATTTTGGCCATGCAGCATGGTAATCTGATCATGTTATTGTCTTGTAATCAAGAAGAATCATCAGTTCCCTTCTGTAGACAATGGAGTTGAAATGGCAGTAGCAGATTATGGTTTTTCAGAGTTCTTTTCATTTGAAGAACTCAAAATATTCCTCAAATTTTAGCTCATTAATCCATCGTGATGATGATTGTTCTTTTCTTTTTTTTACCTACAAGTGGGGTGTCACTCATTTTCTTAAAAAATGCAGCAAAGTCATGGCTCAAAGGAAAGTAATTCTGGACTCTGTTGGAATAATGAGAACAGTTCTTTCACAGAGATTATTCCCTTACCATCTAAAAATGTCAACTTGGAGTTTTCAGAAAAAAGTCACAGAGCCATGGTGACTCTAGTAGCTAGATGTGAAATAAACAAATAAATAAAGCCTCATATGTCATAACAATGTAAAACAGTAACAAGAAACAAATTTAGGTTACAATTTAATTCTAGAAAGCCACTGATTTCTATTGAGGGAAAATGATACATAGATCCATGATAGATTTTAAATTGATACGACTGATATTTAATTTCAAATATGTAAAATTCCATGACATATTCACATTATTATTATTACCATCATAATCACAATCATATGAAAATGGAATTGAGAGTTTGAAAATGGAGAGAGAGAAATGGATACAGTACAATACTATCTTAGGGGTTATCTGAATGGGAATTAAAATATTTTTATGGGACAGAATTATATATTTGTTCCAAATTAAAATTTCATGCAATTATATTCAGAGAACATTACAAAGAACTTACAATATTGATCATCATGCATTATTTTCCTTCTATTGTCTCATTCCACAAAGCTAGTAAATATCAGTGGGGAAGTTAATTAGAGAAGATTGCTTTGTCCAATAGTGACAAAAATAAACAAGTATCTCTCCAATAATGTTACTCTTGGAGACTGAGTACTAAAACATATTTTACAAATAGAAGAACAGATGTTTTAATTATTGTATTTAGTAAGTGCAGCTGGGGAAGGTAATTAAGTGTCCTTCCTACCAACCAGAGGTCTTCACGTAAAATTCCTAAGTCAGAATTACTTTGATGGAGTTTGAAATCATTGGGAAACCAGCAGTGAATAAACATACTCAAGATGGCTAGATTAATTAATCAATATGTCCAGTGCCAATTATAGGGTTAGGTAAAAGCCAAGCAGGCTTTCAAAACATTTGTAGATGGTAATTCTACATTTCTAATTGAAACCCAAAAGGGTATAAAACTGAGTATTTAAATAAGAAAAGATGGGTTTGGCTTTTGAGAAATGAAATTACATCATTTGGCCAAGAACATAGTCACTTATAAATGAAAATTCCTAAAAGGATACTGTGCCAATAACATAGAATGAACTTAGCATAAGCCAAGATAGTTCAATGTCACTAGAAAGAAGTGATGCTGATATGTTAATGTCCTTAGCCAGTTCTCTTAAGAAGATCAGAGAAAAGAATTTGAAATCAGAGGTTGAGCTGCAGCAACCAGGCAAGGACTATGAAGTCCATCATATCATCAGTCTAGTCACCCATAGGCTGACCAGACCTATCCTTTAGAGAGAGATCTGAAACACTTACAGAACTGCTATCCTTCATTTAGCACACAGCACTTAACGAGAGTTGGCGCATCATACTTGACATTTGAGCAAATGTGCTTTGCTGCTAAGCATTCCAATACATCTGCTGTGCCTGTAATATTTCATTCTACTCTATTCCATGGTGAGAGACTGTTGCCCCAGACAAACAAAATGTTTTTTCCATTGGATTCTTTTAGGCAGAATCTAAACTCAGTAGCAATTTCACAGACTCATCCATTTGATTTGAGTATTTAGTGTCTATCCTACACCTGAATATGAGTCAAAGGCTAATACAAAGCTCCAAATTCCCCAAATTATATTAAAATGGCATCATAGAAGAAGAAGAATTCTTTGTGTCAGAGTAATTCTATGGCAGCACAATGTGGTTTTAGCAGGGTTTGTTATTTTTGTTTCAGTTTTTCAGCTTGCATTTGGTTTATTTTCAGTGTAATCTGAAAATGTTCTTTAGTATACCTATATTGTGGATGCAATCCTTACAAGAAACTGCCAAAAGGCTGCTTCCATGAACCAAGAAGGTTCATGACCTATTAAGGCACTAATTGGATCTCTCAGGAAAGATGATTACTTTGATACACTCTTGTCTTGTCTTCTCTCTTCTCTTCTCTCCTCTCCATCTTTTATTTCTTAAAGATCAAGAATTATTAAAAATGAAAAAAGAGGCTTAATGTGAATGGAATTTTAAAATTCTGATTCATTGAGATGCTATATTTCTGAGGAGATGATGAACTCTAAAGTGTGGTCACATCAGAACTTTGATTATATGAGGAGAATTATATATTTGGAGTTGAGCATGGTAAGAAAATAAGAAGTTATATTGATAGAAGAGTCATTGATTTTTGAAATCTTCAAAGATAATTGCAAAGGGACAGAGTGTCAAGAAAATAAAGAGTATACTAAGCGTTCAATCAACATTTACATGATAGTATTAAAACAATCTTATATTTTCTCTATGAAGATGACGCTACTAACCCATCACAAATATGACAATAGGTGTTATTCTAAGACATTTCAGTGAAATGTAATGGAAAATATGCAGTGGATGTGGGGAGAAATCACACACACACACACACACACACACACACACACAAAGTGCTTGTGTGTATGTATTGATTTTTATGTATGTGTGTGTATGTATTGATCTTTATCAAAATATTTATGTAAATAGTGACTTGCTAAATACTGTTTCAGTCACCTTTTTTGCACTTAGAGAGCAAAATATGCCAGAATTGAAAATTTCAGGATGCAGGATAAGGGTTCAGAATTGAGTGGTATGAAGGTGCTAGATTTCAGAAGTGGCAGGATATATCAGAGGGAGATATAGCAGATTGGCAGCAAGAGTTATTCTAATGATTAGATTAATGATTCTAATGATTAAGTAGCTGTCTGTAATTTTCTTACATGTGAATATTTAGTCCTTTTTAAAATTTACTACTTTATTTTTCCCTAGTGACATGTAAAAACAGTCTTTAACATTCATTTTGAAAATTTTGAGTTCTACATTCTCTCCCTTCCTTCCTCCACAACCCCCTTTATTGAGAAGACAAACAATTCAATATAGGTTATACATGTGTACTGATGCAAAATATTTCCATAATAGTCATGTAGTGAAAGAAAACAGACCAAAAAACCCTCCAGCAAAATAAAAGCAAAAAAAGTATGTTTCCATCTGTATTCAGACACCATCAATTCTTTGTGTGGGGAGGATATCATTTTTCATCATAAATCCTTTAGATGTGATTTGGATCATTGCATTGCTGAGAATAGCTAAGTCATTCACACTATCATACACAATCATCACACAATATTGCTGTTACTTTGTACACAGTACACTTCATTTTGCATCAGCTCATGTAAGTCTTTCAAGGTTTCTCTGAGAGCATCCTGCTCCACATTTGTTATAGCAGCATAATATTCCATCACAATCACATACCACAATTTGTTCAGTCATTAACCAGTTGATGGGTATCCACCAGATTTCTAATTCTTTGCCCCCAGAAAACATTTGCTATAAGTATTTCTTGTATGCATAGGTCCTTTTCCCTTTTTTAAAATCTCTTTTGAAACATACCTAGTAGTGGTATTTCTAGGTCAAAGGGTATTCATGGTTTTACAACCCTCTGGGCATAGTTCCAAATTTCTCCACAGAATGGTTGAATCACTTCCTAACTCCAACCTTCTTACCACTTCCCTCATAGCCCTCCCTTTATATCTCTTATTTATATTTTATATCTTTACATCAGTTAATTTATACAGGCATTCACAACCTATGTATATCCCTTTCATTTGTCACAATAGTTGTACCATTCACAAGAATGACTTATATATGTATATGTATATATATATATATATACATAAAAAACATACATAAGATGATATAATCCCACATAAAGATGTAAACAACCTAAGCTTATTGGTTAATGAAGTTTGTGGGGTTTTTCCCCCGGTTACCTTTTTATGTCTCTCTTGAGGTTTGTATTTGGAGATCAAATTTTCCATTGAGTTCTGGCCTTTTCATCAGGAAGGTCTGGAATTCTCTTATTTCATTGAATGTCCATCGCCTTGCCTGGAAAATTATGCTTAGTTTTGCTGGGTAGTTGATCCTTGGTTGTAGTCCCAGCTCCTTTGCCCTTCGGAATATCATATTCCAATTTCTCCTGTCTTTTAATGTGGAAGCTGAGAGATCCTGCGTGATCCTGACTGTAGTTCCACGATATTTGAATTGCTTCTTTTTGGCTGCTTGCAGTATTTTCTCCTTAAGTTTATAGCTCTGAAATTTGGCTATAATATTTCTTGGTGTTTTCAGTTTGGGATCTCTTTCAGGGGGTGATCGGTGAATTCTTTCAATGACTATTTTGCCCTCTGGTTCTAGGACCTCTGGGCAGTTGTCTTTGATAATTTCTTCGAAGATACTGTCAAGGCTCCTTTTTTCATCGTGGATTTCCGGTAGACCAATAACTCTCAAATTGTCTCTCCTGGATCTATTTTCCAGGTCAGTTGTTTTGCCAATCAGATATTTCACATTTTTTTCTATTTTTTCATTCTTTACATTTTGTTTTATTACTTCTTGATGCCTCATAGATTCATTAGCTTCCACTTGCTCAAGTCTAATTTTAAATGAGTTAGTGTTTACATTTTGCTTTTGAGCCTCCATTTTCAATTGGTTGATTTTACCTCTCAGGGTGTCCTTTTCTCTCTCTAGATTCTGAATCTCCATAGCCATTTCGCCAATCTTATTCTTTAGGGACTTGATTTCGTCAGTGGATTTTTTCTCCCTTTTTTCCATTTTTTCCATATTTCTTTTAGCTCCCTAATTTGGTTTTTAAAATCCTCTTTTAGCTCTTCCAGCAGTGCTTTTTGGGCTGGAGACCAGATCATATTAGCTTTTGAGGTATCTGATGTATCTACCGTGTCATTGCTATCTTCTTCTACGTCGATATTTTGATCCTGCCTGTCTCCATAAAAAGAATCTATTGTCCTCGGTTTTTTTGTGTTCTTCTTCATGTTGGATTGCCTTTTGCTGGCGTTAGAACGAATTTCTATCTGTGAGTCTCAGGGCTTTCTGTCCCAGCTTTCTTATTCTGGGGGTTGTGAGTCTAAAATTATAACCTTCAGTTTCCTGAGGTGTGGGGGAGGGGTCTGGCTCCCTGGCGTCTCACTCCCTGTGGTCTCACTCCCTGTGGGTGCTCTCCAGCCCTTGCTTTTCAGCAATGGTCTCAGCTGATTGTTGTTTGAGCTGATGACTGGCGCTTCCCCTGGGGGAGCAAGGTTACGTCTGGGCTCCTGGCTTGGCCCCCTGCCGACTCTTCCCCTCTGGGACTAATGAGCTTCTAGTATTTGTCCTGTGAAGCCCCGCTACTCTCTCCTCTGTTTCAGTTCTCTTTTTTTTTTTTTTCCCGAGGAATTCTCTGGGTGAGGGGGGAGGGGTTAGAGCCGCTTACCTAGCCATTGAGTCTTCCGGAAGTTCAAGAGGCCGAGATCCTGAGTTTTGCAAGCGTCAGGAGTGGGTGTTTTCGCGGCTGGTGGCGTTGCGCTGCCTCTCGTCGCTCCCAGAGACTGCCGTCCTGTGTTGGGAGGCCTGGGGATCTCCGCCGGTTACGGGCGCCCAGCTTTCTCCCAGCCCGTCTCCCACGTGGATTTCCCGGCCGGCTGCTTCCGCCTTGGTCTGGAGCAGCCCCGCACCGAGCACTCTCCGCGCCTGCAGGTTCGTTCCTCTGGCCTTTCAGACTCTCCCGGCTCGGAAATTTGCCCCACGCAGACTGCTCGCGGTTTCTGACTCTCTCAAATCTGCTCAAATTCACTTTTTTATGGGAATCTGACAGACCTTGTGAGAGAGCTCCGGTAAGAGGCTGCCTTCATGCGGCCATCTTGGCTCCGCCCCCCACTTCCTAACTCCAGCAACAGGGAATTAATGGTCTATTTTCCCCACATCCCCATCATCATTTGTCATTTTACTTTTCTGTCCTATTAGCCAATCTAATAGGTATGAGGTAGATTTGAATTTCTCCAATAAATTACTTCATCTGAAAACTGTTCATGTATTTTTAGTCATTTATCAATTGGTTAATGGCTCTTATTTTTATAAATTTGACTCAGTTCTCAGTTTGAGAAATGAGACCTTTATTGGAGAAACTTGTTTCAATTTTTTTCACCCTTACTATTGCTCACTGTATTCCCTCCATCCTACTTCCCCTTTCTTTATTGTATTCTCTCTCTCCTTTTACCCTGTCCCTCCTGAAAAGCACTTTGTTTCTGACTACCCCCTTCCCCAACCTGCCTTCCCTACTATCTCTACCCCTTGTCTTATCTTCTTTCCCTCATGTGTTCTGCTTTGTTGTTCAACAACAAAATATTGAAAAAAAGAAATACTTAAAAGTGGCCAAGATAGGGTAAGGTAGGGTAAGACAGATTTTGCTGCCCAATTGAGTGCGTATGTTATTCCCTCTCTGAGGTAATTCTGGTAAGAGTACGGTTCACTCATTCCCGTCACCTCCACCTTCTTCTCCTCTACAGTAAAAGCTTTTTCTTGCCTCTTTTATATGAAATTGTTTACCCTTTTCTACTTCTCCCTTTCCCTTTCTCCCAGTACATTACACTCACACCCTTTAATTTTACTTTTTCTTTAAAAAAAACTCTTCATAATCAACTCACACCTGTTGACCTTTGATGATCTATACTCCTAATGAGAAAGTTTTTGAGTTACAATTATCGTCTTCCCATATAGGAATTTAAAAAGTTTAACCTTAATAAGTCTCATGATTTTCCTTTCTTCTTTACATTTTTGTGCTTCTCTTGAGTCTTGTATTTGAAAATCAAAATTTCTATTCAGCTCTGGTTTTTTTCATCAAGAATGCTTGAAAGTTCTGTATCTCATTGAATGTCCAGTTTTTTCCCAGAAGAATTACACTCAGTTTTTCTGGGTAGGTGATTACTGGTTGTAATCCTAGCTCCTTTGCCTTCTGGAATATCATATTCAACTTTAATGCAGAAGCTGCTATGTCTTGTGTTATCCTGACTATGTCTCCACCATAATTTAATTTAATTTTTTCTTTCTACCTGCTTGCAATATTTTCTTCATATTCAACTCACCTGGTGCCCTCTGTGTGTGTGTGTGTGTGTGTGTGTGTGTGTGTATATGTATATGTATCTGTATCTGTATGTATGTATGTATGTATGTATATTCCCTTCAGCTACCCTAATACTGAGGTCTCATGAATTATACAAATCATCTTTCCATGTTGGAATGTCAACAAAACAGTTCAACTTTAGTAAGTCCCTTAGGATTTCTATTTCTTGTTTACCTTCTCATGCTTCTCTTGATTCTTGTGTTTGAAAATCAAATTATCTATTCAGCTCTGGTCTTTTCACTGAGAAAGTTTCAGCATCCTGTATTTTATTGAAAATCCATCTTTTGCCTCTGAGCATTATACTCAGTTTTCCTGGGTAGGTGATTCTTGGTTTTAATCTTAGCTCCACTTAACCTCTAGAATATCATATTCCAAGCCGATTGATCTGTTAATGCAGAAGCTGCTAGATATTGTGTTTTCCTGATTGTGTTTTCACAGTACTCAAATTGTTTCTTTCTGGCTGCTTGCAGTATTTTCTCCTTGATCAGGAGCTCTGGAATTTGGTGATAATATTCCTAAGAGTTTTCTTACGGGCATCTTTTTCAAGAGGTGATCATTGGATTCTTTCAATTTCTATTTTACCCTCTGGCTCTAGAATATCAGAGCAGTTCTCCTTGATAATTTCTTGAAAGATGATATCTGGGCTCTTTTTTTGATCATGGCTTTCTGGTAGTCCAATAATTTTTAAATTATCTCCCCTGGATCTATTTTCCAGGTCAGTGGTTTTTCCAGTGAGATATTTCACATTGTCTTCCATTTTTTCATTCCTTTCATTCTGTTTTATAATACCATGATATCTCATAAAGTCACTAGCTTACACTTGCTCCAATCTAATTTTTAAGGTGGTATTTTCTTCAGTGGTCTTTTTGACCTCCTTTTCCATTTAGCTAATTCTGCCTTTCAAGGCATTCTTCTCCCCATTGGTTTTTGGAGCTCTTTTGCCATTTGAGTTAGTCTATTTTTAAGATGTTATTTCCTTCAGTATTTTTTGGATCTCTTTTAGCAAGTCATTGAATTGTTTTTCATGGTTTCCTTGCATCACTCTCATTTCTCTTCCCAATTTTTCCTCTACTTCTCTAACTTGCTTTTCCAAATCCTTTTTGAGCTCTTCCATGGCCTGAGACCAGTTCATGTTTTTCTTGGAGGCTTTTGATATAGGCTCTTTGACTTTGTTGACTTCTGGCTCTATTTTTTTGTTCTTCTTTGTCACCAAAGAAAGATTCAAAGGTCTGAGTCTGAATCTGAGTCCATTTTCTCTGTCTGTTCATGTTCCCAGCCAACTACTTGACCCTTGAGTTTTTCATTGGGGTATGACTGGTTATAAAGTAGAGAGTACTTTGTCCCAAGGTTGAGGGACTGCACTGTTGTTCTCAGAGCTATTTCTACACAGCAAGTACTGCCACACCAGTGCTCCTCCTCCCCACAAAAACCGCCAACCCAGACCATGACTCAGATCTAAGAAGGCTCTGCAGTCCTGCTCTGATCTGCCACTTAATTCCTCCCACCAGGTGGGACTGGGGCTGGAAACAACTACAGCTGTAGCTCTGTAAGCAGCCTCAGAGCTTCTCCACCTCTGCTGCCCTTGGGATGGTGGCCAACTGCAAACTTCTTTCTTTCAGTCCCTGCAGTTTTTACCACTAACCTTCTCTGTTGATTTTGGTTTTTGTTGGTTGAGAAGTCTTATAACTGCCACAGCTCACTGATTCAGGGCACTATGGCCTGTTCCACCCAGCTCCCAGTTCTGGTTGGTCTGGGGCAGCCCCCACTGGGCTCTGCTGTGCTCTGCCCCCAGAACGGTGTGATATACCTTACCCAGCGACCATCCATGCTGTCCTGGTCTGGAGCCCTGCTTCCTTCTGCTATTTCATGGGTTCTGCAGTTCTAAAATTTGTTCAGAGCCATTTTTATAGGTGTTTGAATGGTCCTGAGGGAGAGCTTTAGGTAAGTCCCTGCTTTCTAGCCGCCATCTTGGCTTTGCCCCCGAACCACTGTTTTCTACCTTGGAACTGTGACAATGGTCCCTGCTCCACTGTTGCTATAAGCTCTGGTGTGCTGTTTTTCCTTCTCACCCTGGTACAGCCACCCAGTACTGTGACCTGGATATGAGTATGGGCAAAGCAACAGAGTCCTCACTCAGGGTTAGCAAAGAGACTCCTATAATCTCCTTCAGACCAGTTGTTTGAGCCCCTTACTGCATGTGGGCTGAGAGTTCCAGAAGCAGCTACAGATGCTGCTGCCAGTGCCTGCTCCTGGTTTGCTGGGGCCTGGCCTGTGCTGGTACAACCTGTGGTGGGCTATGTTCCACTCTCACCCAGGTGCAACAAACCTTAACTGCCAAACTTTTAAGTTGTCTTTGGCATCGGTGGACTGAGACATCTGGAAACTACAACTGCTGCCACTGATTCAGTTGCCCTGAGGCCTGCTCTGGGTTTACTGGAGCCTGGTCTGTGCTGGGATGGCCTATGCTGGACTGCGCTCCTCTCTCACCCTATTGCAACTGATGTTTCCTGCTGACCTTCTAAGTTGCCTTGGGCTGGAAAATTGTTTCACTTTGCCTTTTTGTGGGTTCTGATGCTATTGAATTTTTTTTAGAATTATTATTTAAATGAATTTGAGGCATTTGAGGGAGAGTTCAGGTGAGTGCCTGCCTTTACTCTGGCCAACTTTGATCTACCCACATATTTCTTCCTTCTACAGTCTACAAAATGGGAGAAACAATGAATTAAAAACTAACTGATTGGTACCTGACTGCCTGAAATTCACCTAATTACTGATATTACATTTGGATACTTATTTCAATCTTCTTACTGATTTTATGTTTTCAAGGGTATCTGAGCACTTGTTTCTGAAAAAGGTATTTGTGTCAATACATGTAATGGTTTTTGATAGTCAAATGTAGTTTACATAAACTTGAATAAATATAATAACTTATACCCCCAGCATAACTTATGTATTTAAGTTTCAATTCTTTCATGCAAGTTTCTGCCAGTGCCAGTTTTAGAAGCAATACAAAAAATGTGTTGACTGAAACAATTTTGGGCATGTCATGAACTACTTAAAGTATTTTGATAAAGGTTGTGATAGAATTTTTAAGTAATTTAAACTTTACGTGTCTAAGAAAATTCATAAGAAGACCATGCCAAAATGGTTACAAACAAAACTCTTTTTCTTAAATTGCTACTTAAACAATCATAATGAAAGCTCATCCATTTCGGAACAATAGGGTTAGAGGAGAAATAAATGGAGGGGAAGTTGACCACTTTTAAGTATTTCTCTTTTTTAATATTTTGTTGTTGTACAACAAATCAGAATACCTTGGATTCAAAAATTTCAAATAAGATGACTACAACTCACAATCATTGTTTAGTTCCAATTGAGATAAGCAATAACATGGCAAGAAATACTGTTAAGACCAAGTTGTTTTTTGAGTTTATATGACTAAGGAATTAATTTGATTCATTAATTATTTATTGAGTGCCTACCACATTCAAGACACTGTATTAAATGTCATGAATAAGATAAAGACAAGTAAGGTATGGTGTTTATCCTTCAGTGGTCTAAATCCTAGAAGGGGACATAAGAACACCACCAGATAACTATGACGTAAAATCCCATGTAAAAGTGTAGTAAGAAAGATCCAAGCCACTGAAGTAATTCAGAAGGTAGAGAGCTCATTTCACAAAGGGAATAGATCAAGAAGGCTACATAGAGAAGATGACATTAGAGCTGGGCCTCAGAAGATCTCTAGAAATAAATAAGTGGAGTTTGAGTGTAATGACACTTTCAGCCAAGCATTTAAGTGCTTAATAGATGCTAGGCTCTCTCATGGACTCTAGGGATAGAAAAAAAAAACTCTACACACAAAATAATGCACAATATGAATACGTTGATAAAGGAAACCAATCATATTGAAATAAACTCATTAAAATATTAAAAATATGTTCAGAATACATGATCTATGCTGATCACCACTACATATTTACTGTAATTTTTTTTCTTGTAGTTGTTTTCATGAGCCCATTTTTCTGATACTTAACACTAAAGATTTTTGATTTTTTATATCAATGGCTCTATCTTCCAAAAGGCATTTTGGAGATCCAAAGGGACAAGAAAATTTTCCAAATACAAAGAAGGTGTTTGTTCTCCCATGTTTGTTGGACTTAAGGGAATTTTAACGCAGAGACTCAGGTTTGACAATGTTGCTTTCAGCTAGAAAGTTTTTGGTAGAGTCAAGTTGCTGCCAAGATAGACTCAGGAACTGGCATTCATCTGAGATTCAAATTAATGAACTCCTGGGAAAATATAAACAGTCCCAACTAGAAATCAACCAGAATAAAATCAAATGTAAGAGGAAATAGCACAGCTTCACAAAAGGGAACTGTGGTTATGCATGGTCTGGCCATTTGCAGGAGCCATAAACTAATCATGTAGTAATCACTGGAGCTTGGAAGAGAATAAAAGCCTGTATAACACATTGTTTGTTTTAATCAGCCAGGATTCATCTATGCTGAGTTGGGGTATGGAGAGCAGAGAGGAACAACATGCTCAATTCAGTGTCCCAACTGGAAAGAAGATTTAAATTGACAGATTCTGTGGGGTCATTAAGATTACTCACATATAAGCTTATCCAAGTTGTAGTATTTTTGCACATTTTATCCAGATGTTGGAGATTATGTAGATGTAATATTACCATTCACTATGTTCAGAGTTATGTATCTCACTGGCCAATGAGCTTTTTGGTCTTACTATGAAAATATATCATTGCAATGGCAGTGCCATTGAAGAAAACTCTGGCTTTCATTTTCTCTCTCAACAGAATCAGAAAGCATAGGAATGAAAAATGTTCTCTTTTTACGCAGACTATGGATACTCTTCCAAATCATAAATTTCCCATCTAGAGCACAGAATCTCAGTAGCCATGGTTGCTGGATGAGTTTTTAGCCAGTAGGATTTACAGATTAATGATGCCTACCCTGATATTTCACTGTGGCAAAGGATGGCTTGCAGGTTGAGTTTCTTAAAGACTATGCCAGAAAAGCACAAGGTCTGATAGATCCTCCCAAGTTGGAAGGCCTGTAAATATTGGCCCAGTGAAGGGCAAAATGTTGGAAAATAAATGGGAAAGGTTGTCATGAACAAACTGCCAGCCTAGCATTTAGGCTAGACAGTTTCATTACCAGAAGGTTGACCAGCAGGTGATGATTTCATTTGGCCATATCAAATATCTATCAAAGTAATAAAACCAATTAAAAAAAAACATGTGGCATAAATAGGAATTTTCTTTGTCTCTCCCCTTCTGTAATTACATAAGCGACTACATTGATCTACAACTGAATAGTAGGTATATCTGAATAGTGGCAGAAACTCTGATCTTATTCTGGCTTTTATAAATCATTCTTTTTCATGTAAATATAATTTATAAGGATGAATACTATGTAGAATATGAACCCTAATGCTAATCCTAAATTTTTCATTCTTGTGTTTTCCTTATACAGAATAACTATTGTTCTGACTTATCCTGATCTTACTTTGTTAAAAATGTTGGACCTCAGCAGTTCTCAGTATAGTATCCGGATTTTTTTCTTATCTGAGCCCATATAAGCTCTTCTGATTGCCAAATCAGAGGCAGAACCAGCTTTTCATTGAATTTATTTTCTTCCCTTCCAGTGTGATCTTACTGAGGGAAACTGGAGAAGGTATTTAAATTGAACAATTTCTAAAATTAGTCCAAAATAAATTTTGAACTAATATTAAAATCTTGAACATGGGATATAGGAAATATGTGGGTAAAGATGTGTTTGGGGGAAATAGAATAGGATATAAACTACTTTGAAGTGATTAAGACTAGTGTTATCTAGAAGTTAAAGATTTTGAGTTCAGATAGTAAGACATGCATTACCTAATATCTTGTAAAATCTTCAATTGTAAAAAAAAATCTTGCTTTATGCCCATTTATCTAAGATCAGAATCTATACCTTGGAATGTAATCTTTGCACCTATTTCTAGATATGACAATGAGGGATGCTTTGGTTATAATAATAGTTATTTATTTATTCTATTAAATAGTTAAATATTTATTCTATTTCAACAACCTTAAAAATCCTAGCATTAAAAGCAACACAATAAAGGTAAAACAACTCTTAAGTGTCTGAGAGCTACAGGAAATTATTAATAGATTTAATTCATGCTTTAATCAAATTAAATGAAAACTTTCTGGGGAAAATGCACTTTATAAACCTTTGGATTGATATGTGAAATTCAATTTTGTATATTAAAATCATTAATATCAAATTTTAATTATTCCTGAAAAGTTCTTAAAGAATCATTTATTTCAACCTCCTGCTGTCAATCCACTCTTGTGTACTATTGCAATATCTTTTGAAGCAGCCTCCCCACTGTCTGGTTTTTTTTTAATTTTAATCTATTATTCAAAGCACTGCTATGTAAATCTTTCTTAAGCCCATATTATGTCCTATCACTCTTCTACCCTGTTTTTGCCTGTTTCCTGCCTTGGTATAGGAAACACCAGGCTTAAATTCACAAAAGAACTGGTTTAAATCAGGCCTCTGACCATTCCTAGCGAAGTGATCATTCCTAAGTCATTTAACCTATCTTCTCCTCTTGTCAAATTTAAGTAATAAAACCTACAGAGTTGAAAACATGAAACAAGCATATAAAACAATTTACAAATCTTAACTTGCTATATACAGGTTATCTATTATAATTTCTGAGTAAATATCAAATTTTTAGCTTAACATTCATGGTCCTGCACTGTCTACTATCCTGATACTTTTTAAAATAAAATTTATTTATTTATTTTTAGTTTTCAATGTTCTTTTCCATAATATATTGAATTCTAAATTTTTCCCATCTCTCTCCTGTCCCCCACCTCAAGACAGCATGTAATTTTATATAAATTCTAAATATATATTCATATTAAACCTATTTTCACATTAGTCATGTCATAAAGAAAAATTATAACGAATGAGAGAAACAATGAGAAAGAAGAAATAAACAAAAATTGAGAGAGAAAAAATATGCTTAAATCTGCATTTCAATATGCACATCTGACAGGTAAACTATTCCTTGTTCTCCAATTTGATTATAGTATCAGACTTTATATCTAAATTGTGTAATCATTTTGACTTTATTTTGGCATACAGTATAAGATTGTAAGTGTAAGCCTATGCCTAGTTTCTGCCATACTATTTTCCAGTTTTCCCAGCAGTTTTTGTCAAATAGTGAGTTCTTATCCTAGAAGCTGGAGTGGGTATGTCAAACAGCAGATCACTATAGTCATGGGCTCTGTGTCTTGTGTAGCTAACCTATTTCACTGATTCACAATTCTATTTCTTAGCCAGCAACAAAGTTTTGATGATTACCACCAGGTACGACTAGGGCACATTCCCTAGCATGTCTTTTCATTAATTTCATTGATATTCTAGACATCTTGTTCTTCCAGATGAATTTTGTTGTTATTTTTTTTAGCTCAATAAAATAATTTTTTGAAGGTTGATTGGTATAGCATTGAATAAGTAAATTAATTTATGTTGGGTTATTGTTTTTTAAATTATATTAGCTCAGCCTTTCCATGAGCAACTGATGTTTTTCCAATTATTTAGATCTGACTTTAGTTGTGTCAAAAGTGTTTTGTAATTGTATTCATAGAGTTTGACAGGTAGACTCCCAAATATTTTATAATGTCTACAGCAACTTTAAATGGAATTTCTCTTTCTATCTCTTGCTTTTGGGCTTTGTTAATAATATATAGAAACACCAATAATTTATGTGGGTTTAGATTATCCTGCAACTTTGCTAAAACTTTTTATTATTTCAAGTGGCTTTTTAGCTGATTCTCTAGGATTCTCTGATTATACTATCATATCATCTGCAAAGAGTTATAGCTTAGTTTTTTCTTTACCTATTCTAATTCCTTCAATTTCTTTTTCTTCTCTTATTGCTGAAGCTAACATTTCTCATAGCATATTAAATAACAGTGGTGATAATGGACATCCTTGTTTTGCCCCTGATCTTATTGAAAAGGCTTTTAGTTTATGCCCATTACATATAATGCATCCTGATGATTTAAGATTGATACTGCTTGTCATTTTAAGGAATACTCCACTTATTCATATGCTCTCTAGTGTTTTTAATACAAATGGGTATTGTATTTTGTCAAATGCTTTTTTTATATCTATTGAGATAATGATATAGTTTCTGTTAGTTTTGTTGTTGATATGGTCAATTACACTGATAGTTTTCCTAATATTGAACCAGCCCTCTATTCTTGGTATAAATCCTACCTGGTCATAGTGTATTATCCTCATGAAAAGTTGCTATAATCTTTTTGCTAATATTTTATTTACATTTTAATCTATATTCATTAGGAAAATTGATTTATAATTTTCTATCTCTCTTTTGCCTCTTCCTGGGTTAGGTATCAATATCATATTTGGTAGAACTCCACCTATTTTCCAATAGTCTATATAGTATTGGAAATAATTTTTCTTTAAATATTCAAAAGAATTCACTTGTAAATCCATCTGACCCTGGAGAATTTTTCTTATGGAATTCATTAATGGTTTTTTCAATTTCTTTTTTTCTTAAATGGAGTTATTTCAGTATTTTATTTCCTCTTCTGTTAATCTGGGCAACTTGTATTTTTGTAATTATTTACCCATTTCACTAAGATTCCCAAATTAAGGGAGCCAAGATGGCGGCTGGAAAGCAGGGAACAGCCTGAGCTCCCTGCCGAGCCCCTCCAAAAACCTATAGAAGATGGCTCTGAACCAATTCTAGAGCGGCAGAACCCATGGAGCAGCAGAGGGAAGCGGGGCTCCAGCCCAGGACAGCCTGGATGGTCTCTGGGTGAGGTCTATCCCGCACGGAGCTGGGAGCTGGGAACGGAGTGGAGCAGAGCCCAGTCTGAGCGGCGTGGACCAACAAGAGAGCAACCGGGCAGAGCATGCCCTGGCGCCCTGATTCAGTGAGCTGCGGCAGTTACGAGACTTCTCAACCCACAAACACCAAAGACTGCTGAGAAGGTTAGTGGGAAAAGCTGCGGGAGTGGAAGGGGTTCGCAGTTCGGCTTCCAGCCCCGGGGGCAGCGGAGGTGGGGCAGCTACAGCTGCTGCTGCTTCCGGCTCCAGGCCCACCTGGTGGGAGGAATTAAGTGGCGGATCAGAGCAGGGGTGCACAGTCTGCTGAAGATCTGAGCCCAGTTCGGGTTGGGGGTCCTTGGGGAAGGAGCAGTGCTGGTGCAGCAGAGCTGGCACCTCCCCCCCAAACGTGGAACATAGAACTCTGTAGTCTACAAGCAGTCATACCCCACTGAAAAACTCAAAGGTCAAGTTAGTTGGCTGGGATTATGGCCAGGCAGCAAAAACGCATCGAGATTCAGTCTCAGACTCTGCATTCTTTCTTTGCTGACAAAGAAGACCAAAACATACAGACAGAAGAAATTAATAAAGTCAAAGAGCCTACAACAGAAACCTCCAAGAAAAACATGAACTGGTCCCAGGCCATGGAAGAGCTCAAAAAGGATTTGGAAAAGCAAGTTAGAGAAGTAGAGGAAAAATTGGGAAGAGAAATGAGAAGGATGCGAGAAAACCATGAAAAACAAGTCAATGACTTGCTAAAGGAGACCCAAAAAAATACTGAAAAATACACTGAAGAAAACAACACCTTAAAAAATAGATTAACTCAAATGGCAAAAGAGCTCCAAAAAGCCAATGAGGAGAAGAATGCCTTGAAAGGCAGAATTAGCCAAATGGAAAAGGAGGTCCAAAAGACCACTGAAGAAAATACTACCTTAAAAATTAGATTGGAGCAAGTGGAAGTTAGTGACTTTATGAAAAATCAGGATATTATAAAACAGAACCAAAGGAATGTAAAAATGGAAGACAATGTGAAATATCTCATTGGAAAACCACTGACCTGGAAAATAGATCCAGGAGAGACAATTTAAAAATAATTGGACTACCTGAAAGCCATGATCAAAAAAAGAGCCTAGATATCATCTTTCAAGAAATTATCAAGGAGAACTGCCCTGATATTCTAGAGCCACGGGGCAAAAGAGAAATTGAAAGAATCCATCGATCACCTCCTCAAATAGATCCAAAAAAGAAATCTCCTAGGAATATTGTCGCCAAATTCCAGAGCTCCCAGATCAAGGAGAAAATACTGCAAGCAGCCAGAAAGAAACAATTTGAGTATTGTGGAAACCCAATCAGAATAACCCAGGATCTGGCAGCTTCTACATTAAGAGATCGAAGGTCTTGGAATGCAATATTCTGGAGGTCAATGGAGCTAGGATTTAAACCTCGAATCACCTACCCAGCAAAACTGAGTATCATGCTCCAAGGCAAAATATGGATTTTCAGTAAAATAGAGGACTTTCAAGCTTTCTCAGTGAAAAGGCCAGAACTGAATAGAAAATTTGACTTTCAAACACAAGAATCAAGAGAAGCATGAAAAGGTAATCAAGAAACAGAAATTGCAAGGGACTTACTAAAGTTGAACTGTTTTGTTTACATTCCTACATGGAAAGAGGACATGTGTGATTCATGAGACCTCAATATTAGGGTAGCTGAAGGGAATATGCATATATATATATATATATATATATATATATATATATATATATGTTTATGTATATATATAAGTGAATGTGTATGTATGTATATATCTATGTGTATATATATGTGTGACACAGGGTGAGTTGAAGATGAAGGGAGGATATCTAAAAGAAATAAAATGAAATTGAGGGATGAGAGAGGAACATACTGAGAGAGGGAGATAGGGAGAGATAGAATGGGGTGGATTATCTTGCATAAAAGTGGCAAGAGGAAGCAGTTCTGTGGGAGAAGGGGAGAGGGCAGGTGAGGGGGGAATGAGTGAACCTTGCTCTCATCAGATTTGGCCTGAGGAGGGAATACCATACATACTCAGTTGTGTATCTTACCCCACAGGAAAGAAGAGGGAGGAAGATAAAAAAAAAATAAAAGGGGGGGGATGATGGAGTGGAGGGCAGATGGGGGGGAAGGTAATCAAAAACAAACACTTTGGAAAGGGGACAGGGTCAACGGAGAAAATTCAATAAAGCGGGATGGGTTGGGAAGGAGCAAAATGTAGTTAGTCTTTCACAACATGAGTATTGTGCAAGGGTTATACATAAAGATACACATGTGGCCTATGTTGAATTGCTCGACTTCTTAGGGAGGGTGGGTGGGAAGGGAAGAGGGGGGAGAATTTGGAACTCAAAGGTTTAAAATCAGATGTTCAAAAACAAAGAAAAAAAAAGTTTTTGCATGCAATTAAAAAATAAGATACACAGGCAATGGGGTGTAGAAATTTATCTTGCTCTACAAGAAAGGAAGGGAAAAGGGGATGAGAGGGGAGGGGGGTGATAGAGGGGAGGGCTGACTGGGGAACAGGGCAACCAGAATATATGCCATCTTGGAGTGTGGGGGGGAGGGCAGAAATGGGGAGAAAATTTGTAATTCAAACTATTGCAAAAATCAATGCTGAAAACTAAATATGTCAAATAAATAAATTTAAATTAAAAAAAAATAAAAATAAAAAAATAAAAAAAATAAAAAAAAAAGATTCCCAAATTAATTGGCATACAGTTGGGCAAAATAGATCCTAATTATTGATTTAATTTCCTCTTCATTGGTGGGGAATTAATACTTTCCATTTTTGATACTGCTAATTTGATTTTATTCTTTCCTTTTTAAAATCAAATTAACCAAAGATTTATCTATTTTATTGTTTTTTCCATAAAAAGCAGCTTTTGGTTTTATTTATTTGTTTAAGAGTTTTCTTAATTTCAGTTTCATTAATGTCTCGTTTGATTTTCAGTATTTCTAATTTGGTATTTAGTTGGGGATTTTTAATTTGTTTTTTTTTTCTAGTTTTTTTTAGTTGCATACTCAATTCATTGATCTCCTTTCTCTATTTTATTCAGGTAAGCATTTGGAGATATAAAACTTCCCTTAAGGACCACTTTCACTGAAACCCATGAGTTTTGGTATGTTGTCTCATTATTGTCATTCTCTTGTATGAAGACATTGATTGTTTCTATGATTTGTGTTTTGACCCACTCATTCTTTAGGGATTGATTATTTAGTTTCCAATTAATTTTAGCCTATCTTCCCATGGCCTTTTTTGCATGTAATTTTTATTGTATAATGATCTGAAAAGGAGATATTTAATATTTCTGCCTTTCTGCATTGGATTGTGAGGTTTTTATGCCCTGGTACATGGCCAGTTTTTGTGTAGGTGCCATATAACTCTGAGAAAAAAACGTATATTCCTTTCTATCCCCATTTAATTTTCCACCTAGGTCTACCATATCTAACTTTTCTAAAATTCTGTTTACCTCCCTAATTTCTTTCTTGTTTATTGTGGGGAGGGGGAGGTTGATTCCCCCCACTAGTATATTTTTGCTGTCTATTTCTTCCTGTAATTTTCTTAACTTCTCCCCTAATAATTTGGATGCTCTATCACTTGGTGCATGTGTATTTAATAATGATATTGCTTCATTGTCTATGGTGCCTTTTAGCAGGATGTAATTCCTTTCCTTATTTCTTTTTTTTGCTTTCTTTTTTTTCCTGCATATATTTTATTAATATTTTAGTTTTCAACATTGATTACCACAAGCCTTTGAGATGCAAATTTTCTCCCCATTTCTACACTCCCCCCATTCTGAGGTGGCATATATTCTGATTGCCCCATTCCCCAGTCAGCCCACCCCTCTGTCACCCAATGCCCCCCATACCCTTACCCCTTACTTTCTTGTAATACAGGATAGATTTCTATGCCCCATTCCCTATATATCTTGTTTCCCAGCTGCATGAAAATAATTTAATGTTTTTAAGCATCTGCTTTTAAAACTTTGAGTTCCAAATTCTCTCCCCTCTTCCCTTCCCACCCACACTCCCTAGGAAGGCAAGCAATTCAACATAGATAACACACATATCATTATGAAAAACACTTCCACAATGCTCATGTTGTGAAAGGCTAGTTATATTTCCTTCCATCCTACCCTGTTCCCCTTTATTCAATTTTCTCCCTCGACACTGTCTGTTTTCAAATGTGTTTGCTTTTGATTATCTCCTCCACATTTGCCATCCCTTCTATCACCCTCCCCGCCTTTTCTATGCCGTTCTCCTTACTTTCCTGTGGAGTAAGATACACAATTGAATGTGTATGTTATTGCCTCCTCAAGGTGAATCCTATGAGAGTAAGATTCACTCATTCCCCTTCACCTGCCGCCTCTTCCCTTCCAACAGAGCTGCTTTTTCTTGCCACTTTTATGTGAGATAATTTACTCCATTCTATCTCTCCCTTTCTCCCTCTCTCAAAATATTCCTCTCTCACCCCTTAAAATTATTTCATGTTTTAGATATCATCCCTTCATATTCAACTCATCCTGTGTCCTCTGTCTATATTCCCTTCAACTCCCCTAATACTGAGAAAGGTCTCATGAATTATACACATCATCTTGCCATGTAGGAATGTAAACAAAACAGTTCAACTTTAGTAAGTCCTGTATGCATTCTCTTTCTTCTCTTGATTTTTGTATTTGAAAGTCAAATTTTCTATTCAGCTCTGGTCTTTTCTTTGAGAAAGCTTGAAAGTCCTCTATTTTATTGAAAATCCATATTTTGCCTTGGAGTATTATACTCAGTTTTGCTGGGTAGGTGATTCTTGGTTTTAATCCTAGCTCCTTTGACCTCCAGAATATCATATTCCAAGTCCTTCAATACCTTAATGTAGAAGCTGCTAGATCTTGTCTTATCCTTATTGTGGTTCTACAATATTCAAATTGTTTCTTTCTAGCTGCTTGAAGTATTTTTTCCTTGACCTGGGAACTCAGGAATTTGGCAACAATATTCCTAGGGGTTTTCTTTTTGGGATCTTTTTTCAAGAGGCAATTGGTAGCTTCTTTCAATTTCTATTTTACCCTCTGGCTCTAGAATATCAGGGCAGTTTTCCTTGATAATTTCTTGAAAGATGGTGTCTAGGCTCTTTTTTAATCATGGCTTTCAGGTAGTCCAATAATTTTTAAATTGTCTCTCCTGGATATATTCCCCAGGTCAGTGGTTTTTCCAATGAGATGTTTCACATTGTCTTCCATTTTTTCATTCCTTTGGTTCTGTTTTATAATATCTTGATTTCTCAAGTCACTAGCTTCCACTTGCTCCAATCTAATTTTAAGGTGGTATTTTCTTCGGTGGTCTTTTGGACCTCCTTTTCCATTTGGCTAATTCTGCCTTTCAAGGCATTCTTCTCCTTATTGGCTTTTTGGAGCTCTTTTGCCATTTGGGTTAGTCTATTCTTTAAGGTGTTATTTTCTTCAGTATTTCTGGGTCTCCTTTAGCCAGTCATTGACTTGTTTTTCATGGTTTTCTCACATCACTCTCATTTCTCTTCCCAATATTTCCTCCACTTCTCTTACTTGCTTTTCCAAATGCTTTTTGAGCTCTTCCATGGCCTGAGATCAATTCATATTTTTCTTGGAGGCTTTTGATGTAGGCTTTTTGACTTCATTGACTTCTTCTGGCTGTATGATTTGATCTTCTTTGTCACCAAAAAGGGAATCTAGAGTTTGATTTTGAGTCTGAGTTTGAGTCTGAGTTCATTTTTGTTGCCTGTTCATGTTCCAGCCAACTCCTTGACAATTGAGCTTTTTGTCAGGATATGACTGCTTATAGATTAGAGAGTACTTTGCCCCAAGTTTTAGGGTCCAAGCACTGCTGTTTTCTGAGCTGCTTCTACTCCACTCTCACCCCAGGCTCTGTCACAGCAGGGCTCCTCCTCCCCCAAGAACCACCAACCAGGACCACAATTCTGATCCAAGCAGGGCACAGTAGGAGAATCTGCCTTTGTGCCCACAAAGCGCTCTTTGCATTCCTGCTCTTATCTGCTGCTAGATTCCTCCCACTGTGTGAGCCAGGGACCCTGGAAGCCACTGAAGCTGGTGCTCTGGAGGCAGCCTCAGGAGGTTCTTGCAGCTGCTACCACCACTGCTGCAAGACCTCATCCGCCCCCAGAGCTGGCAGCTGGATCACTCTGAACTCCATCCCACAGTTTCCCCCTAACCTGCTCTGTGGCTTTTGTGGGTTAAGAAGTCTAGTAACTGCCACAGCTCACTGTTTCATGGCCCCAAGGCCTCTTCCATCTGGCTGACTCTGGGTCTGGCTTGTCCTGGCGAGCCCATGCTGGGCTCCCCTTTGCTCTCAGCACCATGTGATAGACCCTTCCCAGTGACCATCCAGGCTCTCCTGGGCTGGAGATCTGTTTTCCCTCTGCTATTTTGTGGGTTCCACAGCTCTAGAATTTGTTCAGAGCCATTTTTACAGGTGTTTGGAGGGATTTGGTGGGGAGCTTAAGCAAGTCCCTGCTTTTCTGCTGCTGTCTTGGCTCTGCACCCCCCTTATTTCTTTTAATTAGATTCATTTTTATTTTTGCTTTGTCAGAGATCGGGATTGCTACCCCTGCTTTTTTTTTAACTGCAGAAGCATAATATATTCTACTCCAGCTTTTTATCTTTATTCTATGTATATAAAATGTGTTTCTTGTAAACAGTATATTGTAGGATTACGGTTTTTAATCCGTTCTGCTATCCACTTCCATTTTATAGGAAAGTTCATCCCATTCACATTCAAAGTTATGAATATTATCTTTCTTTCTTTCTATGCTATCCCCCCTTTTATGCTTTTCATTCTTTTTCTCCCTGTTCTTCCTCACTAGTTTTGCTTTTGATCACAACATCCCTCAATCTGCCCTCCCTTCTTTCAGACCCTCTCCCTTTTCTTTCCCTTTTCCCTTACTACTTCTTCCCTCTCTGCTTCCCCTACTCTCTTTTATTTCCCCTTTCCCCTCCTACCATTTATTGGGCAAGTTGGATTTCTATGCCTGAGTATGTTATTCCCTCATTGAGCCAAATCCAATGAGAGTAAGGTCCAAAAAATGCTTATCTCCCTCCCTTCTTTCTCTCTACTGTAATATGTAATTGTGCCTCTTCATATGATATAATTTACCCTTTGATACCTCCTCTTTTCCCTTTCTTCCATTACAATCCCTTTCTGCCACTTAATTAGGTTTTTTATTATCATATCAAAGTCAGCTTATACCCACACCCTCTGTCTATGTATATCACTTTTAAATGTAATAAAAGATACAATTCTCAAGAGCTACAAGTATCATCTTCATCTTCCCATGCAGGGATGTAAAAGTTTGCCTGTGTTGAATAACATGCTTTTCCCCTTTCCTGTTTACCTTTTTATGCTTCTCAGGAATCTTCTATTTGAAGATGAAATTTTCTGGTGAGGTTTTGTCTTTTCATCAGGAAGGTCTGGTAGTCCCCTAATTCATTGAATATCCTTCTTATCCTCTGAAAGATTATGCTCAATTTCACTGGGTAGCTGATCCTTGGTTGTAATCCAAGATCCTTTGCCTTATGACATATCATATTCCAAGGCCTTCAAACTTTTAATGCAGAACTGCAAGGTCCTGCATAATCCTGACTATAATTCGACAGTATTTGAATTGCTTCTTTCTGCCTGCTTGCAGTATTTTCTCCTTGACCTGATAATTCTGGAATTTGGCTATAACGTCCTTGGCTTTTTCAATTTGGCATCTTTCAGGAGGTTATCAGTGGATTTTTTCAATGACTATTCTACCTTCTGGTTCTAGGACCTCAAGGCAGTTTTACTTGATGATTTCTTGAAAGATGCTGTCCAGGCTCTTTTTCTGATAGCAGCTTTTGGGTAGACCAATAATTCTTAAATTTTCTCTCCTGGATCTATTTTCCAGGTCAGTTATTTTTTTCAGTGATGTATTTTACATTTTCTTCTATTTTTTTTTGATTTTAAATGATTCTTGATGTCTCACAAAATTATGAGCTTCCACTTGCCCAATTTTAATTTTTAATAAATTGTTTTCTTCAATTACTTTTTGTGCCACCTTTTCCACTTGTTCCATTTTGCTTTTTAAGGAGTTGTTTTCTTCAATGTAGTCTTTTTCCATTTTGTCAATTGTAATTTTAAAGGAATTATTCAGTTTTTCTTCTACCTCTATTATTTGACTTTTGAAATCCTTCTTGAACTCTCCCAAGAAGGTTTTTGGGCTTGAGACTGGTTTACATTTTCCTTTGATGTTTCAGGTGTGGGTATATTGACAATGCTGTCAATCTTTAATCTTCCCTGTCACCATAATAATTCTCTTTGGTCATTGTTTTTCTTTGTTGCTTTTTGTTCATGGTGTTTGCCTCTTTTGTGGCTTTTAAAGTTGGTCTCTGCTTCTGGGGCACAGGGGGCACTGTCACATGCTTCTTCTGCCGGGGGTTAGAGGCCTAATTACTAACTTTGCATCCTGGGGCCTCAGGTGCTGGCAGTTGGAGGATATAGGGGTCTGATAGCTTACCTGATGCTGAGCTGGAGCTCATTTTAGTGGCTGATGTGTGTCAAGGCCAGGTGGGGTTTTTTTTTGTCTTTTGCCTGGGTTACACTGAAGCTCATGGTATCTTGGGTGAGGTTGGGGGTGGTCTGGCCTCCAGAGATTGTCTCCTCACTAAGGGCTACACTAAAGCTTGGATAGGTTCAGCTGCTGGTGGACACTTGTCCTCCAGCGCATATGGTGGTTCTCTGCACTGACGTCTGCCAGTTACCCTCACTATGCCACAGCACACAGGAGTCCTGGTGTTGCCACCTGCCTGCTCCGCCACCCTAGGGATCAGGTCTCCCACTGTTTGAACAGGTGGGGCTTGCTGCTGGCTTTCCAGAATACCCATACTGTAGTTGTCCCCTTCAGCCACAGCAAGAAGGATGTTTCCCATTAATTAATCCCCCTACCTCTTGAGCTAAAAGACTGTTTTACTTCATCTTTCTGCTGGCTTCACTGTTCCAGGATTTTTCTTGGGGCTATATTTTCTGGGTTATCAAAGTCAATTAGGGAGGGTAAGAGCTACTTATTGCTTACTCTGCCATCTTGGCTCCTAGAAGTCAATATCCCAAGATTTTTTTTAAATCCGTATTTCACACTTGCCTTCACATATTCTATGAACATTTTCAACTTCCCAGTCAAATTAAATGACTAATTATTCCTCAAGCATCTCCCACTTTTCTCACCCATTTCCCCACCATGATATCTTTGTTTAGGTCATTTTATATACCTGGGATGTCTCATTTCATTTACCATCTCTATATATTTTTAAATTCTACTCATTTTACAGGTTTCTCCTCAAGCACCCTGACCCTTATGAAGCCTTTCAACACTTCAACATCCACCCAGTTTGTAATCTTTTCCCTCATATCTCGAAGAGAACACATTCTCTCTCTCTCTCTCTCTCTCTCTCTCTCTCTCTCTCTCTCTCTCTCTCTCTCTCAGCATCCTTCTCTTATGTTTTATTTCTGTGTCATGTTTATATGCTGATCTGTTACTTTGAAAACTTGATGAAGCCAAAGGCCATGGTCTTAATGACCTTGTGCTATTTCTGGTATTTCCTGTAGAATCATACTCTGCATACAGTGGAAACTTAAACTACATTTGTTAAATTGAATTGAGTACAGAATGAATGGTCATACAACCATTAGAGACAAATAGCCAATTATTCTATTGCTAAAACTCTGTGGAAAATGTTTCAAAGCTTTGCATTTTCCCCTCCAGATCCTGATGCTGATTTGCTGCCACTTGTGCCTTGTCTTGTACCGTGTCTTTGTGTCTGGACACCTTTAAGTAGGTCTTTATACTACCACTGTCCTACAGCATGTTCATCCCCAACTGGATGGTCGAGTCTTCTGCATAATTCATTTAGTCTCCTCGTTATCCTTTTTTTCTCCTCTTGGCCTTTATTTTCAGAATACCTTCATAGTTGTTTGCCCAAGTGCCTCCTCCTGGATTCTATTGTTAAACCTCCCTCATGCCACAAGACCTCCTTCTTTGATTCTGTAATGGTCTACACGTGGTCCAGGTTATCCCATTAATTGACAAATCCCCCTAGCTGCATAAAGTAGAAAGAGGATTAAACTTAAGATCAAGAAATAACTGGGTTTGAATCCTTCCTCTGATAATTATTATCTGTGTGACCAGCAGTAATTCATGTAATCTCTCTAATTCTCAATTTTCCCATCTGTAAAAAGGGGATAATAATAGTAAATACCTCACAGGAGTGTTGTAATGCTAGAATGAGGCTTTACAAGAATTGCAGTCCTTGATACATGTTAGCTGTACTCTATCATCATTCATTCCCATCTTCATCATCATCACAATCCCAATTCTCCATTAGATTGGCCCATATTGTGCAAGCAGCAATTGTTTGTTTCGGTTAAGGCTCAAGGAATTGTTAATATTCTGATGAGATTGTATAGGGTCATTGGATCCACTATTTTAACCAGCCAAGAAATTGGCAGCAAATTATAATGGAAATAATACTGAATTTGGAATTATTGACCCTGGGTTCAAATTCTAGCCATTTCCCTTGTTACCTCTATGGCTTTGGGCAACTCACTTAACCTTTTCTGGTCCTCATTTTCTTCATCTATGGGACAGATGAAGGATAAGATATATGTCCTCAAAATTCCCCCTAACTATATGTCTGTGGTCTTTTGGTCAGTTCATTCAAACAACTGTTTTTTGTTTTGTTTTGTTTTGCATTGTTTTGTTATTCCTTGGAATTTACCAGATGTCTGATAGAATTTCTCAAACTAACTGGTCCTCTGTTACTATGTAGATGGAGGTAGAATGTGACTGTTCATATATGAATAGGCTTGTGCTACAGCAAACAAGTGACCAAAATCCCAGGCCAGCTGCTTATGTCAAACTTTTAAATATTCCCATTACAATGCCTTTAAAGAGGCTACAAGTGTGGAAGTCAAGTTTTGTGGAAATTCAGATGGAAAGAATAGATGAAAATGAGGGACTTCCAGTTGGTTACATTATATTTAATAAGGCAGCTAACTCTGTAAAAGCTAAATGGCAAATTAGTTCTTACTGACTGCTTTTTATGTAACTTTCACCTGCTGCTAATACTGGGATTCTTAAGAGTGGGTAAAGCAAAGGTTCTGATAATGACATGATGAAATACAGTAAGGACATCTGACTACAGAAGCAACTGGAAAGCTGGAGCTTTCCTTCTCTGAGGTATTAAAGCACATGGTGCTTTTCACAAAGACTCAGCTCATTTAACCCAATGAAAAGAACTGTGATAGTGATCTAATTCCATTACTTTCCATGGAGTGGATTGGAGACTGTGAGTTTTTTTTAAATGGTGACACCTTAGAGTAGAAGAAGCGACACTTTCCCCTTACATTGTGATTTCTCACTGGTCAAAGAAATTTTGCAACTGGACACAATGAAAAAAAGATGGAAAGAAGGGTACCAGAAAATGCCTTGCTTAAAGTAATTGTAGAAAGATAAATTATATCTACAGACTTAGGCTTTACAACAGCTTCTCCCCCCTTAAATGGAAATTTTAGATTTGGCATCATCAGTATAGATGTAAATATGTTGGCAAATATTCATCCTCTTCCTCTATAGTGATAAGACTAGTTGTTTAGGGTAAGTTTTAATCCACAGAAATAAAATTGCCGACAGTTAGTGAACAGTCTGTTCTGTGGAAAATTAATTATATAGCGTGTCCTAATTGTAGTATTCTATAAAGAAATCCTCATAAAGCCTGAGTTGAGCACTATTGAATTGGGACATCAATTTGCCTAGCACATTATCCCAAGGACTTGATGGATTGGTAATCAGGATTTCTGACAGGTTGCATTCAAGGATCCTTGCCACATTGTCCTTATGCTTCATTCTTTTGAGTATATGAGCCAACTATGCCATGCTGTGGTATGGTGCAATCCCCTATTAGAAAGTTCTCCTTCAAGATTTTCACTAATTTCTGCTTTTCTCAGTGAGATTAATATTATCCATGAAATCTTTCCATGCAAAAATCTATTATTTTGTCTCTACTTACATTTAGAGTATTAATTAAGTTTGCAAAATATTTATTATCTTATCTGAGCCTCATACCCTCCTGAGGTAGTTGTTATTATAATCCCCATTTTATAGATAAAGAAACTGAGGTTTGGAGAGTTTAAGTGGCTTGCTTGGGGTCATACTTAGTGGCTGAAGTGGGAACTAAAATCTATTTTTGTGACCACAAGTTTATGACTTTGTCCACTATGTCACCTAACTGATATCCATAGTTCTGATGGCTATGTATTAGAGGTCAACTACATTTATAGTGGAATAAGTAATATTTAAACTTTATCCATTATAATGACTTTTAAACCCTAGTTGATGGTAGACATTTCATATACTAGCTGGTATAATCATATTTTTAATTGTCTCTTTAAGTTCCTTTTAATGGGTTTCAACTCATTTTTTAAAATTTTTTTAAAGACAAAAAAGAAGACACATATTGTTTAGTGTTTCAGTTGATCTTGAGTGTCCAGTACAATGGCAAGTACACATTGAACACTCATGTTGTTAAATGATATTTTTTTTCAATATGTTCAGTTGATATGGAACCTATCATTTCTACTGTCAGAAAAATGAGAGGGGAAAAAGGAGTCAATTCATAAGAGCAGGGAAAAGAACAAAGATATCTAGAAATGAGCATTCCAAAGGTAATACCTAATAACAGAAAGGGGCTGATAAGGCCATAAAATTACTATCCCACTTAACATTCCACTTCATACCTAGTTTGACTGAGGAAGGATCAAGGCAGTTTAAGTCACTTCTGCAATGGATAAGGTTTCATTCCTTTTTTGATTTTTATTTTTAGTTTACAACACACAGTTCTACATAATTTTGAGATCCAGATTTTCTCCCCTCCCTCCACCCTGCCTCCCCAAGACGGCATGGAATCTCATATAACTGCCACATATAACTTCGCATTGAATTAATTTATACACTAGTCAACTTGTGGAGAAGAATTTTGACCAATGGAATGAATCATGTTTCATTCCTTTCTAATCAAAAGAAAATTTTCCCCTGGTTTCAAGTTTTTCCCTGAACAAATACAACTCAGTCTGGATGTTCTGTGTTTGTGTTTGTCCTTCATTCTTGAAGAGGACCATGACATCAGGGGAATGATGACACGACTTGAAGTTGACTATGATTTGAGAGAGGGAGGGCTGTGCAAGGCCACCAGCCTCACTTTCTCCTCCAGAGCCATCTGGGTCCAGTGGCCTGATATTCACCAGGATAACTAGAGATGGCCCAGGATGCATTGGGAGACCCTGGCCCTTTCAGGCTAAGGTCTTCTCAGTCTAGAAGATAGTAATTTGGAAGTATAAGATATTCTTGATATATATAATTTCTCAGTTAGTTTCTATGATTTGGTTTTGGTTGGTTGGCTGTTTGGTTGACGTTTCATCTAGATCTATAATTCCACAGGCATATAGAAATACATAAAATATTCCCTTATAGAAATGCAGATCAGCAATGATAGAATATTCATATAATACAAGTTACTATCAGGAGATTTGCCAGACATCCAGAAATATAGGAACTATGCATCTGAAGTAGGGCTTGACCTCAGGTTTTTCATCTAAATTTGAAGTCATTTTTCTATATATTCTCTTACTAGAGAACACAAAGTATTAGTATTAATCATGTTATTGTTAGTAGTAGCATTAAAATATGGACTTCTTTTCACAATAACAAGTTTGAATTAATTGAAAATACTACCAAAATTTCCAAACAGAATATATCTAGTTTTTCTTTTTGTTGTTCATTCATTTCAGTCATGTCTGACACTTTATGACCCCATTTGAGGTTTTATTGGTAAAGATTCTGGAGCTCTTTGCCATTTCCTTCTGCAGCTCATTTTACAGATAAGGGAACTGAGGCAAACAGGCCTAAGCAATTTGCCCAGGGAAACAAAGCTATTAACTTACTAAAGTCAGATTTGAACTCAGGTCTTCCTGACTCCAGGCCCAGTGCTCCATTCATCCTCCCACTTAGCTATCCCATTCCCACCAGCTCTCTTCCCCTCATCCTTGAGCCCCACTCACTTTCATACATTAAACTTTCCCTAATTTTGGAGTTTTGCTTAACTTATTAGTTCCCTTTTCTTTTCTCTCTTTTTATCAAGTTATTTAATTAATCCAATCCTTTCTCCTTCCTAGTTAAATTGTCAAATAAAATCTTATTTTCCCCTCCTTTAAATTATTTTGTACTTTACTTTTTGAAATTTCAGCTTCTGCTCCTTTTTAATGAAAAAATAATCTCTCATTATTCATGATGCTTATACTTATTTAAGTCTTCTTTACTCTCTGTATTTCTTATAGAATTTAAGGCAGCTATTTATGTTCCCTCTTCTAAACAGTTTCTATGTTATTACATTGCAGATATCCCTCCCTCAGCTTGGTTTTTCTGTCATTCCTTACACTTAGAAATACTCATTTCTAAAGGTGATAGATTATTGCTCCATGATATTAATTTTCTTATGTCTCTGCACAGTTTATTAACTATTTTCCTCCCTATATTCATGTTTCCTCATTTGCCAGAGCTACTCTTTCAGAGCTCCTGAGGAGCTCTGATTCCCTTTCTCTTGGAGGAGGGTATGTGATCATATGAAAAATCAAATCCCCTGATTATATCCATTTTAAGGTCCCTATTGTGTTTTAAAATATCTTTCTTCCCCAAGGGTAGTGCTATATGCTCCCACCTATGAATCTGGATTTCTTCCTTTCTTTTACCCTTGTTTTAATCATTTCTCTTGCCTCCTCACCTATTCTTTTGTAGGTTTTTTTCTGTGAGGCTACAGGAATTATTTTCCCTGTGATGTTAAAATTTGACTTGATTAGAGAATCTCACACATCATCTATTATTTTTCTGCTTCCTTTTCCCATTTTATGCATTTTGCCATTCTACAGTTTAGTTTTATTCAAACATAGGTTCACCTGTAGGCAGCATGTCATGAGGTTTAGTCCATGATCATTGAGGCTGGTTCATCCACCATCATTTTTTTAAAAAAAATTACTTTCATCTTTATTGCTGTGTGTATTTTTAGAGAAAAAAAAATCTAATTTTTTTTCTTATTTGTTGTTTTCAGTTGCTGAATTTGTTTTCTTCCCTTTCATGTCTGTTTTCTGAGGTATTGAATGCTTTAAACAACTCTTTTTTAAAAATAAAATGTCCATTTTTTTCAATAATAGTTAGGTTCCATTTTAATGCATATGTCTCCTTGGATTGCATCTTGAGTTCTTTTACTCTTTGAAACATATTGTCCTCCCTCTTGCAATTTCAGGTGAAGTCAGAAGTCATGTGTTTTTCAAATCTTTCTTTTATATTTAAAAATCTTTCTCATGGTTGCTTGATGACTTTATTGTTTGGCATTGGAATTACAGTTAATGACTCTGTGTACTGTAATTTTCAACATAGATTGTTTGGGGGTATTTTTTCTCTGGAGGTGATCTTTGGATTTTTCCACTTAGCAATTTTGTGTGTTTTCTGTGTTCAGCAGTTCTGAATAGTTTAATTGTTTTACTTTTTGCCTTATGGTATTCAGATTTTCTGACTTGTCCCATAAAACACACAGTTCTGGAAGACTTATAAGCATTAAGTTTTATCTTCCTATACTGTCTTCAAGATAAATATATATTGTTTTTATCTAGATTGTTTTCTTGTAACATTATTTATTTTTGCTTTTCTTCTTCCAGATTGTGCTTCGCTTCTGTGTATTGACATTCCCAAATGGTTATCTTTCTCTTTTTCCCCCTTTGGTTAGAATTGCCACTTGATAGTCACATTTTTCTCTTTTGCCAATTATTTCTGCTGCATAGGCTATAAAGTCTGCTTTCAAAATATGAGTTAGTCTTTCAAAACATTCAGGAAAATAATGCTTTGGTTTCATGCTTTCTTGAAAATCAAGTAAATACATTGTCTCATCAAGTGTTGATTCATTTCTCTCCCCTACAATGCTTATTCATAAATACCTGGATTCATTTAGCTTATCTGGAGGCCAAATTCTCTTCTCTTATTAATATTTTTCCCAATTGTTTTATCTGTTTATGCTCAAGGTCTTTAATTCCTTTTTTTCTTCCTTTTGAGAGCTTTGGTAATTTCAATCTCTTTTTTTAAAATTCCTATTACTTACTTTTAGATTCCTTCCTTAATTTTGCTTTCCTTATGGGTTGGACCTCAAAGCTATCTCAAGCTTCTCCCAAATTGGGCAATCTGGCTTCTATCTCTTATTAAAATGACTTGAAGATGGGTGTAAGGGGATAGAACTGTCCCTAGGTGGCTGGTGGGCTCTTTATTTCAGGGTCAGTCAGTTTCTACACAGCTATATAGTTATGTCCTACTCCATTTACCTCTCTTCCTCAGAACTAGATGAAGGTCTTGCATCACACAGTATGCCAACACAGGCAGAGCAAGTTTCTGCTTTCTGTGGTAGAAAATTAGAGGGAGGAGACAGTTAGAATAGAGTTCTTTTGCAAATATCTCATTGTGTGATGTTTGGTTGGGTAGGGGGTGCTGGAAGAGCACATTAGGTTATAAAGCTTAGTTTTCTCTGTTGTTAAATCTTCAGATTGTTACCTTTTTAAGACTCTTGGTGTCCCAGACTATGGATACAGATAGAATTGTTTAAGCTGTATTTATTTCCTATTTTGAAGAGGTGAGAAAGGGCATAAAAATTTGAGTAATGTATGGTTCTCTATCTTATTGCTCATATGACTGAGAAATCTTGATAAAGATTTTATAAAGATGGGAAATTACTGTTTTTTCACCCTCTCTATATTATGATATGTTCTAAGATTTTTTTTATTCTTTTATGCCATTCTCCTCTCTGATATGTCTTAAAATTGTTCTTTCTGTTCCTTTAAAATTATATCCCCTTTAGCACATTTTAAAAAATGTATTCAGATCTAGATACTTTTCTTAACTTCATCTTCTTCAGAGAACTTTCTCCTTTCTCTCATAGGACACCATGTACTCAAGGGGTAAAGGTCAAACATAGTAGTTTCACCATCATTAATGAGAGTAGATCATTAGAGAAAAATGGACAATGTAGTCACTATCCTATCAATTCCATAAGCTGATTATATTGGCCATTTTGGCAGAACGATAAGAAGCAACGTGGTGAGCTTCTATCCACAAACTCCTGAACAGATAGAAAATACCCCAGACTAAATCCTGATGGAGACATCTAGAAAAAACCACATTGAATCCTTTCTCTGGCCCAGAACAGCATAGGTAGACAGAGAGTTGTTTGGACACTTCAGGATGGGTTAGTGCCAGGATTAGACTTCAGAACATTTCCCCAGACAGGAACAAACTGCACACCAGAGCAAGAGGAGTACCACACCCTGACCAAGGAACTGTGAGAGGAATAGGTGCCAACTGGATGCCACTATTTAGTTGCAAGTCACATGATGAGGGCTGGCTGAGAAGGAGACCTGCTATCATGAGCAGAGGTCAAATTCTCAAGCAAGGAGTGCTAGGAATGGGGGAGAGATATACTGGGAAAGGAAGGTAGAAGCTGCAAAAATATGGCTCAGAACCCATGAGAAGCAAGGTCTCACTTCCACAGTCTAGTAAAGTCTGCAGAGGGATAACTATGGCAGGATTCCCAAACAAAAATAGAGTCTATAATTCTTCTCTGAGCTGAGAGATTTCCAGCTTGCTGATAAAGGCAGAGTCCAGCAGCAGTTGCTCTTGCTCAAGTTCATAACTATTTCTGGAACTTGAAGAGTTCAGACCAGGATGGCTGGAATCCGATTTGCCCTATATCAGACACCTGGTGGTGGGTGGGATTAATCATCCCCAGACATCTCTAATATCCTAGAAAAACACAACAATATACCTGAAGAAAGCATCAACATGGCCAGCATGTACTTCTCTAAAAATTCTGTAGAGCACACCCCTAACTTCAGGTGTGAGATAAGAAAGTAGGCTGAAAGAGTAGGCAAAAAAATAAATGAGCTATTGTGATGGCAGGGATGCTTAAAATAAAATCCTAGTAGAAGAGAATGGCTACAAAACATCTACAAGCCATTACATAGTGAAAAATGCAAGTTGGGCACAACTGAAATAAACTCCTGGGACAGATCAGCAAAAGGTTTTTATAAAAAGTTTAAAATGTTTTGCATCATCATCATCATCATCATCATTAATGGAGTGAGAATACTTTGGGAAAAAATGAAAACTCATGAGAGCTATGGAATAAAGAATTAGAAAAGGAATTAATAGTTTGACACAAAAAACACAAAACTTTGCCAAGCAGCAAACTTCCTAAAAATCAGAATGAGCAAAATATAAGCCAATTATTTCATGAAGCAATAAAAAAGAAATTAAGACAAAGCTAAAAAGCTCAAAAATAGAATTATAAGAAATATAGCAAAAATGACTGACCTGGAAAATAGATTGAGTGAAAAAAATTGAAAATCATTGGACTATATAATATCATCGCTTTAAAAAAAGAGAGTAGAAATCCTATTTCAAGAAATCTTAAAAAGAAAACTTTCCAGATCTCTTAGAATCAGAGGGCAAAAAACAAATAGAAAGAATTTACCTGTCACCACATAAAAAATCCCAAAATAAAATCTGGATTTATACCCAATGAAAGTCATTTTCACTGGACTGAGTTTCCTCATCTGTAACGTTCAATGATTATATAAAACAAGGTAGATAAGGCATTTCAAAAGCATTAAATTACCATATAAATATCATGAAATATATTTACTGAAAGAGGTGATATTTCTTAGCCTGCCATTTAAGGTCCCCCCCCCCAATTTGGAACCATCAAACATTCTAGTCTCATCTCATATTTCTGCTGAAAAATCTGATTCTATAGTACAGATAAATTGGATGAGTCATTGTTCTTTGAACACATACCTCTTTCCTTATTGTTTTTTACTGCAAATACCTTACTTATAGTGATTCAAAGCTCACTGAAGTCATTATAATGTCATCTACAAACACAGAATTCTTCAGTGAAGTATTCCTTGATCTTTCCAGTAACTGATGATCTTCACCCTAGGCCCTGAAAAATACAGTTCATAACTTTCTTACATTTTTATTATAATTATTAGTGAATGTGGCAAACTTTCCTACAATGCAAAAGCCTCATTAGGAATCATTTTATCATACCACTTTCTCTAACAGCTAGCACAATGGTCAGTCCATTGTAAATTCTTGACAGGCATCTGTTGAATAAATGAGTGAGTGAATGACTGCAGCAGCTTGTGGCATAGAAAAAAATATAGAGTATTATTACTATGATACATAGCTGAGGTGGAAAATTGAAAGAGCATAGTATTAGAAAATTCATAAAGTTACTAAACTGATGGTAGTGATTGGAAGGGAGATGGAAACTGTCAGACAGGTGCTAACATCATTCAGGTAAATGGTATGTCTATGGATGATAACCCAAAATATCCACATTATATTATATAATTCAGATGACTAATAAGCATCATTTCTGTATCTGAGTCAGACATAAACATTTTGAATAAAATTTAGCCAGGCAGAGGCCTATGTTGGACCAGCAAATACTTCCTTCAATCTGGTATGGATTCATGAATCAATCCTATTTAAATTATGTCTTTCACCCATTTCTCAACCAATGTAACTTTACTGCAAATAACTAAAACATGCCATCTTGGCCATGATGATGAAAAACTTCATCCAAATAAATTATTATTTATTTATAAAATCTACTAGTCCAGTAGTAGTCTTAGGCATCATATTTTCTAATCCATTGGAATAAAATTTTCAAATGAAGCTGTTGTATATCATTTTAAAAACAGACTATGTGAAAATCACTGGGCTTTTTTCCCTAAAAAATTGTTGGCTTATGCATAAATTTCCAGGATATTATAGCAATCTGCACTAAAGTTATGAAGAATAAAGTTTTTGGCACACTTCAGAAAGTGAAAGGACACTATAATCTCTACGCATGTAACTGTCTTTGAATTTGAAAAATCTGGCAAGATTCAATAGTGAGGAAATAAACATATGTTCTGGGAAAATTATATAACCGCTCTCTTCATGTAATTATATTGAATCCCAGTTAACTGGATATTGTATAAGATAAGGTTCTTTGACAACCTGGAATATTATGATAGTGAAATATCTTTTATCCATTACTTTGAAAAAGATGATTTCTTTACTTTTCTACTCTATAGAATAATGATTCTTAGAAATGAGTAATATAGAAATTGATCAAAAGACAAAATGATTTATGAAAAAAACTATTTGATTACCATAGAATCACATGAAGTTGTAACTGAAGGCATCTAAAATACCATCTAATTTTACTTCCTTGTATTACATGTGGAAAATTAATTGCGAATTTGTACTTGGTAAAATTCAAGTAATTTGTAAATTTATTCAATGCTATTACTAATAATTGTTGACACGATACTTCAAGGGTTGCAAAGTGCTTTCATCATGGTCCATATATGGGCCCTATTTCAAATGTTGAACATTTCAATTTTATGAACAAGTTAGGAGAAGCTCTGAAATGTTAAGTAGCAGGCTGACAGAGGGTCAGTAAAGTAGTATTTAGCAGTGTCAAGATCAGAATGTTGGAGTAGTTTGCAATTTCTTTCTCCACTGTGTCATTCAGAACGGATGAGAAACTGAGGCAAATAGGGGTTAAGTGGTTTGCCCAGTGTCACCAGCTGATAAGTACCTGAGACAAGGTTTAAACTCAGATATTCCTGAGTCTAAGCCCATTGCTCTATCCACTGTCCAGGCTAGTTGCCCTGAAGCATGCTCTCATGTTTTTTAGCATGATGTCAACATTTAACAATGTTGTCGGATACCTTCAGCAAGGTCAAAAACAGTATTTAGGTCAGCTACCACACTGAGGGTATATTATTTACCTCAAAAAGTCTATAAGCAAAGACTAAAGTGGAGGAAGAGGTGGTGCACAATATTTTTTTTTGTTTGCAGGTGATTGTGTACTCAATACAGCCTCTGCAGCTGAGATGCAACAAAGTATGGACTGATTCTCTGCCACTTGTGCTAATTTTGGCTTGACATTGAACACCAAGAAAACAGAGGTTCTCCACCATCCGATACCATAACATCCATATATGGAGCCATTGGTTACAGGAAATGAAGAAATTTTGAATACTGTGCATAAGTTCATTTATCTTGTCAGTATACTTTCCAGGGATGTCCACTTAGGTGATGAAGTTGACACACACATTGCAAGAGCTAGCTTAGCATTTCAGAAGCTCCAAAGGAAAGTGTCAAAGAAGAGGTATTAGATTGCCTATGAAACCAAAGGTTGACTGAGCCATTATGCTGATTTCATTGTGGTATGCCTGTGAAACCTGGTCAGTCTGCCAGAGACGTGCCAGGAAACTTAATTACCTCTATTTGAATTTCCTTAGGAAGATTCTGAAGATCACCTGTCAAGTTGAGGTACCAGGCACTGGGTCCTTTCTTGAGCTGAACTGCCAAGCATTCAAGTTCTATTTCAGAGAGTGCAACCCCCAATAGGGTGGCCATGTTGTTCTGATGCCAAAAGTAACTTTGCCTAAAAGACTATCTTATGGAGAACTCACACAAGGCAAGTGCTCACATGGAAGTAAGCAGAAGTGATACAAGAAAACTCTCAAGACCTCTCTGAAGAACTTTGGAATCTATTGTGGGACATGGAAGACACTGGCACAGGGCCATCCAACATGGCATGCCTATTTCAAAGAAGGTGCTCTGCTCTATGGACAAAACAGAATTGAAATAGTTCAAAGGAAACATGAGATGTGCAAATTTAGAGACATCTTCATTTCAAATGTTCATATGGACTATTGTGCCCAACTTGTGGTAGAACCTTATGAGCTCATATTGATCTAATCAGAAATACTCAGACACACCGTACCTTGACCCAAATATCGTGATGTCATTTTGATCTTCTTTGAGTACAAAGGACAACAACCAACCAACCAAGAGTCAGAAGGACCCATCTCCTGATTTAAGATACATAGTTCTTTCCACTATGCTACCAGAGAACCTATGTCTTAGTGTGTTGTTTCTTTTTTCTCCTCAAAAATGCATTCCAAAAGTCAATGTTATTATTAAGTAGTGAAATTTAAGGTATGTAACAAATCAAAAACGGATAAGGTTTATTTTTTTTCTGTTTTCTGCAAACAACATTCTATCTCCTAACTCCAGACCTTTGTATAGGATGTCTCCCATATACATGTAATGTACTCTCTCCTTACCTATGCTATCTGATGCCCTTTGCAAGGGCAAATTATTTGACCATAATATAAAATGTTTAAGTCCATTCTCTGTTCCTCTCTCACTTATCAGCTTTGGAATGCTTCTTATCTAACTTAATAATTTGTCTCCTTCCTTGTGCTGATTTTGAAATTAGGCTAATGGTCCTTCCACCCACCTTTTGATAAGTATTTTAAGGAAAATTGGGAGATAACATACTTTACAAACAGATTAGACTCATTGGATATGTTCACATTGCATTTAAAAACAGTACAGAGGGATATTTTGTAAATTTCTCTCCATTGCTTCATTCATCACCCCTTCCCAATCTTCCTTCATTGCCTGTGCTTTGCTTTCCATTAACGTCTCTCAGTTCTCAGCCTTTGGAAGCTGAACAACATGCCACTTAGCTATCAAATTGATTTTTCTTATATACTAGATCAATTCCTGGTGCTCCTCCCCAAATCCTTCCTTGATTGGAAAGGTGATGTGTTTAATTCTTATCCATGCATTTCTGCAAAGGGGAGTTAAAGAATGAATCTAAAATTCCAGGTCCAATAGCTCAAGACGTTCTCCAGAAATATGAAATGGATTGTATAAAAGGAACTTTTTATACCCCTTCCTTAATTCACAATTTCCTAATTTATGTTTTACAATTGCATAATTCAGTTAATGAATATGATGTACACATTGTTTCTTGCTCCCAGTCCCTCAATTCTAGGCTTAGTGCTAACAGCCTAGAACAGGTATTCATTCTAGGCCTAGGCTAACAGCCTAGAATAGGAGGCTACATCCTTCTAACAAATCTTCCCATGATTAGTCTTTATCTCCACAGATCTGTCCTCCAAACAGCTACCAGATTAATTTTCCTTATTCATTGCTCTTGTGGTATCACTTGTTTGCTCAGAAATCTTCAATAGTTCCATATTCCTTACAGTTTAAAGTTAAAAACCCTTAACCAAGAATTCAAGACATTTAAGAATGTGCATCACTAGCTTTCTAGATTTATCATGGCATTAACCTCAAAATTTATTATGCTCTGTCTAACTTTTCCCCTGTATCTTGTTACATAAACTTAGATAGCCCTGAGTCACTGCAGTATTAGAATGAGGCATCAGAAATATATATTGATAGAAATTATTAAATTAAAATTTATAATTAATAAACTAGTAAATTAAAGTTCTGAGAATAAAGCAACTATTACAAAAGCTTTTCTTTAAAATGGAATTGGGAAAAGATGAGTACAGGGGATATGGCAGTGATGTCTGGGTGTGTTTATGGGTGGCCAAAAATAAACTTACCCTACCACATATCTCCTAAAAGGTATGTGTTATTAAAACTAAATTGGTATTGCTTTTAAAATATTATCTCAATGTTATTGATGATTTTCACTTATAAACCACGTTTTTTTCCAAAAGCATTTCTCACTCATCCTTTACCCAGGAAGCTATTCTATGTAAAAAATGATAATAAAAGAAGTCAAAAACACATATTCTAATTATTTTCTGAATTCTTCATTCAGTCTTTCTCATGAAAGAGTAATATTCTATTATATTTTTGATGCATGTTTGTTTAGCCATTCCACAAATGATAACTCACTTTCTTTACCAATTCTCTGCCTCCACAAAAGATATTGCAATGAATATTTTTATGTTTATGGGATCTTTCTCTCTTTAAAATCCTTGTTGTATAGGGCTAACAGTGGGACATCTGATTCAAAGGATATGGACATTTTAGCCATTTTATTAACATAACATCAAATTGATTTTCATAATGGTCAGACCAATGACTGTTCCACCAAGCATACATTAATATGCCTATCTACTACCAATCCCTTCAACATTAACATTTCCATTATATTTTCACCTTTGCTAATGTGCTTAATAGAAGGTAGTCAAGTCATAGAGTTGTTTTGATTTGCTTTTATCTTATTAAAGATTTAGAATAATCATCCAGATTGTTGAGATTCTCCTCATAAAAGTTGTTTTCTTCATATCCTTTTTTTACATTTTATGGTCTTTAAGTTCTTTAATTTTATTCTTCAGGCTTAAGATTGAGTGGTACGTAACAGGAAGAGTGCTGGGCTTGGCATCAGAAAATTTTAGGTTTTATCTTGCCTCAGATACTTGCTAGGTTTGTTGGAGGTTAGACTTGAACCCAAGCCATCCTGGCTTTGACTCTGGTTATTTCTCCACTAAATCAGATAACTTCTCTATGAAATAAGGCATAAGAAAGATAAATCAGATTTGTTCCAGTGGGCCTCAGATAGCACAATTGGGAGCAATAGTTGGGCACTGGAAAGAAGTTAATTTAAGCTTGATATCAAGGAAAAACATAAATCTTTTTAAAAATTGGAATTTTCCTAAAGCATAATGGGCTATCTAAGGATTTACTTATTAAAGATTTTCTATCAAAAGCCAAATGACTACCCACTCAAGAAAAATCAACAAGAACTTATTAAGCACTATTTATGTAATAGGCACTATGCCAATATCTGAACTTACTGTCTGTGTTTTAGAGGCCATTCTGACTTATGGGTTGGGTAAGATATATTCTCATTTCCAACTCTGAAATTCTGTGAATAAATATTAACATGCAGTTTTGCTACTTATGAGGAGTATTCAAGCAATTCTTCTATTAAATTTAAATACTTGATCAGAAGTTATTAGTTATTCATACTATAGTATAATGATGGAGTGTCAAAAATAATTTTGGTGGGACAGTTAGGTGGCTCAGTGGAAACAGCAATGGCTCTGGAGTGACCTGAGTTCAAATCCAGCCTCAGAAAATCACTAGCTGTGTGACATTGGACAAGTAACTTAACCCCAATTGCCTGAAAAATAAATAATAATTTTGGTTTTTCCAAAAAAGAAAAAAAATATTTTTTTGCCATAAGTCAGTTCAACTGAACTCAATGAAGCCAATCCTCTTTTAATCTCATATTTTTGTAAGTAAATATGGCTCAGTTAAATTTTAAAATAATTTATGATTAAGTGAAATAAACAGTATGTATAAATATACATTGATTTTAGATGGATTATTAAAGTCTGTCTTTTAGTGTTGCATTCTAATTAGAATTTTTAATTAAAAGGATAGTTCGTTGTCTTGCGCTGGAAGGTTTTATCTCTGAAAAATGATTGAGATAATCACTGGAAAGTAAATTATTTCCTTTATATTACCTTAACCTTGATGCTTCTCATAGCTTTTAAAAGATATTATTATACTAACCTAATGTGAAAGTTTGTGACCAAAGGATCATGGACATATTATTTTTAATAAGTATAGTAGTAGTACCATTAGATTTTGTACCCTTAGAATAATAATCTCTGTGATTTGTATGTTTTCACATACATGTTTATGAGAATGAACAAGATAGACAGAAAGACAGTTAGCTTACCTAAGGTTAATTTACACAGCTAATGAACCAATTCAATTTAATGCCAATAACTGATCAGGAAATTTTAGAAATTAAGAGCATGTTGCATTTGTAAGTTGCTGATGAGCACTTTGTTGAAAAGGGGGGAAAACATTCTTTCTGTTCCATAAAGAAAAAAAAAAACTAAGCTAAAACAACTGGTGAAGAATGTAAAGTAATACTTTTTATACATGAATGGTTCAATGATTGAAAAGGCAGGAAAAGAATTTTGGTTGAATAAAAACTAATAAATTATGTGTGTAAAGAAACAGATTTTAGATAAGTGGTGAGCACTTCATTGACAAACAGAGAAGAAAATGAATTGTAACATAAATAACAAGGTTTAAGAGGTAAACAAATGATGTAGTATATAGAGTACTGGGCCTAGAAACAGGAAGACCTTAATTCAAACACAGTCTCAGGCATTTACTAGGTGTGTGTCCCTGTACAAGTCATTTAACCTCTACATCCCTTGGGTTCATCATTGCTAATGTGGAAATATTAATAACACTTATATCCCAGGATTCTTGTGATAATTAAATGAGATAATATTTGTAAAGTTCCTGGCACATAGTAGACTCTTAGTGAATGATTGTTTCCATTCTTCATCCTTAAATAAGAATATTACATACTGCCATTTTTATAAGAAAACAGTTTAATAATTGAAAAAGGACAGAAAAGAAAATTTTATGTACTAATTATACAATTCAGAAGACATGGTTTTACTTTGAAGAATGAGGATCATGGCCCCTAAGCTCATTTTCATGTAACTATTCTTTTTTGTATTTAACAGTATTTTATTTTTTCAATTACATTTAAAGATAATTTTCAACATTAATTTTTGTAAGATTTTGAGTTTCAAATTTTTTTCCCTACTTCATTTTCCTCCCCCCTCCCCAAGACAGTAAGCAATCTGATAAAGGTTTTGCATGTACAATTATGTTAAACTTATTTCCACATTAGTCATGTTATGAAACAAGAATCAGAACAAAAGGGGCAAACCATGAGAAATAAACAAAAAAAAAATGTGAAAATAGTCTGCTTCAATTCCATTCAGACTATATAGTTCTTTCTTTGGATGTGGAAAGCATTTCCCATCATGAGTCTTTTGGAACAATCTTGGATCATTATATTGCTGAAAAGAGCCAAGTCCATCATAGATGATCATTGCATAGTATTGCTGTTACTATGAGCAATGTTCTCCTGATTCTACTCGCTTCATTCAGTATCAGTTCATATAAGTTTTTCTAGGATTTTTTCTGAAATCTGCTCACTCATCATATCTTGTGGAACAATATCATTCCATTACATTGATATACTAGAACTTATTCTGTCATTCCCCAATTGATAAGCATCCCCCTCAATTTCAATTCATTACCACTACAAAAAGAACTGCTTTTAAATATTTTTGAACATGTGGGTCTCTCCCCTTTTTAAACATATCTTTGGTATACAGACATAGTAGTGTTATTGCTTGGTCAAAGGCTATGCATAGTTTGGTGGCCCTTTTGGCATAGTTCAAAATTGCTCTCGAGAATGGTTGGATCAATTCAAAACCCTGTCAACAATGGATTATTTCCTATTTTCCCATATCTTTTCCAACATTTTTCACTTCCTTTTTCTGTTATATTAGTCAATTGGATAGGGGTGAGGTAGTATCTCAGAGTTGTTTTAACTTGAATTTCTCTAATTAATAGTGATTTAGAGCATTTTTATGACTATAGCTTTAATTTCTTCATCTGAAAATTGCCTATTCTATTCCTTTGACCATTTATCAACTGGGGAATGACTCGTATTCTTACAAATTAGACTCAGTTCTCTATGTGTTGTAGAAATGAGTCCTTTATCAGAGACACTAGTTGTAAAAATACTTTCCCAGCTTTCTGCTTTGGTTGAATTGGTTTTGTTTATGCAAAACATTTTTAATTTAATGTAATCAAAATTGACCATTTTGCATTTCATGTTTTCTATCTCTTGTTTGGTCATAAATTCTTCCCTTCTCCATAGATAAGACAGATACACTATTCTTTGCTCTCCTAATATGTCTAAATCATGTACACATTTTGACAATATCTCAGTATACTGAATGACATGTTGTTCTTTGCCTAGTCTGCCATACTATTTTTCAGTTTTCCCAGTAGTTTTTGTAAAAAAGTGAGTTATTATCCTAGAAGGTGGATTCTTTGGGTTTAACAAACAGTAGATTACTACTGTCATTTTACTACTGTGACTTGTTAACCTATTCTACTCATCCACCATTCTATTTCTTAACCAGCACTAAGTAATTCTGATTATTGCCACTTTATCATATGGTTTTAGATCTGGTACAACTAGGCCACCTTCTTTTGCATTTCTTTTCATTAATTCCCTTGATATTCAGGAGGTTTTGTTCTTCCAGATGAATTTTGTTATTTTCTTCTAGCTCTATAGAATATTTTTTCATAGTTTTGTATGGCACTGAATAAGTAAATTAGTTAAGGTAGAATTCTCATGTAGCTCAGCCTACCCATGAACAATTGATAGTTTTCCAAATTCTTAGATCTGACTTTATTTTTGTGAAAAGTGTTTTGTAATTGTGTTCATATAGTTCCAGGCTTTGTCTTGGCAGGTAGACTCCCAAATATTTTACATTATCTACAGGTATTTTAAATGAAATTTCTCTTTATATCTTTTTGCTGCCTGGCATTTTTTAGTAATATATGCTTGTGATGTATGTGGGCTTATTTGATATCCTGCAACTTTGCTAAATTTATTAATTTTTAGTAGCTTTTTTGTTGATTCCATAGGATTCTCTAAGTATACCATCATATCATCTGCAAAGAGTGATAGTTTTGTTTCCTCATCACCTATTCTAATTCCTTCAATTTCGTTTCCTTCTCTTATTGCTAAAGCTAACATTTCCAGTACAATATTGAATAATAGTGGTGATAATGGTCATCCTTGTTTCACCCCTGATATTACTTACAATGCCTCTTCCTTATGCTTATTACACATAATGCTTGCTGTGGTTTAGATAGACACTGTTAATCATTTTAAGGAAAACTTCATTTATTCCTATGCACTCTCATGTTTCTAATAGTGGTGGATGCTGTATTTTGTTGAAAGCTTTTTATGCATTTATTGAGATAATCATATTACTTCTGTTAGTTTGGTTATTGATATTGTCAATTACGTGGGTAATTATCTTAATTTTGAATCAGCTTTCAATTCCTGGTATGAAGGATGTAACTATTCTTAAGGCTTAGGAGATTAAAATTCACAAAATAATAAAATAAAATAAATAACTTTTGACCATAGAATGCTTAAATAAGCACATTGATTTTTAAAGGAAGATTCCATGAGCTTTTACCTCATAAAAGTGACTTAATGAGTATTCAGAGGCTCTTATTCCAGTTATGGAAAGAAAGTAGTGAAGACTTGAGTGAAGTGTGAATTCCTGTGCAAATGATGAAGGACAGAGATGGAAAAAAAAATAAACATGAGATTAAAAAGCCATCTCCTTTGAGTCTTGTGAAGAAATTGGCAGCTGACAGGAAGGCTTCAGCCACTACTTCTTGAATTGACAAAGTCAGGCTGAAGATGGTTGAATTGTTCATCTACAATTTGATAGAATTGTAGGCTGTTGATTTCTCCTGATCCTTTTGCCTTCACTAGAAAAAGTAGCAGAGTAAAGACAGACTTTGCTGCTGCTTTGTTTATAGGAAGAGATATGGGTATCTAATTATACAACAGAAAATCTAAGTGAAAATCCAATTGGCTTGCTTGCATTTTATACAAAATACACCCAGAGGAGTGTTTCTTTTCAGCCAGTCAATAAACATTTAGTGAGCACCTCCTATATTCTAAACACTGAAAGAAGCACTTTGGATTGATAAAAAAGAAGAGAAAACAGAAGAGAAGAGAAGAGAAGAGAAGAGAAGAGAAGAGAAGAGAAGAGAAGAGAAGAGAAGAGAAGAGAGGAGAAGAGAAAAAATAAAAGAAAAGAAGAGAAAAGAAATGCTTTTCCTGCTCTCAAGTAACTGTAGTATTAATCTGATCAAAGATCTTCCCCACTCATTCAATAGGGCTCAGATGGGCCTAGGTGGGAAGGCCTGATTATATCTTTGTTTATTAGTAGGTCTAAAGCCTCTACTTACTAGGGATAAGTTGAAGTGGGAGTGAAGTCCTCAGGGCCCCAAGGGGAGTTGCTAAGATCAGAGCCAATCATATGTGAGCTGACTTCTAGTCAATCAGATGAAGGCTAGGACTGTACAGAAGGACAGCCCAGATCTGGTAGCAGAAGGACTGGGAGCCAAAGAACTGGGACTGATGGAGCAGAGAATAGCAGGGTTCAGAAGCAGAGAGCCAGTATCGAGAATGAGAGTGCAGAGCAAAGAGTGATGAACAAAAGAGAGTTTCACAGATCAAGGAATTTGGAATCAGCAGAGATGCAGAAGAGAGTGCTGCATTTGGAGAGTTAGGATTCATGAGTAATCTTTCATAGGGAGGCCCTAGCTTCAAGGTGAAGCTACAGCATGGCTTGGTTTCTTGCTATAATATTTTGTTATAATTTCCTTGTTACTACAGTGAGGTGAACTTATCTGTTCTGGAATATTATTGCTACAATATCAAACTGGGGGCATTGGTCCTTGAATCTGATCCTCTGGAGTCTAAATAAATGTTATACTTCCTTTGGCTTCTACCTAGAGAATTCCTTATACTTCACAATTCCAAACAACTCAGGTATGTCCATGGCCCTAACTGAGGTCATGAATTTTGCCTTACTGCTATAGTAACTTACAGTCTAATGGGGAAAATAGGATAACAACACTGACCAAAACAAGTTATCTATACCTATCTATCTATCTGACAAATTGGAGATAATCAGTAGAACAAAAGCACTACCATTAATGGGTATTGGAAAGGCTTCTCATAGATGATTGGCTTTTGTCAAGACTTAAAGGAAGCCAGAGAACCCAAGAGGTAGAGATAAGAGTTTAGGGGAGTATTCCAGGCATGAGGAATAGCCAATGAAAATGCCTGGAGAAAGTGCATTTTGTGTAAGGAAGAGCAATTTCACTGAATCAAAGATTCCATGGTGGGAAGTTGGGGGAGGAAGTAAGGTGTAAGATGTTTGCGAAGTTAGGAGGGGACAGGGTCAGGCTGTAAAGGGCTTTGAATAACTCACAAAAGATTTTCTACTTATGCATGGAAGTAACAAGTAGCCACTGGAGTTCATTGAATAGGGGAATGGCATTGTTAGATCCATTCTGTATTTAGGAAGAATAATTTGACAGGTAATTTGAAGATAGATTGGAGTGGGAAGATACTAGAGGCATGGAGATCAACTAGCAGGTGTCCAGGAATGATGCAATGAAACCTGTACTAGGTGATGGCAGTTTCAGAGAAGAAAAGAAGGCATGTGTCAAAAATGTTGACTATTAAATTGAGAGGATTTGGCAATAGATTGAATATGGGGGAAGGGTAGACTGATACTTATGCTACAAGCCTAAGTAACTGAAAGTAAATGGCTCTATCCCCTCCAAAATATTAGGAAAGTGGGAGTGTCTAGGGGAAAGGCAATGCATATAGCTTGGCATATGTTTAGTTTAAGATGTCCTCAAGACAGCTAATTTGAGATGTTTAAAAAGCAGTTGGACATACAAAACTAGTGGTTGGGAGACACATTAGAGCTGGACAAGTATATCTAACAGTCACCTGTATAGAGATGATAATAGTATCATGGGAGATGATGAGATTAACAAGTGAAATAGTATAGAGGGAAAAGAGAAGCTCCAATAAGAAATTTTGGGTTACCTTTTCTGTAGATTGGTATAGCATCAGTGAAAAATTAGCAAAAGAGACATATAAGGGATAGTCAGAAAGGTAAGAGGGCAACCAGAAGAATGTCATGATAAACTAGAGAGATGAGAGAAAATGGTGATGAATAATTTCAAAGGCTTCAAGGAGGCTGAGAAACATGAGGATGACAAAATGACAAAATGTGGATGACAAAAGACCAATTAAGAGGACATTGATAACTTTGGATATAATGGTTTCTGTTGCGTGATACAATCAGAAGTCAGACCTCAAAAAAGCCATTGTATCACTAACTCCATAGGGGAAATGTGTAAGGAGACTAAACAGGTAGGAGGGGGTTAGGTTATGAAGGGCTTTGAAATCAAAGAGAAAATTTTGAAATTGATCTTAGAAGTGATACGAAGCTACTGAAATTTATTAAATAGTGGGGGGAGGATGAGAACGTGATATATACCATGCTTTAGGGAGATCATTTTTACAGCTGAAAAGAGGATAGACTGGAACAGGTAGAGAATCAAAGCAGGAAGAACAATCAGAAGGATACTGAAATGGTCTGCATATAAGGTAATGAGGGACACAGCCAATATTTAAGGAAATACAATTAAAGATTAGTGAGTGTAGGGACATTAGAAGGAATATGTTTTTTGGAGAAGATGAAAAGTAATGTGATCATGTGCACATGAGGTAGGGTTTCCATTGGAAAAGAGAAGGCTTCTGAATAATTTGAGATAATAAGGCTGGGAAAAGACATGAGAAATAATTTTCTTTTAAATTCCCAAGAATATTGTAGCCAAACTCCAGAGCTCTCAGTCAAAGACAAAATACTTCAAGGAGTTAGAAAGAAACTATTAAAATATTGTAGAGCCATAGTCAGGCTCACAGAACTTAGCAGCTACCACATTAAAGCAGTGGATGGTTTAAAATATGATATTCCAGAAGGCAAAAGAGCTAGAGTGCAACTAAGAATAGCCTACCAGCAAAACTGAGTATAATCCTTCAAGGAGGGTGGGATGGGAGTGGGGTGGATATTTATTGAAATAGAGGACTTTCATGTATTCCTGATAAAAATACCAGAGCTGAAATAAAAATTTTGACTTCCAAATACAAGACTCAAGCACAAAAAGGTAAACATGAAAGAGATAACAAGAGACTCAAGAATTTTAGACTGTTTATATTTATATATGAGAAGATGATATATGTAACTTGTAATAACTTTATGATTACTAAGGCAGTTAGAAGGACTCTACAGAGACAGAGGGCATGTGGGTGGGAAATGATTTAGCCACAAAGAGGGATGCATTAGGAGGAGGGGTAAGGGAGAAGGAGAATGGAGTAAAATTATCTCTTTTAATAGAGGCATGCAAGAAAAAGTCTTTACTGTGGAGGGGATAATGAGAAGGTGCAGGCAATACTAGAACCTAAATCTCATTTAAATATTATCAAAGGGATAAGGATACACACAGACACACACACACAATTAGATACACAAATCTATATTATCCAAATGAGAATTAGGAGAGAAAATAGATAACAAAAAGGACGGGATAGAGAGAGAGAGGGATAAACCAAAGAAAATAGGATGGAGGGAAATACAGCTAGTAATCATAACTATGAATGTAACTTGCTTGAAATTGACCCATAAAATGTAAATGGGTAGTAGAATGGATTAGAAAGCAGAAACTAACAATGTGTTGTTTACAAGAAACACAATTGGAAAAGACAGACACACAAAGTTAAAATAAGGAGGTGGAGCAAAATCTATTATGCTTCCAATGAAGTAAAATAAAAGCAAGGGAAATAATCATTATCACAGACAAAGCAAAAGCAAAAATAGACTTAGTTAAAAGAAGTAAGCGGAAAAATTACATTTCTTGTCATAGACAATGAATATTATCAATACTAAACATATATGTACGAAGGAGCATAGCATCTAAATTCATAAAGAAAATGTTACGTAAAGTAAAGGAAGAAATAGACAGTAAAAGTATATTATTGGAAGGATACAACTTTCTCCTCTCAGGGCAAGATAAATCTAACCAAAAATAAATAAGAAAGAAATTTAGGGAATGAATAGAATTTTAGAAAAGTTAATCCTCTAGACTGCTCAAGAAAATTACTTGGGAAAAGAAAGGAGTATAAGTTTTTTTTTTTCTTCAGCTCTATATGGCTTCTTCACAAAGGATATCAATGCATTGGGACATTAAAAATGCAGAAAAGCAGAACCATTAAAAGTATGTTTGTCAGACTGAATATGATAAAATCATATTCAATAAAGGAGCATGGAAGCATAGATTAAAAATTAATAGGAAACACAGTTATCTAATCCTAAAGAATGAGTGGGACAAAAAATATGCTTAGAAACAATTGGTAATGTTATTAAAGACAATGACAATAATGAGAGAACAGAATGAAATTTGTGGTATGTAGCCAAAGCAGTAATTAGAGGAAAATTTATACTTCTAAGAGTGTGTGTGTGTGTGTGTGTGTGTGTGTGTGTGTGTGTGTGAAACAGATGGACAAAGAGAGAGACAGGCAGAGACAGAGAGAAACAGAGACAGAGATAGAGCAGGAGACATGGAGAGAGAGCAGATCAATGAATCAATGATTTTGACATGCAATTAAAAAAAACCTAGAGAAAGAACAAATTAAAAATGGCCAATTGTAAATCAAAATAAGAATATAAACAATCAAAGAAGTGACTAATAAAATTGAAAGTAAAAATGAATCATTGAACTAATAAATAATACTAGGAACTGCTTTTATGAGACACTCAATAAAATAAAACACTGTTTAATTTGATTTTAAAAAAGAAGGAAAATAAAATCCATAATTTCAGTAATGAGAAGGATGACTCCACCACCAATGACTATGAAATTTAAGCAATTGCTAGGATTTATTTTGTCCAGTTATATATCACAAAAATAACAATCTAAGAGAAATGATAAACATTTACAAAAGCATAAATTTCTCATACCAGCAGAAGAAATAAAATATTAAATCTTAGAAAAAGAAGTGGAACACAGCATTAATGAGCTGGCTAACACAATATCCCAGGACCAGATGAATTTAAAAAAGAATTTTATCAATAATTTAAGAATAAGTAATCCCAGAGCTAAATAATCAATTTGAAAAAATAGGAAAGAAGTCCCACTGAATAATTTTATGTTAAATTGAAAAGTTTTATTTCTAGCATTTTTATTTAATATTTTAGTTTTCAACACTGATTTCCACAAGATTTTGAGTTACAAATTTTCTCCCCATTTCTACCACCCATTCAAGATGGCATATATTCTGATTGCCTTCTGCCCCAGTCAGCCCTCCCTTCTGTCAACCCACACCTCCCCCACCCCCTTTTCCCCTTACTTTCTTATAGGGCAGGATAGATTTCTATGCCCCATTCCCTATCTATCTTATTTCTCAGCTGCATGCAAAAATTTTTTTGAGCATATGCTTTTAAAAATTTGAGTTCCAAATTCTCTTCCCTTCCCACACACCCTCCCTAGGAAGGCAAGCAATTGAACATAGGTCACTCATATATCACTATGCAAAACATTTCCACAATGCTCATGTTGTGAAAAGCTAACTGTATTTCCTTCCATCCTATCCAATCTCCCTTTATTCAATTTCCTTCCTTGACAATATCTCTTTTCAAAAGTGTGTGTTTTTGATTACCTCTTCTCACTATCTGCCCTCTCTTCTATCATCCCGCCTTTTCTCCCCTTCCCCTTACTTTCCTGTGGAGTAAGATACCCAATTGAGTGTATATGTTATTCCCTCCTCAAGTCAAATCCGATGAGAGCAAGATTCACTCATTCCCCCTCACATGCCCCCTCTTCCCTTCCAACAGAACTGCTTTTTCTTGCCACTTTTATGTGAAATAATTTACCCCATTCTATCAATCCCTTTCTCCCTCTCTCAATATATTCCTCTCTCACCCCTTAATTATTTTGTCTTTTTAGATATCATCCCTTCATATTCAACTCCCCCTGTGCCCTCTGTCTATATATATATATATATATATATATATATATATATATATATATATATATATATATATATATATGTATTCTCTTCAACTACCCTAATACTGAGAAAGGTCTCATGAATCACACACATCATCTTTGCATGTAGGAATGCAAACAAAACCGTTCAACTTTAGTAAGTCCCTTATGAATTCTCTTTCTTGTTTACCTTTTCATGATTCTCTTGATTCTTATATTTGAAAGTCAAATTTTCTATTCAGCTCTGGTCTTTTCATTGAGAAAGCTTGAAAGTCCTCCATTTTGTTGAAAAATCCATATTTTGCCTTAGAGCATTATACTCAGTTTTGCTGGGTAGGAGATTCTTGGTTTTAATCCTAGCTCCTTTGACCTCTGCTACATCATATTCCAAGCCCTTTGATCTCTTAATGTAGAAACTGCTAGATTGTGTGTTGTCCTGATTGTGTTCCCACAACATTAAAATTATTTCTTTCTGGCTGCTTGCAGTAATTTCTCCTTGACCTGGAAATGCTGGAATTTGGTGACAATATTCTTAGGAGTTTTCCTTTTGGGATCTTTTTCTAGAGGCATTTGGTGGATTCTTTCAATTTCTATTTTACCCTCTCATTCTAAAATATGAAGGCGGTTTCCCTTGATAATTTCTTGAAGCATGATGTCTGGGCTCTTTTTTTGATTGTGGCTTTCAGGTAGTCCAATAATTTTTAAATTATCTCTCCTGGATCTATTCTCCAGGTCAGTGATTTTTCCAAGGAGATATTTCATGTTGTCTTTCATTTTTTCATTCATTTGGTTCTGTTTTTTAATATCTCAGTTTCTTATAAAGTCTCTAGCTTCCACGTGCTCCAGTCTAATTTTTAAGGTGGTATTTTTGTCAGTGGTCTTTTGGATCTCCTTTTCCATTTGGCTAATTCTGCCTTTCAAGGTATTCTTCTCCTCCTTGTCTTTTTGGAGCTCTTTTGCCATTTGAGTCACTCTATTTTTAAGGTGTTGTTTTCTTCAGTATTTTTTTGGTCTTCTTTAACAAGTCATTGATTTGTTTTTCATGGTTTTCTTGCATCACTCTCATTTCTTGTCCCAGTTTTTCCTCTATTTCTCTTACTTGCTTTTCCAAATACTTTTTGAGGTCTTCCATGGCCTGAGCCCAATTCACATTTTTCTTGGAGGGTCTTTGACTTTGTTGACTTCTTCTGGCTGTGTATTTTGACCTTCTTTGTCACCAGAAAAGGAATCTAGAGTTTGAATTTGAGTCTGAGTTTGAGTCTGAGTTCATTTTCACTGCCTGTTCATGTTTGCAGTCAACTACTTGACCCTTGAGCTTTTTGTCAGGGTATGACTGCTTCTGGAATAGACAGTACTTTGTCCCAAACTTCAGAGCTACTTCTAGTCCACCATTGCCCCAAGCTCTGTCACAGCAGCACTCCTCCTCCCCAAGAACTGCCAACCAGGACTGCAATCCAGATCCAATCAGGGCACAGAAAGAAAAAGTGCTCTTTTTACTCCCACTCTGATCCTGCTGCTAGATTCCTAGCACTATATGAGCCAAGGATTCAGGAAGCAGCTGAAGGTGGAGCTCTGGAAGCAGCCTCAGGAGCTTCCTGCTTCTGACACGCCACTGCTGCACCACTTCTGCCACCCCCAGGGATGGCAGCCAGACCACTCTAAACTTGATCCTGCAGTTTCTGTCTAACCTGTTCTTTGGCGTTAGTGGGTTCAGAAGTCTGGTAACTGCCACAGCTCAATGATTCATGGCCCTATGGCCTTTCCAGCCAGCTCCTGGTCTGGTTGGTCCTGGTACAGCCCACACTGGGCTGTGCTCCACTTTGCTCCCAGCTCCATGTGATAGACCCTTCCCAGTGACCATCTAGGCTCTCCTGGACTGGAGACCTGTTTTCCTCTGTTGTTTCATGGGTTCCACAACTCTAGAATTTTTTTAGAGCCATTTTTACAGGTATTTGGAGGGATTCAGAGGAGATCTTAAGCAAATCCTTGCTTTCCAGTCACCATCTTGGCTCCACCCCACTCCCCTGAATATTTTTAATGACACAGATAGGGTTTTCTTATTTCTAAAAGGGAGAACAAAGACTGAAAGAAAACCGTAAGTTAATTTGGCTAACGAATATTGAGACAAAACACTTAAATAAAATGCTATCGGAAATATTACAGATATATATCACAAATATCATACACTATGACCAGGTGAGATTTATATCATCAATATAGGGTTGATTCAATATTAAGAAAAATATAAGAATAATTGATCGATGAAATTAATTATTTTAGAAAAACATGGAAAGACTTGCACAAAATAATGAAAAACAAAATGAGCAGAACCAAGAGAAGATCATGTACAGTAAGAGCAATATTATTTCAAGAAAAGCTTTGAGAGAATAAATTATTTTGACTATTACATATACCAAAATTAATTGTAAAGGACATATGAAAAAAGATACTATCTGCATCCAGAGAAAGAACTGATACATAAAATTATATATATATATAGAATAATTTTACCTTTATACCTTTTTGAGTCTAATGGTAGCTATCTTTAGGAAAATGCAAATTAAATCAAATCTGAGATGTAACCTCACACCTATCAGATTGGCTAACATGACAGAAAAGGAAAATGATAAATGTATATGTTTAAAAATGGGTAGACAAAGGCACTATTCGTGTAGTTTTAGATTGGTCTAGCCATTTGAGAGAACAATTTGGAACTATGTCCAAACTATTATAAGATTGTGCATAGTCTTTGGCCCAGCAGTTGGTCTGTATCTGAAATTTACCAAAGAAAAGGGAAAGGACCTACCTAAAATAGTATAGGAGATCCTTTTGTGGTGGCAAAGAATTGGAAATTGACGGTATATCTGTCAATGGGGAAATGACTGAACAAGTTTTAGTATATGATGGAATGGAATTGTCCTCTCAGAAATGATGAGCAGGATGTTTTCAGGAAAACCTGGGAGGACTTATGTGAATTAATGCAAAATAAAGTGAGAAGAACCAGGAAAACCTAGAACACAGAAGCAGCAACATCATAAGGATAATTAACTGTTAAAGACATAGTTACTCTGATCAAGACAATGATCCAAGGCAGTTCTAAAGGACCTATAGTGGAAAATACTACTCATTTCCAAAGAGAAAACTGTTGATCTCTGGATGCAGATTGAAGCATACTTAAAAAAAAATTTCTTCCTTTTTGTCGTGTTTTCTTATGCAACATCAGTAATTGGTAAATATGTTTCACATGACTTCAGATGTGTAATTGATATCATATCATTTATTTTCTAAAGGTGTGGGAAAGGATGGAGAGGAGGGAAGAGAATTTTGAACTTAGAACTTCTTGTGTGTGTGTATATGTTCATATATATGTATGAATGTATATATAATATTAAGGTTTTTTAATGTAGTTGAAAAATATTTAATGGAATAAAAATATTAGAAAAGAGGAATTTTCCATAGAAATTAAACCACTTTGAATTACTATATAAAATCTGGTTCATCTATAGTGCTACAAAATTAATAGTTAATAATATGAGTTCTTTCTAATTACCAATAAGTACATTCTGAATTTTTCCTTCTTGAATATTGTCTTAGATCTTTTGGGCAAAAGTTATTTCCAGATATGTGAAATAGTTTGTTTTAGTTCTGTTGGAGATTTCAATTGAATTCATTAAACATTTTGTGGGCCTACCTTAGATTAATGAGTATACCACATATTGTGTACCCAAAGAAATATGTTAAACTTGCCTTCAAGGAGCTAATATATCACTTTAAAATGGGTTTTTACTTCTCTATAGAGATATAGAAACCTATTTGATAAAGAGGGGTTTAATTTCAGTTTGTCCCTAATCATTGCTAGTCCCTAATAATTTCTAAATCATATCTCAAAACCTTAGCTTCATGCAGATGAAACTAACTAAATGGGTAAGAATTAGTGAAGAAAATAGATACTTCTTGTCCTAACCTTGCCTCGTCCACTAGTCAGAACCTTAGCCATTCTTGGTCAACTTCCCATGGGATCAGGTTGAGGACCTTACAAAGAATGTATTGATGTCTTCTGTACCACCTAGTGAGGAAGGGTTAGTGTCAGAATTTTAGCCACTTAGTGAGGAGTCCAAAGCCTTGGACTGATTACACAAAGTCAGTACTGGTTTTCAGTACTGCCTTGAAGGACCTGAGAAGAGGGAGGATTCTAGACCAGAAGTAGAGGTCTATGGAAATATCAGTCAAAAGCTGAGTTGTGATTAAAAATGACAAACTAAAAGAGTTTCATTCTGAGAGAATTCCTGCCAGTTCCATTGCTCATGTGTGCCTATATTTATGTCCAGCCAATGGAGGCCAACTCTCATTTCCAGCTTCTGCTTAATTAGTTACACTTTGGTAGCTCTCTGTAACCACTAACAGCATTAACATCTAAATAAAAGTGAAATCTAAAAAGAGGTATAAAAAGGGGGGAATTAAGGGATCAATACATCAGAAATTTTAGAATGAAGTTGAAATTGCTTAGCTAAATGATCAGCTTTGAATCATCTCTAGGTTTTATTTATATTAACTCTCTTTCACTGACGGCACACAAAATCAACAACTATTTTTATTTTTTGTCTCCTCTCCAATTAATGTTCACTTTCATGATAATGTTGTTTGTGCCTTTTTTCCTATTTTTTCTTTTCCCTTTCTAGATTTTTTTATGTCTACATGAACACTCCCCTCAACTATTATCTGGATTGCTATTATTATTATCTGCTGGCAATGTTATGGTCATTATGCTTCACAAGCAATATATTTTCACTCAACATGTGTTATTTTTAAAATAAAGATAGAGAGGAAAAGCCATATTTCAGTATTCTAATCATGCAGTTTTCTTTATCTAACAGCAACTAATTCTGCATGCTCCTCTACTGTTGATAAGCATAGCTCACTCAAATGTTGTTTTACCTAAAAGCTATTATCTCTTATAGCCTAGAAGAATTTGAATTTTTTAAAGCATTGTGATGAGGTCAAGCAAAGAATGTAAAAGCTGCCTTCTACCAGATCAGCCCCAGCAGGTACTGTTTTAATGCCTTAAAATAATAATGCTAAGGAGAAGTTTCAACAATTTAGAAAGTTACAAGCTATTGCTTAGAAGAATGATCCAATTGCTAGGTGATATCGAACATTGCCAACTCTTGAACTACCACAGGCAGCTGCAATCAGGGGACTTTTGAAACAAGAAAATGAGTATTTGTATTACCAAGGCATAATTTGGTGTCTCAGTTAAAAGTAATAGCTATAGACCTAAAGGGATGATTTCGTAGATGAAGGCAATTTTGTTTTTCCAAAAATGAAGTTTTTCTTAGCATAAAATATACTCTGCTCAAAGTACAAACTAGGCATATCTCAGTAATACAAAATAGTCATTTAAAAGAAACTTGAGAAAATAAATTCATCAGGTTTTTGAATGATGATTTTTTTGTTAATAGAAAAATTTAAGTTAACAAAGTTAAACTTTTCCAATATTTTGTTAGTTTTCTTTAGTAAAATACTGCTTTTCTCCCATTACAAAACTGTATCATTTAGTGAAACAGATAATGGCACTGAAAGGAAGAGGTGACTTAAAAATGCTGCTAATTTACAGAATTTACATTTTCTGCCAACTGATAGCAAAATAGAAGGAAAGTTTTAGTTTAAATAGGTTTTTTAAAAAAAATTTTATTTGAAGAAGTCATAAGAGGTAGTGGTTGTGGAGGGTAGATTTTTCCCTTTCGTCGTTGTTGCAACTGTATCCTTTGAGAATATTAATATTGCTAAACACTGTCAGACTGGGAAACAGAGTCACACCTATAGAATTTCACCAGTTTTTTTTTCTCTAGGACACTGAAATTCAGAGGGAAATAACAGCACTTTTGCTCCTTTGGCAACATCAAAAAAAATTGCATTTAATACTTGGTAAATAAAACTAATTGGTTAAAATAGAAGCTAACAGATGATGTGCTTCTTGCCATAGATGAGATTCTGAGCGCAGGAAATGGGGTTTCAATAAGAAGCAAATTGAGCAGTCCAAAAGCTAATCAAGAAATTGGTTAACAACCACAACTTCACAATTTATATACGGCAGCTGATTGAAATAAAAAATGGCCCCCTCCTTTTATGGAACATTATAATGATTTCTTATAATATATATTTATACATATGCATACATACACACAAACCCACATAATATGTATGTATACATATCCATCCATATATATGAATGAACCTAATGTTTTGGTAAATCTCAGAATTTCATTAATATTAATAACAAAAGTAATGATAAGATTAATGATGATGATGATGATGATGATGACGAACTTTCATATGGCATGATTATGTTTGCTAAGTATTTTCTAAACATTATATAACCTAACACACATACAACCTTGTGAGGTAGGTATGAGAGGGGGGAAGGAAGGAAGGAAAGAAGGAAAGAAAGGAGGAAAGAAGGAAGGAAATAAGAAATTATTAAATGTTGACTATGTGTGCTGAACACTGTGCTAAGGGTGATTTCTGTCCGCATTTTAAAGATGAGTAAATTGAGACTTAGAGAGGCCTAAGATCACGCAGCAAACAATTATCAGGTTCAGGACTTAAAACTCATGTCTTCTTGACTTTATACCTAGCCTTCCATCTCCTACAGCACAATATTTCACCATTCCTCTTATATGAACAAGTTCATGGCTAGTATCGATTTTGTATACATCTGAAAACATTCTGAAGAAGCTCAATTTTTTACAATTAATTTGCAGAGAGCCACATGAATTCATTACCTCATCCTCATCAAATCTTGTGCATGATGAGTATGTGCTCCGAAAAATTTGACCCTTGCTGAATTAATAAAAAAAAAACAGTGAATGTGCCCATGCAGCACAATGACAATGCACTAGGCAAGGAACCTCAAGTAATATAAGAGCCAAAGGTGTACTAGGCTTCCTACCTTCAAACATCTGGGCCTTACCATCTGCATCTTTCATATGCCCTTAAGTTTTCTAAGCCTTTCTATTCTCCCTGAATTTGAACTTTCTTTTATGTGTAATAATTCTGTTAGAATGTGAGCTCTTTGAGAGGAGGGATAATTTCACTTTTTTCTTTTGTTTTCCAATTTCTCCAACTCAAGAGACACCAGCCTCTTTTCTTATACAGGTGTCCAAAGGAATATGCTTGAATTCTTGCTCTGTTGCTGTATGACCTTGGGAAAGTCACTTAAGTACATTGGGTCTTTATTTGTGGAATGAGTGGTTTGGACAAGATTATGTCTTAGGTTTTTTCTAGTGTTTGATCTCTAACTCTATGGTCCTTACTATAGGATAATCTGGAATACCATCCAGGCCTAAAATATGATTTTAGAGTCCCTGTTAGAAATGTCATTTCATTTATTTGCCACTGAATTCAACTTTGTTCCAGAGATGCAGAATGGTGTAGATTAGAATATGTCAAAGATCTTCCATTGACAGACAAAGACCCTGCTTGTACTTTCTTCTCCTTCTTTGCTCCAGAGTACGTTATATTAGTTATTGTTCTGACAATGATGAACTGGTGATGAAGTTATCTGTATTTTACAAATGTAATTATGTGTAGTTATTTAATGAAGGTTATAGCATTCTATACATTTCTTGTTTTAAAATTAAATTTATTTATCCTATTGTTCTGAACTTTAAAAAAGCACCAAATAAATTGAGCTTTCTTATACACATAAGGTTTTTTTGTTTGTTTTTTAAAGAGAGACAGAGAGAGGATTTTTCCTCAAACTGCAAATCAATATTTTATCCTGCCTGGTTTTACTTTTAATTATGTACTACTGATATTATTATTAATTTAAATCTAAAATAAATTCAACATGTAATTTTCAGAATTCTACTTTTTTGTAGTTATTGGTTTTGTACTTATGGGTTTCTTTCTGTTCTTTTAGATGCATTAAAAATTTCAATACTTTTTCCTTTTGCCTTTTTTCCTTCTTTCCATCCCCTTCTCTTTCTCCTTCTTTCCTTTTCTTTTTTCTTTCTTTCTTTCTTTCTTTCTTTTTCTTTCTTTCTTTTTCTTTCTCTTTCTTTCTTTCTTTCTTTCTTTCTTTCCTATCCTTCCTTTCTTTTTGTTATTTTCTTTCTTGCTTCTTTAATTTTCTTCTCCCTTAATCTCCCTTCAATACTCACCTATTTAAAAATATTGAAAATATACAGTAAAGGATAACAAATGTGTATATTGTTGTGTCCACAACTTAAGTTTATTACATCTCTTTCAGGGTATGAGTAGACTGTTTCATCATCAATCCTCTTGAATTGTACTTGCCATTGAATTGACCTTAGTTTTTTTTTTTTTTAAATGCAATTTATTTATTTAACATATTTGGTTTTCAGCATTGATTTTCACAACATTTTGAATTACAAATTTTCTCCCCATTTCTACCCTCCCCCCCACTCCAAGATGGCTTATATTCTGGTTGCCCTGTTCCCCAGTCAGCCCTCCCCTCTATCACCCCCTTCCCCTCTCATCCCCTTTTCCCTTCCTTTCTTGTAGGGCAAGATAAATTTCTACGCCCCATTGCCTGTGTATCTTATTTTTTAGTTGCATACAAAAACTTTTTTTGTTTTTGAACATCTGATTTTAAAACTTTGAGTTCCAAATTCTCTTCCCTCTTCCCTTCCCACCCACCCTCCCTAAGAAGTTGAGCAATTCAACCTAGGCCACACATGTATTATTATGTATAACCCTCCCACAATACTCATGTTGTGAAAGGCTAACTACATTTTGCTCCTTCCCAACCCATCCCGCTTTATTGAATTTTCTCCCTTGACCCTGTCCCCTTTCCAAAGTGTTTGTTTTGATTACCTCCACCCCCATCTGCCCTCGCCTGCATCATCCCCCCGCCTTTTATTTTTTTTTTTTATCTTCCTCCCTCTTCTTTCCTGTGGGGTAAGATACCCAACTGAGTATGTATGGTAATCCCCCTCAGGCCAAATCTGATGAGAGCAAGGTTCACTCATTCCCCCCTCACCTGCCCTCTCCCCTCCTCCCATAGAACTGCTTCCTCTTGCCACCTTTATGCGAGATAATCCACCCCATTCTATCTCTCCCTATCTCCCTCTCTCAGTATGTTACTCTCTCATCCCTTAATTTCATTTTATTTCTTTTAGCTATCTTCCCTTCATCTTCAACTCACCCTGTGTCTGCTCTCTCTCTTTTACATATATATATATATACATATATATATATATATATACACATAAAACCACATATATACATATATATACATATACATACACATACATACATATACACATAGATATATACATAACAACACATTCACATATATATATACATGCATATTCCCTTCAACTACCCTAATACTGAGGTCTCATGAATCATACTCATCATCTTTCCATGTAAGAATGTAAACAAAACAGTTCAACTTTAGTAAGTCCCTTGCAATTTCTGTTTCTTGATTACCTTTTCATGCTTCTCTTGATTCCTGTGTTTGAAAGTCAAATTTTCTATTCAGTTCAGGTCTTTTCACTGAGAAAGCTTGAAAGTCCTCTATTTTATTGAAACTCCATATTTTGCCTTGGAACATGATACTCAGTTTTGCTGGGTAGGTGATTCTAGGTTTTAATCCTAGCTCCATTGACCTCCGGAATATCGCATTCCAAGCCCTTCGATCTCTTAATGTAGAAGCTTCCAGATCTTGGGTTATTCTGATTGGGTTTCCACAATACTCAAATTGTTTCTTTCTGGCTGCTTGCAGTATTTTCTCCTTGATCTGGGAGCTCTGGAATTTGGCAACAATATTCCTAGGAGATTTCTTTTTGGGATCTATTTGAGGAGGCGATCGATGGATTCTTTCAATTTCTATTTTGCCCTGTGGCTCTAGAATATCAGGGCAGTTCTCCTTGATAATTTCCTGAAAGATGGTATCTAGGCTCTTTTTTTGATCATAGCTTTCAGGTAGTCCAATAATTTTTAAATTATCTCTCCTGGATCTATTTTCCAGGTCAGTGGTTTTTCCAAGGAGATATTTCACATTGTCTTCCATTTTTTCATTCCTCTGGTTCTGTTTTATAATATCTTGATTTCTCATAAAGTCACTAGCTTCCACTTGCTCCAATCTAATTTTTAAAGTAGTATTTTCTTCAGTGGTCTTTTGGACCTCCTTTTCCATTTGGCTAATTCTGCCTTTCAAGGCATTCTTCTCCTCATTGGCTTTTTGGAGCTCTTTTGCCATTTGAGTTAGTCTGTTTTTTAAGGTGTTGTTTTCTTCAGTGTATTTTTCAGTATTTTTTTGGGTCTCCTTTAGCAAGTCATTGACTTGTTTTTCATGGTTTTCTCTCATCCTTCTCATTTCTCTTCCCAATTTTTCCTCTACTTCTCTAACTTGCTTTTCCAAATCCTTTTTGAGTTCTTCTATGGCCTGGGGCCAGTTCATGTTTTTCTTGGAGGCTTTGGTTGTAAGCTCTATGACTTTGTTGTCTTCTTTAGGCTGTATGTTTTGGTCTTCTTTGTCACCAAAGAAAGAATCCAAAGTCTGAGACTGAATCTGGGCGCGTTTTCGCTGCCTGGCCATATTCCCAACCAACTAACTTGACCCTTGAGTTTTTCAGTGGGGTATGACTGCTTGTAGACTAACGAGTTCTATGTTCTACGTTTGGGGGGGAGGTGCCAGCTCTGTCAGAGCCGCACTCCTCCTTCCCCAAGGACCCCCAGTCCAGGCTGGGCTTAGATCTTCAGCAGGCTGTTGCACTCCTGCTCTGATCCGCCACTTAATTCCTCCCACCAGGTGGGCCTGGAGCCGGAAGTAACAACAGCTGTAGCTGCCCCACCTCCGCTGCCCCTGGGGCTGGAAGCAGAACTGCGAACTCCTTCCACTCCCGCAGCTTTTCCCACTAACCTTCTCTGCAGTCCTTGCTGTTTGTGGGTCGAGGGGTCTGGTAACTGCTGCAGCTCACATATTCAGGGCGCTAGGGCCCCCTGCGCCCGGCTTCTGGTCTGGATTGTCCATGCTGCTCAGGCTGGGCTCTGCTCCACTCCGTTCCCAGCTCCCAGCTCCGTGTGGAATAGACCTCACCCAGAGACCATCCAGGCTGTCCTGGGCTGGAGCCCTGCTTCCCTCTGCTGTTCTGTGGGTTCTGCCATTCTAGAATTGGTTCAGAGCCATTTTTATAGGTTTTTGGAGGGACTCGGGTACGGAGCTCACTCTAGTCCGTGCTTACCAGCCGCCATCTTGGCTCCGCCCCCCGACCTTAGTTTTTATATTGTTTTATTTACTTATAACTTATTTATATGAGTTGTGATATTTCACCATGTAATTTTCATTTAATAAATTGTTCTCTTACTTCTCTTCACTTTAATATTCACTAGTTCATATGATTTTCCCCAGTTTTCTTTACTTCACCATTTCTTCTACTCAAGAATATGCCATTATATTCATACACCACAATTTGTTCAGCTATTCTCCCATAGGATACCCTCTTAATTCAGTTCTTGGCCACCACAAAAAGTTATAAATATTATAGCTGTTGTAAATATTTTTGTAAATATAGGTACTTTTGTTTTCTTTAATAACTTTGGGGAAAAAATCTAGTAGTGTTTTCACTAAATTAAAAATTATAAGAAATTTAATTACTTTTGTTACAGAATTCTGAATTGTTTTCCAGAATGGCTGGATCAATTCAACAAGCCATTAGTGTGCATATTTTCCCTTATCCCCTCCAAAATCCATGATTTCGAATTTTTGACATATTTGCCAAGTGGATGGATGAGTGGGAATACTTCAGAGTTGCATCAATTTTTATTCTCTAATTATTAGTGATTTGGACTTTTTTGCAAGTCTTTTGAAAGCTTGGATTTTTTCCCTTGAAAAATGTCTATTCATGTCCTTGACTCTTGTTTATATAAAGTTTAATCAGTTCATTATATATTCTGCATTTGTCTTTTATAAAAGATGCTTGCTGAAACAACAGCAAAAACAAAAACTCCCGATAACGTGTTTCCCTTCTAAATTTGCCAGCATAGGTTTTGTTTGTGAAAAAAAAAAAAACTTTTAAAATTTAATGTAATAAAAATTGTCCATTATATTTTCCATGATCCTTTCTGTCCCTTGTTTGGTAATGATCTCTTCCTCTTATTGTTGTTCAGTTGTTTTTCAGCTGTATCTAACTTTTAATTTGGGGGCGGGGGTTAGGTAGAGCAATAGGGGTTAATTGACTTGCTCAAGGTCATATAGCTAGTAAGTGTGTCATGTGTCTGAGGCTGGATTTGAACTCACATCCTCCTGACTCCAGGGCTGGTGTTCTACTTACTGTGCCACCTAGCTGCCCTCCTATCTAACTCTGTATGACCCTATTGAGGGGTTTCTTGGCAGAGATACTGGAGTGGCTTGTTATTTCTTTCTCCAGTTTTTTTTTCATATGAGTAAACTTAGGCACCCAGGGTTAAGTGACTTGTCCAGTGTCACACAGCTAGTTAGTATCTGAGACCATATTTGAACTTGGGAAGATGAGTATTCTTGATTCCAGGCCCAGCACTCTGCTTATTGCACTACCTAACTGCCTCCTTTTCCCCTACCCATATGTAATAAGCATTGGCATAAGCACAGAGTGCATTAGCTTGCTCACTTGATACAATCTCCTCATATGAGAGAGGCCAGAAAGTTTGCTTCTGAGAAAGTCATGAAATGCCAGTGTCTTAGAATGATAGTCAAGTGTGTATATACATTCTATAACTGGTTCTGATCTTCTTACCACCTGGTTATAAGAAATCATTTTTATTATTAATGTAGTGGGGGTGAACTCCATTTACCTCTGCTTTGCTCTACTGGTTTTGCTCTTTCCCTGAAAGAGTACAGTGAGAAATAATGTCGTGATGGCAGAGACCTTGAAGCCTTCTCCCTGTTAAGGCCACATTACCCCAAGAAATAAATGGGCCTTAGTCCTTGTCTCTGATTTTATTTTCAGCTCTATGTGAAGGGAATGGAACCTATGATCTTGCAATTTTGAAATGACAGCAAAACTAGCTTCTGGGCTTTTGATGTCTAGGTTTTGCCACTAACTGAGCATTAATGCCCAGACAAGCACAAATTGATCTTTCAGAAATACTTTTGGAACTTAGCCTAGGATTAGCAGAGATGTCATTTCATCAGGCAGTATGCCTCATCTGGACATAAACTTGGTGAGATCAATGCTTTGTAGAATCTAAGATTAGTACAAGTCCCCTCTCCCCAGAGACTAAAATGCAGTAGTGAATACTGAGCCCACAAGGTCTTGGGGGGAAATATGTGCACTTTGGTCATTACTTTATCTTAAAATTAAATATACCTTTCTAAAAGCTAATACATGTTAAATGCTTTAACGGAAGTAGAGTGCTATCGACTGGTAACCTAATAGTGAAAGAAACAGACCCAGGAGGGTCTTGAAGCAATAGCAACAGAAAAAATCACATACACATTCCCCCCCAAAATTCAGGGTACTCCTAGAAGCCTGAAAGTAGCATATCCATCTTAGCTCTGAGAATCTGAGCCAAAGAGGGCTTTCATTATACCTACATCAAAAAGGTAGTTATTTCTTTCCTGTCTAATTTGTTTAGGATATGAACTTTTATAGTTAAGTAGATGCATTTAGAAAAAAGACTTTGGCTTAAACTTAATTTTTACAAAGTTCTTTCCAGTTTTCCAGGAGTTTTTATTAAATAATGATTCCTTAACTCCATTAGATATGTTTTGGGTTATAGTGAACACTCTGGGGTTTGTTTCAGTGTGATGTTTACAGTCTGTTTCATTGATTATTTTTAAATGATTATCCAATAGTTGTAATGACTACTATTTTCTAGTTTTTGAAATTTAGAACTTCTAGGCCCCCTCCAGTCTCCATTTCCCCCCTTATTTCCCTTTAGTCTTGAGTATGTTTTTCCCTCCAGATGAATTTTATTATGATATTGTTTGAATAGTATGTAACTAAATAGCTAAAGTAATTTGTTTAGTAATTTTCATTGTTATTATTTTGTCATGGCCTACACAAGAAATATTAGTATTTCTTTCATTACTTTGGTGTATTTCTGTAAAGTGTTTTATAGTGGTATGTATATAGTTCCTGTTGGATCACAATGGATAGACTCCCAAGAATTTAATAGATTCTTTAGTTATTTTTCGTGTATTTTTTTTCTTTTCCTCTTTGTCTTTGTTGGTAATATATGGAAATGCCTAAGATTTACATGCTTTTTTATATCCTGAAATTTTGTTGAAGTTTAGTTAATTTTATTTCACTCTTTTAAGTTTTCTAGATAGGTTATCATATCATTGACATAACATCTCATTACTCTTTCCTACTGTTTATTCCCTCAGTTTCTTTTCCCTATAGTTAAAGCTAGCCTTTCAAAGGCTATGATAAATAATAATGAGGATGATGGACAGATTTGCTTTAATATTTGCTCCAATTTTATTGTAAAGACATCTAGTTTTTTTCCCACTAATGCTACTGTCAACTCTGGGTTTTAAATAGATATCACTTACTATATCAAGAAAATAAAGTAACCAGATTTTCACCCCTGGATTATTTTTGTTCATTTATATATCATGCTTTTAATTTTGTTATTAAAAAAATCTCCTGTCTTTTCATTGCTTTCTATAACTTTTTTAAAATTAACCTGTTCTAATTCATAGACAATTTGATTCTTAATTAAAGGTTTATTAAAGTGGAATTTAGTAAATATCAAGATGCGAAGAAATAGATGCCTTTAGTCAGGGGTGTTGTGAGGTTCAAATGAGATAATGGATATAAAACATTTTGTAAACTTTAAAGTGATTTTTAAAATATTTTCTTCTTCTAATTATTATTATTATTATCATTATTAAATTATATAATCCCCAGATCTATAGTCTGGTAATTACTTTATTCCTGAGCCTTCTACTACATTACTACTGAGGAAAAACAGTGTTTATAGAGTAGTGCAAAGGTGTGTTGTTAAATGATTAACAACAAAACAATATCATTTTTGCACATATTTTAAAGTTTATTCTACATTATTAACACTTTCTTAAGGCTAGATAATTATCAAAATTAATAATCAGCCAGTGATTTTAAATGATCGTTGATTTCTTAGGTATTCTGTTTTTAGGATCACATTGAAATGCAACAATTTGCTTTCACAAGCTAAATAAAGTTGAGTTTGATATACCACTGGGTTTAGCATATTATGTCTCAAATTTTTAATGGGCAAGTGCCTGTATAAAGATTCTTCAGAGACTCAGAATTCAGCCATTGTCCTACAAACAAGTATACCTTGTCTATGAAGATAAGTTACATAAGAAACAAGACTATCTAAAAGTAAAGACAAAAATTCAAAAGGGATTTGGACAGAGTCTTCTAAGACTACTCAAGCTTAAAATAATACTGAATGCTCCTCAATAAACAAGTATAACTAAATGCATAGTTCTAACCCGATAATTCTCTCTCTGTGTGTAAAGTAATTTACTTTAACATTACATTTTCTATCTCATTTCATTTCTTCTAGGTGTTTTTACAGTCTTTGTATCCAGAGAATTTTCTCTGAGGTGCTACTTGTACCTGTTGTAGAAGTACTCTCTTCTTTTGAGTTTATATTATTGGGTCCTCTCAGTCCAGAATATTTCATTAATGGATTTTTTCTCTGCTTATATTTCTCCCTTTATTTCCTGGAATGGGAATGTGTGCTTGGGTCAGTCTCTGCTCCCTCTGATACTCTTGGATGATGTGGGTAGGCCATGATTGGTCTTGGATACAGTGGCTAAGAATAGGCCTTGCCTTTTGCAAGAATTCCCGGTCTTCCTTCTCTCTTACTCAACTTTAGATTTAGCTTCTGCTCCTTCTCTGCCTCCTCCTCTTCCAATTCTGAACCCTTACATGATCTTCACAATCTCAAAATAGTTTTTGATTGTGCTGACAGCAGAATTTTGACCCCCCCCAAGTGCTTTACTTCCCTGATCCTGCCTTTGTCATTTCTCTCTCATTTGGATAAGGGCTGCAGGAGTTGCTGGGCTGCCTTGGTGTGGAACTGCTTTGGCCTATCTGCTATTCTGCTATACAACCAGGATGCTTCTCAGACTCCATCTCCTGATATGCCCTTTGGAAAGTGGTAGAACTGCCTGGTTTAGTCTGGCACTCTCTTTTTGTGTCTCAGGCAGGGTTAACTAAGTCGGTGTTCTGTATCAACCTAGCCTGGTTTATCTCTGCCCTCCTAAAAATCATTGTTTTTAATTCTTCACAGGATGCAGGAGGTTATTGAGGTTTCACTGACATTTTTTATCATTGTTTCATCTCTTACATTTTTATAGTTTGATTTGGGTATTTGTGAACCATCTAGATCCTTGTAGGTCCTAACATGATTAATTTCCCCACAGTTTCCCATTTCGTATAATTCACCCAATCACAGTGAATAGGCACCATCATTCTGATATTGTTTCTGAATTCCATGCTTCAAATGAGCCATGCCAATTCATATGCAACCAATACCCCTTTTAGTCTTAGTTATTATTGAATTTCTGGACCAATTTTATCCCACTTCCTTACATTCATCCAAAATTGTGCATGAGAACTATTCTAATAACGCTACATAAAATTAGCAATAAGAAAAAGGTTTTGTTTGTTTGGGGTTTTTTGATCACACCTATTAAAAAATAGGTGAACCATATAACATTTTTATCCTGACTTCAAATGTGGTTTCAGATGTTTTTATCCACCTATAATTTTCATGTGAACGACAGTTTTCTTAAATGTTTTTTTTTTACTAAATAAAAATATATCATTTAATTTGCTTACAAGGTAGTTGCTGATTTGCTGTTTGACTTTGCTCATGTAATGTTCCTCATAAATGTCCAGCCAGAATATCTGGACTCCACTTAACCTGGTATACCACTTTTCATTTATAGAGATTCTTCAATGGAAGAATTACCCATATTGATCATTGATAGCACTCAGGTTTTCCAGGGAAAAATCCAGACATCAACAGCAGAAATGCATCATGAAAAAGTGTTGTATCCCATAATCTTAGATAGTGGCTTTGGGAAAAAATACCATTTCATGATATCTGCCTTATAGTGTCTTCAAAACTTTTTGGTCACTTTTGAAAATTATTTCTATGCAATTCCTTCAACATCATTCAACACTTCTTCAAAAAATTCATTTTTCAGCAGTTTCATTTATTTGTTACTATCTTCTCTTTGATTAACCACCAAATAGCAAATACTTTTTGGACTTAGTATCCCAAAGAAAGGCCAATGATTTATTACTTCAGTTTTCCAGTGGTACTATGAAGATTTGGGGTGTTTCTTCTGTCAGACTATTGATTCTTGCAACCAGGGTTGTTTCACCCCACTGTAAGGGTGATGTGAGTAATTAATGTTCTGTTTCTGCTTAAACATTCTACAACAATAAGGTTTTGCAAGAGAATATTTATTTTGTAGAGAATAAATAACAAAGTAAAAATACACCTCTCAAGGTTGAAGCCAGGATGGCCATGTGAAAACAGCATTTTACTGGAGCACTCTCACAAGTTCTGTCAGATACCTATAAAAAAGTGAATCTGAGCAGATTTGAGAGAGTTGGAGACTGCTAGCAGTCTGAGTGGGGCAACCTTCCAAGCCAGGAGAGTCCAAAGGGTTGACAGGATGGATCTGTAGGCTGGCAGAGTACTCCACATGCAGAGCTGCTCCAGACAGCATCAAAGCAGAAGCAGCTGCAGAAACCAACCAGCGAGACAGGCTGTGAGAAAGCTAGCACCTGAAACTGGTGGAGATCCCCAGGCCTCCTGATGGCAGTCTGTGGAAGCCACAAGAGGCAGCAGAGTGCAACCAGTCAGCCATGAGACATCAACTCCTGAGGCTTCCAGCCCAAAGGTATGAAACTCGTCTTCTTGAACTTCTGGGAGATATAATGGCCAGGTAAATGGCTCTAATCCCTGTGCCCTGACCCAGAGAATTCCTTAGGAAAACAATGCTGGAACAGAGGAGAAAGAAGTGGGGTTTCAGTGGCCAAGTAGCGGGAGTTCCTCAGTCCCAGAGGGCAGAGACAGCAAGGGTCAACACCAGGAGCTCAGATGTACCGTTGCACAGGCAGGGAAAGTGGTGCACACCATCACAGACAACAAACAGCTGAGACCATTGCTGAAGAGCAACAGTGTTGGAGAGCAACCCCAGGGGAAGAGGAGACTTCAGGCAGCCAGACCCCTTCCCCACACCTCAGGAAACTGAAGGCTATAATACACAAAGCCAGTAACTAGACTCACAATCCCCATTATGAGAAACCTGGGACAGAGAGCCCTGAGCCCCAAAAGCAGAAATTCATTGTAAAGCAAGAAAAAAGCTAACTAACATGAAGAACACACACACACACACAGACACACACACACACACACACACACACACACACACACACAAACCAAGGACCATTGATTCTTTTTACGAAGACAGGAATGATCAAAATATCAGTTTGGAAGAGGGTAGCAAAGACAGTATACCCACATCTGATACCCCAAAAGGAAATGTGAACTGGTCTCAAGCCCAGAAAGCATTACTGGAAGAGCTAAAGGAGGATTTTAAAAACCAAATTAGGGAGGTAAAAGAAAAAAATGGAAAATAAAAACACTAATGACATCAAGTCCTTAAAAAATATGATTGGCAAAAGTCTATGGAGATTCAGAATCTAAATAGAGCAAATGACACCCTGAGAGGTAAAATCAACCAATTGGAAAATGAGACTCAAAAGCAAAATGAAGGCAGCAACTCATTAAAAATTACACTTGAGCAAGTGAAAGCTAATGATTCTATGAGGTAACAATAAGTAGTAAAACAAAATTTGAAGAATAAAAAAAATAGAAAAAAATGTGAAATATCTGATTGGAAAACAACTGACCTGGAAAATAGATCCAGGAGAGAAAATTTAAGAATTATTAGTCTACTAGAAATCCTTGACAGTATCTTCAAAGAAATTGTCAAAGATAACTGCCCATAGGTCCTAGAACCAGAGGGCAAAATAGTCATTGATATAATCCACCGATAACCCCCTGAAGGAGATCCCAAACTGAAAACACCAAGAAATATTATAGCTGAATTTCAGAATTACAAAGTCGAGGAGAAAATACTGCAAGCAGCCAAAAAGAAAAAATTGAATTATTGTGAAACTATACTAAGGATCATGCACGATCTTTCAGCTTCTACATTAAATGACAGAAGAAATTGGAATATGATATTCCAAAGGGCAAAGGAGCTGGGACTACAACCAAAGTTCAACTACCCAGCAAAATTAAGCGTAATTTTTCAGGCAAGGAGATGGACATTCAATGAAATAAGGGAATTCCAGTCCTTCCTGATGAAAAGGCCAGAACTCAATGGAAAATTTGATCTCTAAATACGAAACTCAAGAGAGACATAAAAAGGTAAATGGGGGAAAAACCCCCACAAACCTTATTAATCAACAAGGGCAAATTATTTACATCTTTATATAGGATTATATCAACTTATGTATGTTACATAAATATATATATATATATATATATATACATATATATATATATACATATATATATACACATATACATGTCAATCTAGAGAATAGTACAGCTGTTATGACAATTGAAAGGGATACACATAGACTGTGGATGTCTGTATAAAATAATTCATATAAGGATAAAAAAACATAATTAAGAGATGTAAAGGGAGGGTTATGGAAGAAGAGGTAAGGAGATAGTTGAAAAAGGTAAATGACATCAAATGAAGAGGCACAAAAACACATTATAGTAGAGGAAAAGAAGGGAGGGAGAAGAGCAGTATTTGAGCTTTACTCTCATCTCATTTGTTTCAAGAAGGGAATAACATACCCTGGGAAGTGTAGAAATCTAACATCTCCTACAGGCAGTAGGAGGGGAAAGTGGGAAAAAGGGAGGGGTTGTTCAGAAGGGAGGGCAGAAGTAGCAAGTGGAAAACAGTAAGATTAGGGAAGGGAATCAAGAGGGAGGGTAAACTGAGGAAGGCAGCAGTCAAAAGCAAAACTCTGTTGAGGAGTGGAAGGGGAAAGGGAGGAATAAAAGCATAAATGGGAGAAATAGGATGGCGAAAAAGACACAGATAGAAATCATAACTGCGAATGTGAATGGGATGAACTCTCCCATAAAATGGAAGTAGATAGAAGAATGGATTAAAAACCATAGTCGTACAATATGCTGTTTACAAGAAACACATTTGAAACAGGGGGATACACAGGGGGTAAAGGTAAAAGGCTGGAGTAAAATATATAGCGCCCCCATAAAAAAAGCAGGTGCACCAATCCTAATCTCAGACAAAGCAAAAGTAAAGACAGATTTAATTAAAAGAGAAAAGGAAGGATTCTACATCCTGCTAAAAGGCACCATAAACAATGAAGCAATATCATTGTTTAACATATATGCACCAGGTGGTATGACTTGCAAATTCTTAGAGGAGAAGTTAGGGGAGTTACAGGAAGAAATAGACAGAAAAACTATAATAATGAGAGGCCTCAACCTTCCCCTCTCTGAAGTTGATAAATTTAAACTCAAAATAAATAAGAAAGAAGTTAAGGAGGTTAACAGAATTTTAGAAAAGGAAGATATGGTAGACCTCTGGAGAAAACTGAATGGGGATAAAAAGGAATATTCTTTCTTCTCAGTGGTACACAGGACATACTCAAAAACTGACCATGTACTAGGGCATAAAAAAATCACAATCCAGTGCAGAAAGGCAGAAGTAGTCAAAGCGTAATTTTCAAATAACAATGCAATAAAAATTTTTTGTAATAAAGAACCATGGAAAAATAAGCTAAAAATTAATTGGAAACTAAATAATCTAATTCTAAAGAATGAGTGGACCAAAGAACAAATCAGAGTCATAATTAATAACTTCATTCAAGAGAATGACAATAATGACACAATGTACAAAAACTTATGGGATGCAGTAAAAGCAGTTCTTAGGGGAAGTTTTATATCTCTAACTGCTTACAAAAATAAAATGGAGAAAAAGAAAATCAATGAATTGGGCATGCAACTGAAAAAGCTAGAAAAAGAACAAACTGAAAATCCCCAATTAAATACCAAGTTAGAAATACTGAAAATCAAAGGAGAGATTAATAAAATTGAAACCAAGAAAACTATTGAAGTAAAAAAAAAAAACAAAAAGCTGATTTTACACAAAAAAAACAATAAAATTGATAAACTTTTGGACAATTCGATTAAAAAAAAAGAAAGAAGAAAATCAAATTACCAGTATCAAAAATGAAAAGGGGGAATTCACCTGCAATGAAGAGGAAATCAAAACAATAATTAGGAATTATTTTCCCAATTTTATGCCGATAAATTTGACAAGCTTAGGGATATGGATGAATATCTACAAAAACATAAATTGCCCAGGTTAACAAAAAAGGAAATAAAATTCCTAAATAACCCAATCTCAGAAAATGAAATTAAGCAAGCAATAAATGAACTCCCTAGGAAAAAATCTCCAAGGCCAGAAGGTTTTACATATGAATTTTATCAAACATTTAAAGAACAATTAATTCCTATACTTTATAGACTATTGGGGAAAATAGGCGAAGAAGGAGTCCTACCAAATTCTTTTTATGACACAAATATGGTACAAATACACAAACCATGTAGAGTCAAAACTGAGAAAGAAAATCATAGACCAATTCCCCTAAGGAATATTGATGCAAAATTTTTAAATAACATATTAGCAAAAAGATTGCAGCAACTTATCATGAGAATAATACACTATGAACAGGTAGGATTTATTCCAGGGAATACAAGGCTTGTTCAATATTAGGAAAACTATTAGCAAAACTAACCATATCAACAACAAAACTAGCAGAAACCACATGATCATCTCAATAGATGCAGAAAAAGCCTTTGAGAAAATACAATACCCATTCCTATTAAAAACACTAGAAAGCATAGGAGTAAATGGAGCCTTCCTTAAAGTTATAAATAGCATCTACCTAAAACCATCAACAAGCATTATTGTAATGGGGATAAGCTAGATGCATTCCCAATAAATCAGGGGTGAAACAAGGATGTCCATTATCACCCCTAGTATTCAATTTGGTACTAGAAACATTAGCTGTAGCAATAAGAGAAGAAAAAGACATTGAAGCAATTTGAATAGGCAAAGAAGAAATTAAATTATCATTTTTTTACAGATGATATGATGATTTGCTTATAGAATCCTAGAGTATCAAGTAAAAAACTACTTGAAATAATAAACAACTTTAGCAACGTTGCAGGATATAAAATAAACTCACATAAATCCTTGGCATTCCTATACATTACTAACAAAGCCCAACAGCAAGAGATAGAAGGAAAAATTCCATTTAAAGTTATTGTAGACACTATAAAATATTTGGGAGTCTATCTGCCAAGACAAATCCAAGGCCTATGTTAACATAATTATGAAACACTTTTCACACAAATAAAGTCAGATCTAAATAAATGGGAAAATATCAGTTGCTTATGTTTAGGCCAAGCTAATATAATAAAATGAAAATTTTACCTCACTTAATCTATCTATTCAGTGCCATACAAATTGAACTTCCAAAAAATTATTTTACAGAGCCAGATAAAATAATAACAAAATTCATCTGGAAGAACAAGATGTCCAGAATATCCAGGGGTATTAATGAAAAGAAATGCTAGGGAAGGTGGCCTAGCCATACCAGATATTAAACTGTGGTATGAAACAGCAGTCATCAAAACTACCTGGTACTGGCTAAGAAACAGAGGCATGGATCAGTGGAATAGAATAGCTACACAAGATGGATAAGTCAATGACTATAGCAACCTACTCTTTGATACACACAAAGAATCCAACTTCTGGGCTAAGAATTCACTATTTCACAAAAACTACTGGGAAAATTGGAAAATGGTAGGGCAGAAACTGGGCATAGATCAATATCTTACACCATATACAAAAATACAGCCAAAATGAGTTCACAATTTAGGAATAAAAGCTGATACTATAAGCAATTTGGGAGAGCAAGGAATAATTTGCCTATCAGATTTATGGAAAAGAATTCATGATCCAACAAGAGATAAAGAGCATTACAAAACACAAAATGGATAATTTTCATTATGTTAAATTGAAATGTTTTTGTATAAAAAGCCAATGCAACAAAGATTAGGAGGGAAGCAGAAAATTGGGAGAAAATCTTTGCAACTGGTGTCTCTGATAAAGGCTTCATCTCTAAAATATACAGGGAACTGAGCCAAAGTTATAGGAGTACAAATCATTGCCCAATTGAGAAATGGTCAAAGGGTATGAACAGGCAGTTTTCAGAGAAAGAAATTAAAGATATCTATAGGCATATGAAAAATGCTCGAAATCACTACTGATTGGAGAAATGCAAATCAAAACAACTCTTAGGTACCACATCTCTCCTCCCAGATTGGCTAAAATGACAAAACAGGAAAATGCTAGGATGTAGGAAAATTCAAACATTGTTACATTGCTGGTGGAGTTGTGAACTGATCCAGCCATTCTGGAGAGCAATTTGGAACTATGCCCAAAGGGATATAAAAATGTTCATGCCCTTTGACCCAGCAATACCACTTCTAGAGTTGTATCCCAAAGAGATCACCAAGTGGGAAAATGACCCATATGTACAAAAATACTTACAGTGGCTCTTTTTGTAGTAGCTAAGAAATGGAAATCTAGGGAATGCCCATCAATTGGAGAATGGCTGAACAAGTCGTGGTATATGAAGGTAATGGAATACTATTGTGCTGTAAAAAATGGGGATGATATGGAATTCATAATAACCTGGAAAAAACTACATGATATAATGCTGAGTGAGCAGAGCAGAATGAGGAGAACATTATACACAGCCTCAGACATATGGATTCTGTGACAACTAACACTTACGGACTTTGCTCTTCTCAGCAAGAGCAAACAAGGTGCAAAGACAGTCCCACAGGACTCATGATGGAGAATGCTATCTGGATCCAGAGAAAGAACTATGGAGTCTGAATGCAGATTGAGGCCCACTTTATGCTCACCTTCTTTCCCCTTTTTTCTCTTTTATTTTTGGTTTGGGGATTTTTTGGTTCTGTTTCCTCTTTCTCATGATTCATTCCATTGGTCATAATTTTTCTTCACAACTTGACTAGTGTGTAAATAAGTTCAACGCAAAGTTATATGTAGAAGATATATGGGATTCCATGCTGTCTTGGGGAGGGAAGGGGAGTGGGGGGGAAGAAAATCTGGAACTCAAAATTATGTAGAACCAAGTGTTGTAAACTAAAATTAAAAAATCTCAAAAAATTAAAAAAATACACCTCTCTAGAAAGCTTAGAGGCACACTCTTCCAAATCACATAATCCTCAATCTCTGGGATGAGTCAGCTTGGATTTAGGGTAGTTCCCAAAAAGAATTGTAACCAATTCATATCCAAATGTGACATAATTGCCACATAGTTTCTTTTCTCATCTACCACTTTGCTTCCCAAAGATGAGCCCCAAATGGCCTTGCTTCTCAGGACATTCATGTTGAGCTGTCCATATCAGAATGGCACTATATTCATGTCATCTTTCAAAACTTAGAAGGTCAGGGTTTTCAACCTCTTCACCTCAAACGAAAAAGAACAATTACAGATGCATGCAAAGAATTCAGGCCTCTATTCAGACTACAGACTCCCTCAATGGAAAGGACCCAATGCTTCTCTTCTTATAACATTCTCTCTCACAGGAGAGAAGGTGTAAAAGAGATCCACCAGAAAGAGTTGCATAGATTGAATATGCTCCCATGGTCAGCTACTCAGCCTATCAAAAAAGAAAAGACTTTTCCTACTTATAAGGTTAGCAGCCCAGAAACAGTTACAGAATGTTTATTATTGCTCCAATGTCTTTCCAAAGCATATTTTCAACATATTTCAGTGTTCTTTTGTGGAAGATCTCATCTACTTAATATAGAAGTAAAATGTTCAGCTTGATTCTTTTTCATCTTTAATATTTCTAGTGCCAAATTGAATAGTAGGGGTAATAATGGACATCCTTGTTTCACTCCTGATCTTATTGGGAATGGATCTAGCTTATCCCCATTACATATAATATTTGCTGATACTTTTAGTTAGATGTTCCTTATAATTTTAAGGAAGACTCTATTTCTACACTTCTAGGACCTTGAGGCAGTATTCCTTCATGATTTCTTGGAAGATACTCTCCAGGCTTTTTTTTCATCATGGTTTTCAAGTAGAACAACAATTCTTAGATTATCTTTCCTAGATCTATTTTCCAGGTCAGTTTTTTGTCCAATCAGATATTTCATATTTTCTTCTATTTTTTCATTCTTTAAATTTTGTTTGACTGATTCTTGATGCCTCATGGAGTCATTAGCTTCTGCTTGCCCAATTCTAATTTTCTAATGAACTGTTTTCTTCATTTAACTTCTATACCTCCTTTTCCATTTGGTTAATTTTACTTTTCAAAAAGACATTCTCTTCATTTATATTCTGAACCTCCTTAACCATTTTGTTAATGTTCCTTTTTAAAGATTTGTTCTCATAAGTGCATTTTTTCCATTTTTTTACATCTCTAATTTGGTTTTTAAAATCCTCCATGAGCTTTTCCAGGAATGATTTTTGGGCTTGAGACCAGTTCACATTCCTTTTTGAGGTTTCACATGTGGTTATAGTGTCACTGTTCTCCTCTTCTGAATTGGTATTTTGATCTTCCCTGTCTCCATGAAAAGTATCAATAGTCCTTACTTTTCTGGATTATTTCTTCATGGTGTTTGTCTTTTTCCTGGCCTTCGAAGTGGATCTCTGCTTCTGATGCCCAGAGGGCTCTGTCCCAAGCTTCATGTCCCAAGCCTGGTTACTGGCTTTGTGTGCTGTGGCCTCTGGTTTCATGAGGAGTGGAGGAGGGGTGGTCTGCCTGCTGTGACAGACAACTGCTGAGACCACCCATGCTGTAGCATAGCCCCAGGTTAAGAGGAAACTTCCAGCAGTGTCTGAGACAAGATTTGAACTCAGGAAGAGGAATTTTCCAGACTCCAGGCCTGGCACTCTATCCAAGGTGTCTCCTACCTACCCTACTTGATATTTAAACCCCCTCACAATTTGTCATCAACATCCCATTCCTGTCATTTTTTTTCTTTCACATAATTTATGGTCTGACCAAACTGAACTTCTTACTGTTTTTCACACATGGAATTCCATCTCTTCCCTGTGTTTTTTGCATTGGTTATCTACCAAGAATAAAACATACAATCTTTGTACTTCAGGCTTTTTAAGAATTCTTGTTTCTTTTGAAATTTATCTCCAGAAGCACCACCTTCTTTATGCTTTTCTTGATATCCCAGCTACAAATATTTTTCTCCCTCCCAAAAAAGTCATATTTATTTTATATAGATTTCATATATTTTCTATATTGTATAAACAGGATAGCCCAAAAGTCATAGTATAGTTTTAAAGTTTAACACTATAAAAACTATACTCTGTCACTACTGAGATATTGTTAAACTTTAGTTTCTTAAAAACTGCACTATGACTTTTGGAATAGCCTGTATGTATACAAGATATTTCCCCCAATGGAATGTAGGCATTTTGAGGGCAGGTAATTATTTTTGGCTCTTTATTTCCAGTTACTAGTATAGTGTCTGGTACATGGTTTGGTGCTTATCAAACTCTCATTGATTATTTGCTAGTCTTCTATTTGTTGATTATATCATGTTATGGTTCAAACTTTAATATTTGTTTGATATCCTTTTTAACCAAAAACCCCCAATTCATTACACAGTCTGAGGATGTGAATTGGAAGGGAAAGAGCCTCTAACTGTCAGCTCATCAATCTCTGTCATTGTTGTAATACTGTTCTCTTCAGGTGAGGATGAAAGTGAAGGCTATTTCCTTTTTTCATTAAGGCATTAGACTATTTATAGACTGCCTGTCATAATAAATTCTGGATATCTTATTCATATTCTAATGTCTGAATTAAATTACTATTTTTTCATTAAAAATGAGAGAGAGAGAGAGAGAGAGAGAGAGAGAGAGAGAGAGAGAGAGAGACTGAGGGAGGGAGAAAAGGAATACCTATTTACAGAAGTTATTAAATCCAGGATTCAGAGCTCATTCAGTTGTAGCTTTGGCCTATTTTACCACCACTAGTACTATTTTCTCTGAGGATGATAATATTCTTTGTATTGCCAAATCTGATGCCTTCTCCTGAATTTAAGACAAAACCTTAAGTGGGTATAAAGTATCTCTCTTTTAAGAGCATATTCTATTATCACAAAATAAAAAAGAATGCTTTTTTTTCTATTTTTGTTTGTGAAATGATGTATTTCACAGACCTTGACAGGGAAACAACATTTTAAAACACTGTAGGTTTTCAGTTGTTGAAATAAATACTAATTTATACTTGGCACAGCCAAAATAATGGAGTAGAACAAGCACTACAGCCCACCTCTTCCAATGTTCTCTTCCAAAAAAAACTTTATAATAACAACTCAAATTGAGTTTTAGAGTGTACAACTAACAAAAGATTGGGGTGAGACAGTTTTCCAGCCCAAGCTGGTACACACAACAGAAGAGCAGGGTGGCCATTTCAAAAGCTGTGGTAGCTTTGGGAACCCTCAGCCCAGATTTGATAAGATGGTTGGGCTATTGGTCAGAAAGAGGTAACAGGGGACCCCTGTGTTAGCACTGGATTCAGCACCTGGCATTGTTTGGCAACTCCAGCTGCATATTCACCTTAATATTGCAGTTAAAGAGTGGAGAGGATCCCTAGTGCTTTTAATCTCTAAAGAGCAGGGATTCTGAGGTATAGTACTTGGTGCTATAAGAGGGCAGAGACACTTTCAGGTGAGGATCAGGGGTCAGATGAGAAGAAATGCAGTGGCCAGACCTTTCCACTTTGAAAGAATAACACCACCTTGAAAGTACCCAAAACTGCCAACCCTCCCCCAAAAAACCTAGCTCTGAAATTAGCAATACCAAAAATACTGAAGCTTGAGAGACCTCCTGCAGGTGAGCAGAGTCCAAATCTAACATTATGCTCATGGTGAAGAAATAGATTGAAAAAATGGACAAAAAATAATTTTACCATAAAAATCTATTATACTGACAGGGAAGTTCTAACTCAGACAAACAAAGCAATGTGAAAACAGCATAAAAAGAGGAGATTGCTATCTTCATCCAGAGAAAGAACTGTGAAGTTTGAATACAGATCGAGGCACACTACATGCTCGCCTTCTCTTTGCTTCTCTTTTTTTTGGGGGGTTGGATTTTTTTTTTGTTTTTTTTTGTTTTTTTTTTTTTGGTTCTGTTTCTTCTTTCTCATGATTCATTCCATTGGTCAAAATTCTTCTCCACGACTTGACTAGCGCATAAATTAATTCAATGCGAAGTTATACATGACAGATATATGAGATTCCATGCCATCTTGGGGAGGGAGGGGGGAGGAAGGGGAGCAAATCTGGAACTCAAAACTATGTAGAACCATGTGTGGTAAACTAAAAATTAAAAAAAAAATTATATAAAAAAAGAGGAGATTGGGTACAAGGCCAAAAAGAATTCCTTGAAGAGCTAAAGGAAGAGACAAAAATTCGAAAAATCAAGTTAGAATGGTAAGGAGAAAATATATTGGAGTGATGCAGGAAAATTATGAAAAAAGAATCAACAGCTTGGCATAAGAGGCATAAAAACACTGAAGAAAACAACACTAAAAAATCAGAATTGACCAAATGGTAAAAGAGTTACAAACCATCACTGAAGAAAAGAATTCCTTGGCAAAAGTGTTACAAAAGTTCACTGATGAAATTACTTCTTAAAAAGCATACTTGGCTAACATAGGCAGGGAAGAGATCCAAAAGTTCAGCAAAGAAAACAATTCCTTTAAAAATAGAATCCATCAAGTGGAAGTTAATAAATCCAAGGAAACATCATGAAAAAACAAAACAAAGTCAAAACCATGAAAAAAAGAAGAAAATGTAAAATATCTCACTGGAAAACAACTGATTTAGAAAATAAATTGAGGGGCTACCATTTAAAAATTATTGGACTACCTGAAAACCACAGACAAAAAATAAAAGAACCTATATGTCATATTTCAAGAAAACTGATCTAATATCTTAGAACCAGAGGGTAAAATAGAAATTGAAAAAAAATACCAATGATCACCTTTTGAAAGAGATTCCAAGATGAAAACTCTCAGGAATTTTATGGCCAAATTCCAGAGTTTCCAGGTCAAGGAGAAAGTACTGAAAAATTGAGAAAAAAGACCATTTAAATATTGTGGAGCTACAGTCAGGATCACACATGATTTAGCAGCTTCCACTTTAAAAGAGTAGAGGGTTTATAACATGATATTCCAAAACGCAAAGGAGTTAGAATTACAACCAAGAATAACTTATCCAGCAAAACTGAATGTAATTCTTCAAAGGTAAAAAATTAATATTTAATTAAATAGGGGACTTTCAAGCACTCATGAAAAAAGTACAGAGCTGAAAAGAAAATTGTTCACAAAGCACAAGACCCAAGAGAAAAAAAAAATTAAAGGTAAACATGAAAGAGAACTCAGAAGAGACCTAGTAATTAAAGTGTTTATATTCCTTTTTTTGGGAAAATGACACATGTAATTCCCAAGAATTTTACCATTATTAGGGCAGTTTGAAGAAGTCTGCACAGGAATGAGTAAACTATGTTAAAATGACTGCAAAACATAATGTAGATATGAGAAAGATGGATGCAGTGGGAGAAGGGACAGGAAGAATAGTGGAAATTATCTCACATAAAAGAGGTGCACAAGGAAGAATTTTTATAGTAGAAGAAAAATTGAAGGGTAGGCAATGCTTGAACATCACTCGTATGAATTGGTTCTAAGAAGTAATAATATACGTATAAACATATAAACACACAAATACACACACACATACACACATTTGCACACAAAAAATCAATTGAGTATAGAAATCTATCTTACTCAACAGGGAAGTAGGAGGTAAAGAAAACTGGTAAACTGGAAACTGGAAAAAAAAAAACTTGAAACCTGGAAAACTGGAAAACAGTTTGGTGGAAATTAGGCATAAACAAATATGTCAAATCATATCCCAAGATAAAGTCAACATGGGCAAATTATTTACATATAAAAGGGTGATCTAAGTAAATTAAGGTAGCATGGGAAAATGTACCTGTCAGATCTATGGATAAGGGAAGAGTTTATGGCTAAAAAAGAGATAGCTTTCTCTTAAGGAAGTAAAATGGGTTGTTTTGATAATAGCTCTATTAGATTATGCAGGTTGCACAATGGATAGAGCCCTGGGCTTGGAATCAGGAAGATTCAACTTCTTTAGTTCAAATCTAGTCTCAGACACTTACTAGCTACGTGACCCTGGGCAAGTCATTTTACCACATTTGCCTCTGTTCCTCATCTATAAAATGAGCTGGAAAAGAAAACAGCCTAATATTTTTTTCATTTTTTATAATTAAGATTTTTTTTTATTTTTCATTTACAACACTCAGTTCACATAATTTAGATTTCCATATTTCCTTCCCCTCTCCCCACTCCCTCCCTGAGATGGCATGGAATCTGATATATCTTCTACATATAACTTTGCATTGAACTTATTTACACAATAGTCAAGTTGTAAAGAAGAATTATGACCAATGGAATGAATCATGAGAAAGAAGAAACAAAACCAAAACCAAAGCAAGAACAAAAACAAAAAAAAAGGAGAAAAAAAAAGCAAAGGGAAAAAAAAGGCGAGCATAAAGTATGCCTCAATCTTCATTCAGACTCCATAGTTCGTTCTCTGTAGGTAAATAGCTCTCTCTATCATGAGTCCTTTAGACTTGTCTTTGCACCTTGTATTGCTGACAACAGCAAAGTCTGTCAGGGTTAGTCATCACAGAATCCACTATCTGTGGTTGTGTATAATGTTCTCCTGGTTCTGCTCTACTCACTCAGCATTATATCATGTAGGTTTTTCAAGGTTATTATGAAGTCCATATCATCCCCATTTCTTACAGCACAATAGTATTCCATGACCTTCATATAAAACAACTTGTTCAGCCATTCCGCAATTGATGGGCATTCCCTAGATTTCCAATTCTTAGCTACTACAAAAAGAGCCGCTGTAAGTATTTTTGTACATATGGGTCATTTTCCCACTTGTGTGATCTCTTTGGGATACAACCCTAGAAGTGGTATTGCTGGGTCAAAGGGCATGAACATTTTTATAGCCCTTTGGGCATAGTTCCAAATTGCTCTCCAGAATGGCTGGATCACTTCACAACCCCACCAGCAATATAACAATGTTCGAATTTTCCTACATCCTCTCCAGCATTTATCATTTTCCTGTTTTGTCATTTTAGCCAATCTGAGAGGAAAGATGTGGTACCTAAGAGTTGTTTTGATTTGCATTTCTCTGATCAGTAGTGATTTCAAGCATTTTTTCATATGCCTATAGATACCTTTAATTTCTTCCTCTGAAAACTGCCTGTTCATATACTTTGACCATTTCTCAATTGGGTAATGATTTGTAGTCCTATAAATTTGGTTCAGTTCCCTGTATATTTTAGAGATGAGGCCTTTATCACAGACACCAGTTGTAAAGATTTTCTCCCAGTTTTCTGCTTCCCTCCTAATCTTTCTTGCATTGGCTTGTTTATACAAAAACATTTCAATTTAATATAATCAAAATTATTTATTTCACATTTTGTAGTGCTCTCTCTCTCTTGTTGTGTCATGAATTCTATTCCATAAATCTGATAGGTAAACTATTCCTTGCTCTCCCAAATTGCTTATAATATCAGCTTGTATTCCTAAATCATGACCCCATTTTGACTGTGTTTTCGTATATGGTGTAAGACATTGGTCTATGCCCAGTTTCTGCCCTACCATTTTCCAATTTTCCCAGCAGTTTTTGTGAAATAGTGAATTCTTAGCCCAGAAGCTGGATTCTTTGGGTTTATCAAAGAGTAAATTGCTATAGTCGTTGACTACTTTGTCTTGTGTACCTATCCTGTTCCACTGATCCATGACTGTTTCTTAGCCAGTACCGGGTAGTTTTGATGACTGCTGCTTTATAGTACAGTTGGTATGGCTAGGCCACCTTCCCTACCATTTCTTTTCACTAATTCCCTAGGTATTCCAGACATCTTGCTCTTCCAGATGAATTTTGTTATTTTATCCAGCTCTATAAAATAATTTTTGGTAGTTCAATTGGTATGGCACTGAATAGATAAATTAATTTAGATAAAATTATCATTTTTATTGTATTAACTCAGCTTAACCATGAGCAACTGCTATTTTCCACTTATTTAGATCTGACTTTATTCTTGTGAAAAGTGTTTAATAATTATGTTCAAATAGGCAATGGGTTTGTCTTGGCAGATAGACTCCCAAGTATTTTATAGTATCCACAGTAGCTTTGAATGGAATTTCTCTTTCTATCTCTTGCTGTTGGGCTTTGTTAGTAATGTATAGGAATGCCAAGGATTTATGTGGGTTTATTTTATATCTTGCAACTTTACTAAAGTTGTTTATTATTTCAAATAGTGTTTTACTTGATTCTCTAGGATTCTCTAAGTAAATCATCATATCATCTGCAAAAAGTGATAGTTTAGTTTCTTCTTTGCCTATTCTAATTCCTTCAATTTCTTTTTCTTCTCTTACTGCTACAGCTAATGTTTCTAGTACCAAATTGAATAGTAGGGGTGATAATGGACATCCTTGTTTCACCCCTGATTTATTGGGAATGCATCTAACTTATCCACATTACAAATAATGCTTGTTGATGGTTTTAGATAGATGTTATTTATAATTTTAAGGAAGGCTCCCTTTACTCCTGTGCTTTCTAGTGTTTTTCATAGGAATGGTGGTTGGATTTTGTCAAAGGCTTTTTCTGCATCTATTGAGATGATCATATGGTTTCTGCTAGTTTTGTTGTTGATATGATCAATTATGCTAATAGTTTTCTTAATATTGAACCAGCCTTCCATTCCTAGAATAAATCCTACCTGGTCATAGTGTATTATTCTCATGATAAGTTGCTAAATTCTTTTTGCTAATATTTTATTTAAGATTTTTGTATCAATATTCATTAGGGAAATAGGTCAATAATTTTCTTTCTCCATTTTGGCTATTCCTGGTTTGGGTATTATTACCATATTTGTGTCATAAAAAGAATTTCATAGGACTCCTTCTTCACCTGTTTTCCCAAATAGTTAATAAAGTATAGGAATTAATTGTTCTTTAAATTTTTTTGATAAAATTCACATGTAAAACCATCTGGCCCTGAAGATTTTTTTTAGGGACTTCATTGATGGCTTGTTCAATTTCTTTCTTTTTTTTTTGAGATGAGGTTATTTAGGAATTTCATTTCCTCTTCCTTTAACCTGGTCAATTTACTTTGTCATAAATATTCATCCATATCCCTAAGGCTGTAAAATTTATGGGCATACAAATGGACAAAATCATTCCTAATTATAGTTTTAATTTACTCTTCATTGCAGGTGAATTCCCCCTTTTCATTTTTGATACTGGTAATTCTTCTTTTTTTAATTGAATTGACCAAAGGTTTATCAATTTTATTGGGTTTTTTTCATAAAACCAGCTCTTGGTTTTATTTATTAATTCAATAGTTTTCTTGATTTCAATTTTATTAATTTCTCTTTTGATTTTCTGTATTCCTAATTTGGTATTTAATTGGGGATTTTCAATTTGTTCTTTTTCCAGTTTTTTTTTAATTGCATGCCTGTTTCATTGATCTCCTTTTTATCTATTTTATTCATGTAAGCATTTAGAGATATAAAAAATTCCCCTAAGAACTTCTTTTGCTGCATCCCATAAGTTTTGGCATGTTTTCTCATTATTGTCATTCTCTTGAATGAAGTTATTAATTATGACTCTGATTTGTTCTTTGGTCCACTTGTTCTTCACAATTAGATTATTTAGTTTCCAATTAACTTTTAGCTTATTTTTCCATGGTTCCTTATTACAAATAATTTTTGTTGCAACATGATCTGAAAAGGATGCTTTGAATACTTCTGCCTTTCTGCACTGGATTGTGATTTTTTTATGCCCAAGTACATAGCCAATTTTTGAGTATGTACCATGTACTGGTGAGAAAAATAAAAGTGTATTCCTTTTTATTCGCATTCATTTTTCTCCAGAGGTCTACCATATCTGCCTTTTCTAAAATTCTGTTAACCTCTTTAACTTCTTTCCTGTTTATTTTGAGGTTAAATTTATCAGCTTCAGAGAGCGGGAGGTTGAGGTCTCCCATTATTATATTAGTTTTGCTCTCTATTTTTTTCTGTAACTCTCTTAACCTCTCTTCTAAGAATTTGTGTGCCATACCACCTGGTGCATATATGTTAAACAATGATATTGCTTCATTTTTATGGTGCCTTTTAGCAGGATATATTGTCCTTCCTTGTCTCTTTTAATTAGGTCTATCTTTACTTTTGTTTTGTTTGAGATTAGGGTTGGTACCCCTCCTTTTTTTTTTTTACTTTAGCTGAGGTGCCTTTTATCTTTACCCTCTGTGTATACCCCTGATTCAAATGTGTTTCTTGTAAGCAGCATATTGTAAGATTATGGTTTTTAATCCATTCTGTTATCCATTTCCATTTTATGGGAGAATTCATCCCATTCACATTCACAGTTATGAGAACTATCTGTGCATTTTTTTCCATCCTACTCCCCAACCCTCCATTTATGCTTTTATTTCTCCCTTTACCCTTCCACTCCTCAACAAAGTTTTGCTTTTGACCACCACCTTCCTCAATTTACCCTCCCTCTTGATTCCCCTCCCTTATCTTACCGTTTTTGACTTGCTACTTCTTCCCTCCCTTCTGAACACCCCCCATCCCTTTTCCCCCTTTCCCCTCCTACTGCCTGTAGAACAAGTTAGATTTATATACTTCTCAGGGTATGTTATTTCCTTCTTGAACCAAATCAGATGAGAGTAAAGCTCAAATACTGCTCTTCTCCCTCCCTTCCTTCCCTCTACTATAATGTGTTTTTGTGCTTCTTCATTTGATGTAATTTACCCTTTTCTAATACCTCCTTACCTCTTCTCCCAGAATCTTCTCTTTATATCTTTTATGTTTTTTATCTTTATATCATTTTTATACAGACCTCCTCAGTCTATATTTCAATTGTCATAATAACTGTACTATTCTCAATATTGACATATATATGTATATATCATACATATGATGACATGATGCTATATAAAGATTTAAATGACTTACCCTTATTGATTAATAAGCTTTGTGAGGGTTTTGTCCACCGTTTACCTTTTTATGTCTCTCTTGAGTTTTGTATTTGAAGATCAAATTTTCCATTGAGTTCTGGCCTTTTCATCAGGAAGGTCTGGAATTACCCTATTTCATGGAATGTCCATTGCCTTGCCTGAAAAATTATGCTCAGTTTTGCTGGGTAGTTGATCCTTGGTTGTATTCCCAGCTCCTTTGCCCTTTGGAATATCATTCCAATTTCTCCAGTCATTTTATGTAGAAGCTGAGAGATCTTGTGTGATCCTGACTATAGTTCCACAATATTTGAATTGTTTCTTTTTGGCTGCTTGAAGTATTTTCTCCTTGACTTTGTAATTCTGAAATTTGGCTATAATATTTCTTGGAGTTTTCAATTTGTAGGCTCTTTCAGGGGATGATCGGTGGATTCTTTTGATGACTATTTTACCCTCTGGTTCTAGGACCTCCAGGCAGTTATCTTTGATAATTTCCTTAAAGATACTGTCAAGGCTCTTTTTTCATTGTGGATTTCTGGTAGACCAATAATTCTTCAATTGTCTCTCCTGGATCTATTTTCCAGGTCAGTTGTTTTTCCAGTCAGATATTTCACATTTTCTTCTATTTTTTTGATTCTTTACATTTTGTTTTACTACTTCTCGATGCCTCATAGAGTCAACAGCTCTCACTTGCTCAATTATAATTTTTAATGAGTTGATGTCTTCATTTTGCTTTTGAGTCTCCTTTTCCAATTCATTGATTTTACCTTTCAGGGTGTCATTTTCTCTATTTAAATTCTGAATCTCCAAAGCCATTTTGCCAATCTTATTTCTTAAAAATTTGATTTCATCAGTTTTCTTTATTCCATTTTTTTCCATTTTTTCTTTTACCTCCCTAATTTGGTTTTTAAAATCCTCTTTAAGCTCTTCCAGTAATGCTTTTTTGGCTTGAGACCAGTTCACATTCTCTTTTGAGTATCTGATGTGGGTATAGTGTCAATGCTATACTCTTCCAAATTATTATTTTGAACATGCCTGTCTCCATAAAAAGAATTAGTGGTCCTCAGTTTTTTCTTGTTCTTCATGTTGGTTAGCTTTTTCCTGGTTTTATAGTGGATTTCTACTTTGGGGGCTCAGGGTTCTCTGTCCCAGTTTTCTTGTTCTGGGGATTGTGAGTCTAGTTACTTGTTTTGTGTATTATAGCCTTCAGTTTCCTGAGGTGTGGGGGAGGGGTCTGGCTGTCTGAAGTCTCCTCTTCCCCTGGGGCTGCTCTCCAATACTGATGCTCTTCAGCAGTGGTCTCAGCTGTCTGTTGTTTGTGCTGGTGTCTGGCACTTTCCCTGGGGGTGCAAGGGTATGTCTGGGCTCCTGTTGTTGACCCCTGCTGGCTCTGCCCCTCTGCAACTCAGGAACTCCCAATGCTCAGCCACTGAAGCCCCACTTCTGTCTCCTCTATTCCAGCATTTTTCCCGAGGAATTCTCTGGGTGAGGGGGAGAGGGATTAGAGCTATTTACCTGGCCATTAGGTCTCCCAGAAGTTCAAGACAGCACATTTCAAGCTTTTGAGCTGAAAGCCTCAAGAGTCTCATAGCCTGAGGTGTTGAGCTGCTGCCTCTCATCACTTCGACAGACTCCCATCCTGCATTGTGAAGCCTGGGTATCTATGCCAGTTTTGTGTACCCAGCTTTCTCCCAGCCTAGATCGTGAGCTGGTTTCTGCAGCTGCTTCCACTTTGGTGCTGTCTGCTTCAGCTCCACATGTTGAGTGCTGTCTCAGCCTACCAATCCATCCTGTTGACCTTTCAGACTCTCCTGGCTTGGAAATTCACACCACTCAGACCGCTGGAGGCTTCTAACTCTCTCAAATCTGCTCAGATTCACTTTTTTAGAGGAATCTGACAGAACTTTCTAGTATCTTTTCCAAGAAAACCCCAGATGGAGTCATGGAGAGTCAGACATGAAATGAAAAATGCCTGAAAAATAGCAACAGAAACAAAATATTTGCACAAAGTCATTATAGCCAAAATTAGAAAGAAAGCAGGTAATTAGGGAAAATTATACTAAGTTTCTTAAAGGCCTCATTTCTCAAAAAATAGAGTAATGAGCTAAATTAATATAAAAAGAGACATTCCCCAATTGATAAATTGTCAAAGAAGGTAAACAGGCAGTTTTCAGAAAAAGTAATCACAGCTGTTACAGTAATATAAAAATGTTCTAAATCACTTGATTAAAGAAATGCAAATTAAAATGATTCTGAGGTAGTACCATCTCCTGTCTGTCAGATTGGCCAACATGATAGAAAAGTAAAACAATAAATATTGGAGAGGATGCAAAAAAAAAAAAAACACTAGTGTACTGTTAGTAGAGTTTTTAGTCCAACTATTCTAGAGAACAATCTGGGACTATGCCCAAAGAAATATCTTATTATATACCTTATCCCTCTGTCCCCCAGATTGATCACACCTTGTCCTTCTCCTAATGTTCATCCAACTTCCTGCCCCACTCCCCACTAGCTCTATCCTCTGCCTCATTTTTATCCCAGTTCTCTTTTTTGCCTCCGCACCTGTAATAACTAGATATTCCTGACCACATTTCCCAATCCAAAATTTATGTCATGTGACTTGACAAAAGATACATCTTTTGAAATACCTTATTGTAAAATGTACTTTGAAATTTTGTTTTTGTTTTTGTTTAGCCACTGGGACTATTTCAGAAGATCTGGGTTAACATAATATTCATAATTCAATAAATTTTACATCTTCTATATGTGTATTATGTTATTTTGATAAAAGAGAAGGTGCAAAAGAAAGGGGATGTGGTCAGTTTTTGGAAAGAATATCAGAAGTCAAAAATGTTTGGGAGGGTATGCATTTAAAAAACCCACTGACCATATTACCTTTCCTTTTTAATGTACATCTTTTATGTTGCATAGGTATAGTAATGACTAGTTTTCCTTCATCTCTTGAGAATAACTTATTCCTATGGATTTTTTCACTTAGGATCAATTGTAGATTTCATTCCAAGTTAGTCAGTAACAGATGGAGACATTGGCATCAAGATGATATGATAATTGTTTGGTTGTATCACCTAATAACTAAGAAAAAAGGATCCCATTTTCATTTCAAAGGGAGAAATATGTACTGATGAAGAAGAATGGGGTGATGAAGTGGGTCTTCCACAAATTCATAATATGTGAGCCTTGGCCTACAATTGATCTCTTCGGGGGGGAAGAAGGAAAGAGGAAATTATGTGCCAAAATGCATTTCTCAGTTCCATTACAGTCTACACTTGGTTTAGATTTACACTACTCTGGGCAAATACTTTGTATAATCAAGACCTATTTTTAGTATATTCCTGCTCTAATGAACAATCCTAATTCTGCTATTTTAAGACATGGTCTAGAAATCTAAATTCTGTTCTCAGACACCAATTTTTTAATGAGCTGAATCAGACAGACATCTCTCAGGATGGGTAATGGATATCACAAGGTACTATTTGGGACCGAACTTTCACATGACTAGCAAGTAATTTGACTGTGTTTTTGCTCCTTTCACTCTGTAGTATTAATGTAACCAAATATCTTCCCCACCCATTCCATAGGTGCTAGCTGGGAAAGCTTGATTATATCTATGTTTGTATGTAGGCCTAAAGCCTCTACTTACCAGGTACTAAGCCAATTTCTATGCAAAGCCCTCAGGACCCTAAGGGGAGTAGCTAAGACCAGATCCAAAGGTATGTGCACTGAGTTCTAGTCAATCATGAATTCAGCCAATCAGAGAGAGCCCAGAGTGTGAGAGAACCAGAATTGAAGAGAGACAAAACTGAAGAGAAACAGAACTGAAGGGAAGCAGAATGGAGAAGCAAACATAAAGAAGACATTGAGGTAGCAGACATCAAGAAGGCACTGAAGAGCAGACATTGAGAGAGCCAGTGTCAGCAGAGATGCAGAAGGGAGTGCTGAGCAGAGAGTTAGGATTCCTGAGTGATTGTTTACAGAAAGGCCCTAGTCGGGAGGGGGTGGGGGGAAGGTTACAGGATGATTTGGTTCCTTGATATAATACTGTGTTATAATTTCCTTGTTTCTACATTGTGGTGGGCTTACTGGTTTTGTAATATAATCACTACTATATTGAATTGGGGTTATTGGTCTTGGGACTGCATTCTCTGGTGTCTAAATAAATGCTATACTCCCTCTGCCTTCTACCCAGAGATTTTTTTCACCCTGCAGGCATATTCATGATCATCCTCGAGGTCATGAATCTTGCTTACTGATACATACTCATGTCTTTCCAACATACATCACTCGTAAAGTTGAAGTCTTCTAGCACAGTGATAAGCACAGAGTAGGAGTTTAATATATTCTTTGTTTAATGAGCAAATTTATTTGAACAGAATTTTGCATATTTGAGTATGACATACCCTTTTACTTACATACAGCATTGATGTTTCTTTAGACTTTTACTAAGAAACTTTTCACTTATATAATGTGTAATCTTATTTCAACTTTTACCTAAAGACACCAATGTTTGATTTGCTCTTTCAATGCCACCAATTTCCAGAGTGATTTTGTTGTTCAAAAAAGGCCAAGACTAAAGTTATTTAAAAAATTATTGCATCATTTTTGAACTGTCCAATTGTAGTCATATAAACTCACTAAACTTAATTCTGATGAATGTTAGTTGACAAAAACAGTTTAAAAAATCTTTCCAAATGCATGATTTCATTTAAAATAATGGAATCAAGTTTTAAATGTTGAAGTGATGTGCTAGGTTGCAGAGTCATATTTGATTTTATTTTGTCATTCAAAAACAAAATAAATAACCACCCTAAAGTTCCCTCTTTTTCATAGGAGGGTTCTAAGATAGAGATTGATCTTCCTATGCTTCAATTTTAAACTGTCAATACTTTCATCTGTTATCTCTCAAGTGGACTGTATAAATGCTTTGTAAACCAGTCTTTTAGTTTGTCTTCAAGATTCACAAATGAATTCAAAATACAGAAACTTAAATGGATTAATCAACCTATTACCTCCCATTCTTTACAAACACTATTGTTAGTACTACTAAAATGTTTTATGGATATTAAAATGTTTATTCTAGATTTTAAATCCAGTGTTCATGTACAATATCTAGAGGAATTACCAAAAGCCCTCTTTTTTTTGCTTTTCTCTTAGAGGACTGGGCCAATGAATTATTTGATTGATTTTTCATTACTCCTTCTAAACAAAAAAATCATACTTAGATGATTCTTTTTGCAATTTTCATTCAGAATTACTTGTATTTAAACTCAAACCCAAAATTTGTACTAAACTGTTTAAATGTATCTAGATGGCTCAATGGATAGAGCATCAGGCCTGGAGTCAGGAAGACCTGAGTTCAAATCTAAATCTGGTATCTAAATTGATGAAAGACAGGGACATACAAATTAGTGCCCAATTTTAGAGCAATGAGAAGTTTACACATTCTTTCTTTTGGTAACAAGTAGTATAATTATCTTTAGTTTTAACAATTTCTAAGTGTTCTAAAGAATTTCATCTATTAGGAAGAAAAAAAATGTGTTCAATTTTGTAATACAAATTGCAATCTCAGTGTTAGTTCATATGTTCAAAAATTAGAGAATTGATTGATGCAAGATAAAGTGTGTAAGAAGGAAACTTGAAAAGAAAGAAATGTTAAGGCAAGGAAAAATACTTTGGGGAAAAGCCTGTGGAAAGGGAAGATTTCCAGAAGAATTTACTCACAGTTTTTTTTTTGTATAACAGGGGAATAGGCTGTCCATAGGAAGCAGCAAGCTCTTTTTCATCAGAAGTGGTTGGGCAATGGCTGAACCTGATAAGAAACCACTGGAGTTTATCGAATAGAGATGTGACATATTCTAATCCACTTTGACAGAAGAATGGAGAATTGACTGCAGTGGAGAAAGACTTGTGGCAGGAAGCTTAACCACAAGCCTAATGTCCAGGCATAAAGAAATGAGACACAGTGCCATGGTGGTGGCAGTGTCAGAGGGAGAAAAGGGGGTATATGGAAGGGATATAACAAATTTAAATTCAGCATTTAATAAAATTGAAACCATTAAATTTTCCACTCCCACAGCCTACCTCAAAACTCACTATTTCTGTTAATGACAAATTATCTAATTTCAAAACTTCAGTCAATTTCTTTCTCTTGACTCTTATGTTGTTCTAAACAAAATACAAGTCAATTCATACTTTGTTGTTGCTACTCAATCATTTCAGTCATGCGGGAATCTTTTTGACCCCATTTGGGGTTTTCTTGGCAAAGATAATGGAATGTTTTTCATTTCCTTCTTCAGCTCTTTTTACAGATGTGGAAACTGAGGTAAACAGAGTTAAGTGCCTTTCCCACAGAGCTAGTAAGTGTCTGAGATCAGATTTGAACTCAGGAAGATGAATCTCCCAGACTCTATGACTAGCATTCTATCCACTGTGCCACCCACTTGCACTTAGTTCATGATACCCTTTGTTAACAACACAGTAAAGAAATGAAAACCTTCAATGTCACTATTAACTATTGAATAAAATTCAAACCCAGTCTGATATTCAAGGATCTTTAAGATTAGGATCTAACCTACATTTTTCAATCAATAGACAATAGTATCATCTGCTTTATGGAATTGCTCTGTGTTTTCTGAACTCTATACCTTTTGAAATTTTTATTAGCTAGCATGTATAAAGTGCTTTACAAATATTGCCTCTTTTTATCCTTTCAGCAATCCCAGGACAGAGTTGCTATTTTTATTCCCATTGTACAGATGAGAAACTGTCGCGGAGGTTAAGTGACTTCACCCAGGGTCACAGGCAATATTTGAATTTATATTTGAACTCAGTTCTTCCTGATTCCAGGGCCTGTGCTCTATCCCCTCTACCAATCAGTTGTAATGTCATTCCATTCCTTCACATTGTAATGCTTACTCCCCAATTCCATGGAAATCATTGGATCATAAGAATATAGAATGAGAGCTGGCAAGTTCTTCAGTGGTTTTCTAGTCTAACCTTTTTTTTCAGATAAGAAAACCGAGGCACAAACCTTAATTGACCCAATATTATAGAAGTGGTAGAGCATGGATTCGAACTCAAATCTTTTGGCTCTAAATCCAGCATTTTCCCACCATTACATATTACCCTTCATATGGTAGATGTTACATAAATATTTGTTGAATTAATTAATGAGTTTTAAACTACTTTAATTATTGTTTTTTTCCTTAGACTCAATTTTTTTTTCTGCTCTTAACCACAGATGTCATGAAAAGTCAGTTACTGGCGATTCTTCTACTGTATTCATTCTCACTGAAAATCCTTTCATACTTATGACAGCTATTACCTCTATATTTATCATATAGAATCATAGAATTTTAGATTCTTCACCACATTTTTAGGAACCTCAGAGACCATCTGATCTGTCTGGTTTAGATGAATAAAGTAAGGTCTGGACTGATCAGGTGATTTACCTCTACATCCCTTTCAGGAATTGTCAGGACTAGAAATCTGTTTTCCTGATTTCTAACCTAATCCAGTGCTCTTTTTATTATAACATTGTGTCTTCTATTAGTTTCTAGATCTCCTTCTGATCTCTAATTCTCTATATAGCTCTTGAAACCCTGTTGCCTAAATTTGATCTCTTGTGAGATGTCCTATATGAGCTTGAATATAATATTTAAAATGGATTTAAATAAAATTACATCAAATTGACCCATGTTGAATGAATACATTGACAAGAACTATGCCCAAAGGGCTATAAAAATGTGTATACCCTTTGATCCAGCAATACCACTTCTAGGTCATACAAGTGGGAAAGGAACCTGTATGTATAAAAATATTTCTGGCAGCTCTTTTTGTGGTGGCAAAGAATTGTAAATCAAGGGGATGCCCATCAATTGGGGAGTGGCTAAACAAATTATGGTATATGAGTGTAATGGAATACTATTGTGCTATAAGAAATGAGGAGCAGGCTTCATTATAACCCGGGATGACATATATGAACCGATGCTGAGTGAGGGGAGCAGAACAAGGAAATCATTATACTTGATTACAGATACACAGTTATCTGTAAGGACTTGTTTTGAAAGAATTGACTCCTCTCATCAATGCAAGTTTCAAAGACAGCTCCAAAAGAATTATGATTGAAAAAAACTGCACATTCCGAAACAGAATTAGGTGTCTGAATGCAGATTGAGACGAACTTTTTGTTCTCTTTTTTTTTCTTTTTCTTTTTTTCCCTTTTTTTGGAGGTTTCATTTCTCCTTTCTCATGATTCATTCCGTTGGTTATAATTCTTCATTACAACTGGACTATTATGTAAATAAGTTCAATGTGAAGGTATTTGTAGAACCTACATTGGATTACATGCGATCTTGAGGGGTTGGGGGGAGAAGTGGGAGGGAGAGAAAATTTGGAACCCAAAAACTTGTTGAACTGAGCATTGTAAACTAAAAATACAAAATAAATTTTAAAAAAGATGACATCTTGGAGCTGCTTTTGACTCTGGTTTTCTACTCTCCCCATATTCAGCATGGCCTCAAGTTCAGCTGTTTTGCCATCTTCCACATCTCTTGGATTTAGTCTTTGTTTTCTACATTAAAAGCAGGAATCTTAGTCCAAGTCTTTATCATCTAATGAATAAAGGACAGCTGTTGCTTCTTAGATGATTCTCTTTCACCAATTATTGAGATGTTCCATATTTTAAATCATTTCATTTACATGTAACTCTGTTTATTATGAAACTTTGGCACACGTATTTGTTTGCCCAAATAATTTATCATATTTCCTTACTGATTCATTCATCACTGTCTTCCAAAATAATGTTTCTTAAGATATGTAGCGACTTATGGCCTAGCAAATAAATGTGAAATATCACAAAACATTGTCTGTTATTTGATAGCTTGCACCAGGAACAATCATATTTCAAATTTCCATTTCTGAAAAAGGATATTGCAATAATAATTCACAAAATGATATGCAGCTTTCATTAATTTAATTTGATATTTACAAATATGCACATAACATAAACCCTCTGGGCATATTTACAAAAAACAATTTATTTAAAAACTTAAATTATCATCAAACTGACAAATGCTCTTTTCAAATGCATCCTGACAGAAAGCTCCCTGATTACATAGCATTACAATCTAATATGTTCTTTCCAATCTCAACATGACTAAAGAAAATCAAAGCACTCAGTTTAAATCTCCCTTCACAAGTAAACACTTGGATAAACAGATGGGCTTTGTATCATGCTATCAAGGTCAAAAAATTTAAGGCTCTGAAGGAGAGACAAAAGGAAGGATTTTGAGAATGGAGGATGCCCTTCAAAAGCTTCCCTCATTCTAGTCCTCTGGGTTTCATACGTAGAGTTTTTCCTGTTATTGAACTTATACATAGAAAGAGAAGATATCTGTGGGTCAGAAGGAGTTTACAATAGTAAATAGATAAGAATGATTTTTTTGCATTTTAAATTCAATATACTTAAAACCTGCAAGCAAACTTTGCAAGCAAGGAACTGCTGGGGGTTAGAATTACTGAACAAAACTTTCTAGTATTATAGACTTCCAATTTGCACAGATATATGAATATGGTAAGTTACTCATCAAAAAGAGAAGCAACCTTTCTTCAAGTTGGCTATTAATTGATTAGTCCTCCAATTTAGGATCACAGGGCCTAGAGTTAAGTCGAAATTTTTTGGGGCAATTTTAGTGACCTTTCTTTTTTTCAGGCCAATCACATAATTCTTGTATTTTAACCACTGTGGTCTATATATATATATATATATATATATATATATATATATATATATATATATATATGTATGTATTTGTGTTTGTATCTATTGCTATCATGTTTAAATAAATGTGTACATAACCACATACATATATGTCTATATATTTTTACAAATGCCAGCCTCTAAGGCCTTATCATGGTATGAAGATGCCTTTAACTTCTCAAAGGCAATGGCAGCAAAGTATAACCTCTGCTAGGTCTAACCCAGCTCAAAGTGCTTTAGGTATAGCTCAGACAATGGAGTATTGCCTCCTGTCTAGGAACCAAACTTACTAAATATAGAGAGATGCAGCATTAGGGGATTGACAAAGTGATGTTTTGGTTTTCTTTTCCCCTCCCTTTTTGGTCATAGAAACATATGAACCAGGCAAAAATACAACATATACTCAGCACTATTTGTTCATTATTCTGATTACATAATATAAATGCAAATATATAATTTCAATCACTAGGTATGTTATAGGCATGTATATATATATATATAATATGCATATGTACACACACTTACTTATGTGTTTGTGTATATGTATACACATATTTGTAACTATGTATATATCATATATATGCATGTATGTATATGTATACACACATACACACATATATATAAAAGTATATGACATAATATATGCGATGTATGTATACATGTGTTATATACAATATAACTGTGTGTGTGTGTGTTGATTGCATAATGATTAGCTAGCTGGACTTAGAGTCAGGAATGCCTGGATTTTAAATACTTGTTCAAACTTGAGCTCTGTGGCCCTAGACAAGTCATTTAACTTACTTTTCTTAATCTCAATTACCTCATCTGCAAAATATAGATAATAGTATCACCTACCTCACAGGATTGTTGTGAGGATCAAATGAAATAATAAATGTAAACACCCTTGCAGACCCTAATATACTTTATAAATGCTAGTTTTTATTTTAAAGTGCAAATATGGGAGCACATTTATTTATGATACTTTTAAATACATGAGTCAAATTTAAGGAAACAATATAGCATGATCTTTCCTTTAAAAATAATTGAAAATGATTTCATGATGGGTGAGCAAAAACCACCATAAAAGGGTCATAGTTATGCTTGGTGTTGTTTTCGTACTTGTTTTAATTTGCTTCTGTTTTCTGGAGATTTGGAATTATTTCTTTCCCTTTGAGATCACCCTTACTACTTCTGGATTCCCAATTTGGTGCCCTTTGGTCATTCTTGATCTTATCTCCTCAAAGACCAGATGCTACAGTCTTTCTGTGCCAAAACTCTGCAACTTCTGTGTGGCAGCATGATGCTTTCTACAAGTTTTAAACATTTGTTAATTTATTCAGATTTGCTAGAAAATAAACTCTTGGGTTTTTTCATAATCTAATTCACTGAAATTTATTGCACCTTTCTTGCTTTCAATGTTTTATCTGTTTAAATACCTGCAATAGTGAATAGCTTCATCTTTTCCTTGGAAATATGTTTGGTTATTTACCTGCTTTAGAAAAGTCTTCATACTGAGAGTTGCATGACTATGTTTGTATCACAGCATGTCGTTGTTCCCATTTTCGTAAGTTTACATAAAAGACTTCACATCTTCAACACCAATACTTCCTAGATGTCACTGATTATCATAATTATATGCCCACATGAGGAAAAATTCTGAGTTCTGCCTTGTCTTCTACGTTACTTAGCATTTACTTTAGATCTTTCTTTTGGTAGCTTCAAGAATTCATCTCAACTAAAGCATCTTCATTTTTTTGGAGAGGGTAGAAGAGACCAGTGATTCCATTGATATATGGAACTCCTGATAAGTAAATTTCCTTTAGCAATGCAGATAAGTACCTATTCCGCAAAGAATAGTTTCATAGAGTTGTCTGGAGCACCGAGAGTTTTAACCAGTTTGCATTTCCAGGATGACATAGCCAGTATGTTTCAAAGGGAAGATTTGTGTTCATGTCTTCCTGGCTCTTAGGCCAGTGTGCTATTCACTATACCACATGGCTTCTCAATGTCAGCAAATATTAGGCTAAAATATACCTGCCAGAGTGAGTTGGCAGAAGAACTACACATATCAGCATCATTCTTAGACATACTTTGTCCATAAGGGGATGGTCTTTGTGGTAGCCTTTATTCTTCCTGACATTATGTTTTACCAAAACCAATAGTAAAACCAATTGCAATTACATCTTCACTCTTGTGCAAAGAGTGCAGTTATTTTAAAATGTTGCATTATGCATATAAAAACTCAGAATAAATTTTTATATACTTTTCCCATCAAAAGTTCTAGTCCCAACTTAGCCAGTGGAAAAGGTCCTAACATTTAAATTGTCAATATGACTTGGCATACCTTGGTATGGACTTAACATATTAATATTTATCTAGTTTAATTTTTACTGATTATTTCATAAAAGGAAGCTAAGACTTGTACTTATAGCAACAGTCTAGAAACCAATGTGCTTCATGTGGCCCTGGTTCTACATAATTCTAAAGACATGTCATCTTTAGTTCTGATAGCAGTCCTACACATACCATATTTAAGAAATGATAAGTATATATATATATATATATATATATATATATATATATATTATATATATCCATGTATATAAGACCTAACTTTGTTATAGAAGCTTAATGAAAAAGGAAAATAAATATTGAAATTATAAACAACCCAATGCACATTGTTATGACAATGAGATACGCTTTAGACTTCTTTTAAAATGGACATAATTTTGTGTATGTGTGTGCTGAAAATTGTCTTGGAAATATATTATTACTATCCTGAAAGGATATTCTACTTCTTGAGTTAAGGGGAGGTGGGGAGAAGCCTCTCAAGCACGTGGAAGAGAAAGATGTACATGTTAACCATGAGAGTGGGGGCAATGACTTACTCCTCTTTCAGTCTGCCACAATCCTTAGCACTGTGCCCTGATCATAGGAAAAAAAATGATTAATATTTTGGTCCTATGTGGATGATGGATTCAATTTCATGTACTGCATACATGCATACAGTACTAATTGTTATGCACATAAAGAATTTGTCATAATCTCTCACCTGGCTGTACTACCTTGAGACTTCTCTGACTGACTTCCCCATTGTACTCCAGGAAGATTATTATTGGGATAATCTCATCATCCTGCAAGATGTCATCAGCCTTGCTACTCCACCTCATTTCTACCCTCCCCCTCTCAGACTGGAGGGTTGGGCTATGGATTCCAAACCTCTATTCAAGGAGAGACCTCTACTCAGACATTTCCACATCTCTCACTTAGCTGCACTACCTTGGAAGTCTCTACTGACTTCTTCACCATACTCCCAGGCAGGTACTTTCATAACCTCCCCCTCCCACCCCCTCTGCTTTTCAGCATCCTTTTGTATTTTGACTCCCATCAATAGTTTGGAAGCTTTGTGAGGTCAAAGAAAATTTGTGTCCACAATAATCAACAGAGTGCCTGATGCAATGTAGGTGTTCAATAAATGCTTATTCACTATTGGCTAATTTCATCAGCATTGGGGACAACCAATGACAAAACTCACGCTAAAGGAGATTGGCTACTCTTCTTCAACTTACAAAATTGCTTGGCCACTCAGTGGTTAGTTGACTTATAGGGGATCATAAGTCATGGAGTTAGTCTGGAAGAGAATCCAAAACTGTTTAAGAGTTTTCCTGATGCTGTCTGGCTTTCTATCCATTGTGCAACTTTCCTTCTTAATAATGATAGATTTAGAAACATTAAAGAGAATAAATGACATTTATGTAATGCTTTAAAGTTTCCAAAGATAACTTCTTTTTTAAAGACTTTTACTAGAGTCTTATTAAAATCTTAAGAGGTAGAGGCTACAGATATTATCTCCAAATTATGGTTGAGGGAGGTGAGGATTCTTAAGCTACTTTTCAAGCTACTCACCCCATTGTCACACAGTTAATAAGGAGGTAGCATCATACAGAGGAAGCAGCACTGTAAGTGAAAAGTACCAGGGTTTAAATCTTGACTCTCACACATTACCTTTATGACATTTGGCCAAACATTTAGAATCCTTATTCTCCATTTTGTTTTCTGTAAAATAATTGAATGAGGCTAGAAGGTCTCTGAGGTCCCTCTCAGCTGTAGACTTGTGATTCTATGATCCTAAACATGGAAGGTGAGATTTTCTGCTGCTTCTTGCCAACATCAAACCCTATACACAATCTACAGCATCATACTGTATCTTCAGCATGTTTATGACTAGTTATCAACTTATCAAGGATTGATTTTAAATTCAACAGTGCTATGCACATCATTCCTAACCCAAAACAGGTGCTTCCCTTTCACCTACTGTCTCATTTTCTATATGGAGTAATTTGTATGCTGCCATTATGAAGGCAATATTTTAAAGAGAATTTTGACATGTTGGTTTGATGAAAGTTTAGGTAATCCAAAGAAAACCCCTTATTTATATTGAACAATGACAGTGAAAGATAATTAACATAGCACACATATACATACATATATGTATGTTTTGTGTGTTTAGGTACATGTATATGTGTGTGTATAATCTGTATTATATATCCATATATACAAACACATATGCACACACATACACATATAGACATACATATCCTATATAGCCTTGTAAGGAACAATTTTTAAAAACTACTTGATATAGTGATGTGAAAAAAAAATCATCATGCCAAGCCTTCCCCTTAATTATGTCTACAGCTGATAGAGAAGAGGAAAACAAACAAAGGGGAATTTGAAGGCACACAAGTATGTTTTGTATTTGCCTATGAGCACCTGGTAGATCAAATGGTTTAAGTAATATTCTGGTCTTAATGCCCATTAAATGTGTATGCAAAACAGCAGGGCTTGTATTTGCAAGAAAGGAAGAATGTATGTCTGAGGTGGAGGCCAGTATGGACAAAAGATTCAAAGCAGAAATTGAAGGCAAACTTCCTTGTACCCTAATTATGGAAATAAGATGAAACAGATTTACCAACCATATCACTTGCAGCTTACATTGTCTTGTCAGTGGAGTGCCAAAGTGTTTGGCAGAAATCATTTTCTCCATTTTTTCTAGTCTATTTTTAAAAGGCTCAGGAGACAAAGCTTCACTTTAAAAAATACCATAAATCCATTGGCATAAAATGTTTGTTGACCCACATTTCACATCTCTTAAATATGTTCTGTAATACAGAGTTACACATCCCGCATCTAGCAACTTAATTATTAACAGATAAGTATAATTTCTTTTTTATGCACAGCTAAAAAAACCCCAAGCCTACATATCTTTAGATCATGTACTGCTCTGCTGCATTATGAAAATGATTTTTTTTGTTATCACTAGTGACAAGGGATACATCTCTTCACAAGTGATTGAAAACTTGATTTACAGGCTGTTAATGAACCCGTCAGCCCCTCATGTCAACATGAACTTTGACAACCACTAGAGCACTCACAGAATGAGGGGCCTCAGAGGGTGCTATTATGAATGACAATGACACAGAATGCTGATTGGTTCATTTAAAACTTTTACTCAAATTTCTGTGTTAAGGAATGTGCCATGTAAATTAGCATACTTGGACTTGTACTTTTCCAAGTAGCAGAATGATAGCATATTTAGAATTATAAAATTGAACCATAGTCAACTTAGATGCATAGGGGCTGAAGAGTTTAGAATTCAGAGCCCGAACTCACTTAGTTGACCACCTTCACTTAAAACGTAGGGAAGCTTATTATCAAAAAATATAAAGCAATTTGCTTAGAAGCAATCTAGCAATACTTATAAAACAAATATAGACAGGAGTGTCTCTGTAATGTATTGGACTTGATGATAATTAAGTTTCCTTTTTTTTAAAAGATTAATATATTTCTGATACAGAATGGATTTAAGAGTAATTATCATCTATGTTGTATCTAGAAATCAGCTCAAACTCAGCTGAGTCTCTTCCTCATTCAGGTGTGGCTCCAAAAAACTGTAGCATGCCCAGCAGCCACACCTGAGTAAACTACCTCAAGAAGACAGGCTAAATCAGTTTGAAGGTAACCAACCCCTAAGACAGCTAGGCGGATATCTCCCTCAAGTATATAAACATATTTTTTTTTCCTGGCAAAATGGGTGGAAGAGAACAATTTGTTCCAATAGCCATGAAAATGGCTGAAGAGGCACTGTGGAACACTGAGAGAAATCAAAGTTATCCACTGTATCCCAGGCTTTTGCCAGTCTTCCTGACTTTTTTCTTGCCACTGGACTCTGGAAAACACTGAGGCTGAAGACTTGCATAATTCTGCCTTACAAAAATTTAATTCATTTAATTTACCTACTTAAATCTGTGGGTATGTGTATCAACAATAGGACTAGCAGGTGCTGTGGGGACATAAGACCAACAGCACCAGCACACAGAAAGCAACTTTAAGGGGTTAACAATATTACTTTAATTAAACATTCATATATCATTCACTTAGGTCAGGGGGAAAAGTTAGCCCCCTGAACTTTCAGAGAAAATACAAACAGAAATTACAAGCAGGAATTATGAGCAAAGAGAAGAACAGAAATCAACAGATAGGCTTTTATCTGTCTGACCAAATCACAATACACAGTTAACAGAGAGAGAAGCACCAACTTTGGGTTTTCAAAGCCAGGCTCCTAACAGCTACCCAGACTCTCATCTAGCAAAACAGTGTGACCACTCTTCCAATGAGTGAAACCCCCAAAACAAAATGCCAACCTCAGAGCATACATACTTCTCAGGGCCCTGGGGCTTAGCACCTACTTAAAAAAAGGGTGTGGGGCATGGAGCCAAACACATGGGCCTGGGGCTTTCTTGTTTCTTAAGCAGGTCATCAAAGACCCTGGATTCAATCAAAGACTCCCATTGAAACAAAGGCAAGACTCAAAGGCATCTGATTGCCTTAGTGCTAAGAAGCACTCCAAAACAAAAGACAACACAAAGTACCACTTTGCTTGCCATTACATTTAAAAGGCAAGATTGTCAAAGGTACTTGACTACCTTAATGCTGAGAAGAATTCCTAAAGAAAAAAACAAAGGCAAAAGACCCCATCCTGCTCACCATCACAGTATACTCTTCCCTCCTTAAGCCAAATCTGATAAGAGTCAGGTTCACTCACTCCCTTTCACTTATCCCCTATTCCCTTACATTATAACAGCTTTTTCTTGCCACTTTTATGTAAGTTAATTTACCCCCATTCTATCTCTCCCTTTATGCTTCTCCCAACATATTCCTCTCTCTTCCCTTAATTTTATTTTTTTATATATCTCTTCATATTCAACTTACCCTGTGCCCGCTCTGTGTGTATGGATATTCTCTTCAACTACCCTAATGCTGACAAAGGTCTCATGAGTTACAAATATCATCTTTCCATGTAGGAATGCAAACAATTCAAATTTAATAAGTCCCTTATGATTTTTCTTTCCTGTTTGCCTTTTCATGATTCTCTTGATTCTTGTATTTGAAAGTGAAATTTTCTATTCAGTTCTTTCTTTTCATCAAGAATTCTTGGAAGTCCTCTATTTCATAGAAAATCCATTTTTCTCTGGAGTATTATACTCAGATTTTCTGGGTAGGTGATTCTTTGTTTTAATCCTAGCTCCTTTGACATCTGGAATATCATATTCCAAGTCCTTCAATCTCTTAATGTAGAAGCTGCTAGATCTTGTGTTATCCTGTTTATGTTTCTACAATACTCAAATTGTTTCTTTCTGGCTGCTTGTAATATTTTATCCTTGACTTGAGAACTGTAGAATTTGGCTACAATCTTCCTAGGTGTTTTCCTTTGGGGATCTTTTTCAAAAGGCAATCAGTGGATTCTTTTAATTTTTATTTTGCCCTCTGGTTCTAGAATATGAGGGAAGTTTGCCTTGATAATTTCTTGAAAGATGATATCTAGGCTCTTTTTTGGATCATAGCTTTCAGGTAGTCCAACATTTTTTTTAAAATTGTCTCTCCTGGGATGGGGGGTGGTGCAAGATGGCAGCTGGAAAGCAGGGACTCCCTTAAGCTCCATGCCAGGTTCCTCCAAATACCTACAAAAATGACTCTGAACAAATTCTAGATGCCTGGATGGTCACTGGGAAGGGTCTACTGCAAGGAGTTAGGAGCAGAGCCCAGCGTTGGCCATGCCAGGACCAACCAGACCGGGAGCCAGGCAGAACAGGCCCTAGCTCCCTGAATCAGTAAGCTACAGCAGTTACCAGACTTCTGAACCCACAAATGCCAAAGAAAACAGAGAAGGCTAGTGGGAAAAGCTTCTGGGACAGAGTGAAATGAGTTTGCAGTCACCCACCACCCTGGGTTCAGTGGAGGTGGTGCAGCTCTGAGGCTGCTTCAAGAGCTAAAGCTGCAGTTACTTCTGGCCCCAGGCCCACCTGTTGGGAGGAATAAAGCAGTGGATTAGAGCAGGAGTGCAGAGCCTGCTTGGATCTGAGTCTTGGTGCGGGTCGGTGGTTCTTGGGGGAGGAGGAGAGCTGGTAGGTGTGGCAGAGCTTGCTGTGTAGAAGTAGCTCTGAAAATAGCAGCACAGCCCCTCAAGCTTGGGACAAAGTACTCTCTACTGTACAAGCAGTCATACCCCAACAAAAAACTCAAGGGTCAAGCAGTTGGCTGGGAACATGAATGGGCAGTGAAAATGGTCTCAGATTCAGAGTCAGGCTCTGGAATCTTTTTTTGATAACAAAGAAGACCAAAACATGCAGCCAGAAGAAGTCAACAAAGTCAAAGGGCTATACCAAAAGCCTCCAAGAAAAATACGAATTAGTCTCAGGGCATAGAAGAGCTCAAAAAGGATTTGGAAAAAGCAAGTAAGAGAAGTAGAGGAAAAATTGGGAAGAGAAATGATAGTGATGCAAGAAAACCATGAAAAATAAGTCAATGACTAATTAAAGGAGACCCAGAAAAATACTGTAGAAAATAACATTAAAAAATAGACTAAGTCAAATGCCAAAAGAGCTCCTAAAAGCCAATGAGGAGAAGAATGCCTTGAAAGGCAGAATTAGCTAAATGGAAAAGGAGGTCCAAAAGACCACTGAAGAAAATACTACCTTAAAAATTAGATTGGAGCAAGTGGAAGCTAGTGACTTTATGAAAAATCAAGATATTATAAAACAGAACCAAAGGAATGAAAAAATGGAAGACAATGTGAAATATCTCATTGGAAAACCACTGACCTGGAAAATAGATCCAGGAGAGAAAATTTCAAAATTATTGGAAAACTGAAAGCCATGATCAAAAAAAGAGTCTAGATATCATCTTTCAAGAAATTATCAAGGAGAACTGCCCTGATATTCTAGAATGAGAGGGTAAAATAGAAATTGAAAGAATCTACCAATTGTCTTTTGAAATAGATCCCAGAAAGAAAACTACAAGGAATATTGTTGCCAAATTCCAGAGCTCCCAGATCAAGGAGAAAATATGGCAAGCAGGCAGAAAGAAACAATTTGAGTATTGTGGAAACACAATCAGGATATCACCAGATCTAGAAGCTTCTACCTTAAGGGATCAAAGGTCTTGGAATATGATATTTTGGAGGTTGATGGAGCTAGGATTAAAACCAAGAATCTCCTACCCAGCAAAACTGAGTATCATGCTCCAAGACAAAATATGGATTTTCAATAAAATAGAGGACTTTCAAGGTTTCTCAGTGAAAGGACCAGAGCTGAATAGAAAATTTAACTGTCAAACATAAGAATCAAGAGAAGCATGTAAAGGTAAACAAGAAAGAGAAATTATAAGGGACTTACTAAAGTTGAACTATTTTGTTTACATTCCTACATGGAAAGATGATGTGTGTAATTCATGAGACCTCAGTATTAGGGTAGCTGAAGGGAATATACATACATGGATACATACATACACGCATACATACATACATACATGCATACATACATACATACATATATATGTTTGTATATATACATATAAATATAGACAGAGGGCACAGGGTGAGTTGAATATGATGGGATGTTATCTGAAACAATAAAATCAAATTAAGGGATGAGAGAGGAATATATTGAGAGGGGGAGAAAGGGAGAGATGGAATCGGGTAAATTGCCTCACATGAAAGTGGCAAGAAAAAGCAGTGCTGTTGGAAAGGAAGAGGGGGCAGGTGAGGGGGAATGAGTAAATCTTGCTCTCATGAGATTTGACTTGAGGAGGGAATAACCCACACTCAATAGGATATCTTACCCCACAGGAAAAAAGGAGGGAGGGGATTAAAAAAGGGGCATATGATAGAAAGGAGGACAGATAGGGGTAGAAGGTAATCAAAAGCAAACACTTTCAAAAATGGACAGCGTCAAGGGAGAAAATTGAGTCATGGGGGACAGGATAGAAGGGAGCAAAATATAGTCTTTCACAACATGAGTATTGTGGAGGGGTTTTGCATAAGGATACACAGGTGACCTATGTTGAATTGCTTGTCTTCTTAGGGAGGGTGGGTGGGGAGGGAAGAGGGAAGAGAATTTGGAACTCAAAGTTTTAAAAGCAGATGTTAAAAAATAGTTGATTTTGAATGCAACTGGGAAATAACATATACAGGCAATGGGGAACAGAAATCTATTTTGCTGTACAAGAAAGTAAGGGAAAAGGAGATTGGGGGGAGTGGGTTGACAGAAGGGAAGGCTGAGTGGGGAACAGGGCAGACAGAATATATGACATCTTGGAGGGGGGTAGGGTAGAAATGAGAACAAAATTTGTAATTCAAAATCTTGTGGAAATCAATGTTGAAAACTAAATAATGATAATAATAATAGTAATAATAATAATGATGATGATGATAATAATAATAATAATAATAATAATTTTTTAAAAAAATAAAATTATCTCTCCTGGATCTGTTTTCTAGGTCGGTGGTTTTTTCAAAGCAATATTTCATGTTGTCTTCTATTTTTTTTTCATTCTTTTGCTTTTGTTTTATAATTTCTTCATTTCTCAGAAAGTCATTAGTTTCCATGAGCTCTTGGACCTCTTTTTCCATTTGGTCAGTTCTGTTTTTTAAGGCATTTGTCTCCTCATTGGCTTTTTGGACCTCTTTTGCCATTTGGGTTAGTCTCTTTATTTTCTTCAGCATTTTTTGGGTAACCCTTAGCAAGCTGTTGACTCATTTTCCCATGATTTTCTCACATCACTCTCATTTCTCTTCCCAATATTTCCTCTACTTTTCTTAACTGATTTTCAAAATCCTTTTTGAGCTCTTCCATGGCCTGAAACCAATTCATATTTTTCTTGGAGGCTTTTGATGTAAGATCGTTGGCTTTGTTGTATTCTTCTGGTTGTGTGTTTTGATCTTCTTTGTCACCAAAGTAAAATTCTATATATAGTCTGAGGGTTTTTTGTTCTATCTGCTCATTTTCCCAGCCAATTATTTCACTTTTGAGCTCCTTGTCAGGGTATGACTGCTTCCAGAGTGGAGAGTGCTTTGTCCCAAGCTTCAGGGGTTTTGTTTGGCTGTTTTCCAAGCTACTTTGTAGGCATCTGTAGATTTTTAGTTTTTCTGAAGTGGTATGATCCAAAGAGAGGTATATACTCTTCTCCTAGTTTGTGCTCTGGACTGTGAGTGACCTCAAGCACTCTTTTCTGCCTTGGAACTTCCAGGAGGAATCCATCTCCACAGCCACTACAAGATCTGCCACAGCAGTGCTCCTCCTCACCCCAGGATCACCAACCATGACTGTGACCCAATCCTGAGCAGGGAAAAATAAGAGATTCCTGCTTCAGTGCCAGCAAAGAGATCCCTGCACTCCAGCTCTGATTAGCTGCTTGATTTTCCCCACTGTTTGTGCACCTGGAACTCTGGAAGCAGCAGCTGCTGCTGCCACCTCTCCAACCCAGGTACTGGGGCTGGACCATGCCCTTATCTCACCCAGGTCTAACAGAATTTCTCCACTGACCTGCTAAGTTGTCTTTGTTGTTTGTGGGTTGAGAAGTCTGAAATCCCCTAGCTCAGTTATTCAGTGCCCTGAGGCCTAATCTGTCCCATCTGCTTGGGCTTGGTCTATGCTGGTACAGCCCACTGCTGGGCTATGCTCTGCTCCCAGCACAGTGTGATAGACCCTTCCCAGTGACCATCCAGGCCATCTTGGACTGGAGACTTGTCTCACACTGTCATTTTGTGGGTTCTGTAAGCTCTAGAATTTGTTTTGAGTAATTTTTATATGTGTTTGGAGGGATCTGGGGGAGATCTCAAGCAAGTCCCTGATTTTACTCCACCATCTTCACCACCTCCCATTTCAATGCATTTGTATTGGCAGTCCCCTATGCCAGGAATACATTCTCTCCTTAGCTCTAGTTTCTAGGCAACATCTCTTCCTTCATATATAGCTCACCTACCATCCCCAACATGAAGTCTTTCCTGATCTCCTTCAACTACTAGTGCCCTTATCCTAAACTACTTTTTTAACTACTTTGTATTCCTTGGTATTATTGCTTTGTGGACCATCCCCCTTTTCTGATGTGCTGTCATTCCTCACATCTTCTCTTAAAATCTTGAACTCCATTTAGACAGCTCATGTGACAAGGTCTTTCCTGATCTTGATTTGTTCCCCAAAACATTTGTACTTTGAATATAGTTTTTATTTACTTTTTTGTATAGGTATTTTATTCCCAAAATTGCACATAAACTACTTGAGGGCAAGAAATATTTTCAGTTCGTCTCACATCTAATGACTTGCCTGGTACATAGTAGGTGCTTGATAAATATTCATTGAGTCAAATTAAAATGAATCCTTCCTTTCATCATTTCCTGAGAAATCATACTAGACAATGGTGTTCCAGGACTCCCCTTTCATGGAGAGCAAAACTGAACTCAGTGTAATACGTCTTCATGAATGAGTCTATTTTGGATGCTTGTTTAAGATTGGGGAAAGTGATGTATAGTCTCATGTAACCTTCCGATTTCTTTTCTATTTAGGAAAAGGAAGTGTGGAATTGCTTTAAACTATAAGGCACTTTTCAATATGGTACAGTTGTAAAGCAAGGATCAAATGGACTTTTTCATGAAAATGATGTAGTTTTTCAGTCATAGCTAATTCAAGGTCAACTAATTTCTTCAACAGGGAAGAAGAATTAGAGAAAAAACCACTAATTAGAAAATGAAAATATTCTACACTTCAACTGCTAAGGCTAATTGTTGTTCTTTTAAATTTAAAGTAAAGTCACAGATCAAAAAGTCCAGCTGCTTCAACGAAGTTTCTGCTTGGCTAACTAGCAGAGTAATGTAGGTCTCTTGGGAGGATAGGTGTCTTTTTAAAAATTGAAAAAGTGCCCAAGTGCAGAGGAAAGGGAAGACCACAAAGAGTGGCAGGTGTATTAAGTTTGGTTCAGCATGCATGTAGTAAGTGCCTACTTTCTGTGATGTAGCAGGCAAGGTGTAACCAGAATGGCCTTTGTTTTCTTTGGGTGGCTCAGTTTACCTCATTGGGCCTTGCTGGGTCTGCTGCTCCACTTCTGGGACAGGAAGCCCAGAAACCATGCCAGGAAGCAGAGAACTTCCTGTGTGATGAGTCATGGGGCTGGCTGAGGGGAGATGTTAACTCCAGAGCCATGCCCTATTGGGTGTTAACCTAGTCTATGCTAGGGGGATGGGCCAACTCAAGAACCAATTGGCCCTGGTCATTCAGGCAGTGCTTGATGATGTCAAAAACTCTATAAGAGGGGAGAAGACAGCTTGAAAATTCTCTTTCCTTTCCCGGTTGGTGTGGGAGCAGTGGTGAGTGTGACTCTGGGCCAACCCTTGCTCTCAGGCTGAGCCCAGATGTTGGTAACTATGAATTGTACTGTGTCTGTCTGTTGATATTTGTAATTTGTTTGTGTTTTGTTCTGAAGTTCGGGGTGCTGGTTTTGTTTTCCCCTCGAACTAAATGAATGTTCTGAACTTTGGGGTGCTGGCTTTTTCCCCTTGAAGTAAGTGAATGAATCTGTATTTGGTCTGTTTGTTGATATTTGTAATGTGTTTGTATTTTGTTCTGAAGTTTGGGATACTGGTTTTGTTTTCCCCTGAACTAATTGAATGTTCTGAACTTCAGCATGCTGGTTGTTTGTTCCCCTGAACTAGCTGACTGTAATCTGTATTTGGCTTGTCTGTTGATGCTTGTCTGTATGCTCCCCTGAACTAACTGAATGCTGGATTAAAGTATGCTGGTCAACCCCTTCACCATGCTTTCCTTGTTTAAGCAGATAAAAAGAACCTGTACTTTCCTGGTGTGCCAGCAGCCTCCTGGGTGCTGGCTGTGGGGGGATCTTATGCCCCCACAGGAGCTGCTAGCTGGATTATTAAACAAGGACAAGTGAAGACTAAATATGAAATGGCACAAAGATAATTTTCTGAACACCTAAGAATTCTTTCAGTTCTTTTAAATTTTCATTACATTTTTAAAGAAAACACCTGTAATCACCCTTAATTAAAGTTATAAAGATATGTTTACTGATGAACTAAACTCAAACTTTATTTCATATGGTAGGCCCTTTCTGATCCTTCCTACCCTCCACCAACATCTGTGCTTGCCTAGCTTCTAACCTATCTCCCTAGGCTTTAGTTAAGTTCCACTAACCTTGAAGCTTGATTCTCTCCACATGTCCTAGTGACCTGGTCTGTCTAAGAAGTAGATACCATGGTGCATAAGACCCACTTTCCTTTCTGGTCTTGGCTTTATCTTTGCCTGTGAAGTTGATCCTGATTCTTGCTATGATGATGCTGTGCTTGGAATGGTGCTTTTGTTTGTAAAATTGGACAATTAGATGAGTATAAGTTAGAACTCCGGTCACTATGATTGGTTTTTCTCTAATTTTATTAAGGAGTTAGAATATTTTTTCATATACCTATTGACTAGGTTTCTTCCTTATGAGGACTGTCTGTTCATATACATTGACCATTTATCAATTGGGGAATGTGTATTTTCTTTTACACTTCTCTTACAATTCTCTACATATCTTTGAAGTGGGACCTTTGTTGGAAAAAAAAAAAATTTTCTGCAAAGATCCCTTCCCACTAAATACATTTATTTTGTTTGTGCAAAAACTTCTAAATTTTATGTAAACAAAATTGTTTATTTTATTTACTGTGATTCTCTCTATTCTTTTTTTGGTAATATAGCCTTTCCCCTGTTTATAAAGCTGAAAGATAATTTCTTCCTCCACATCTATTTTTTTTAAATGATGTCTCCTGTATATAAGTCATTCATTCATTTGAATAGGTAAATGAATTATCTTGGTATATGTAATGAAATGATTTTTCTTTTCTAGTTTCTGCCAAACTACTTTGACAGAACTTTTTTTGAAATAGTGAGTTCTTTCCCCCAAACATGGTATTTCATGTTTGCCATGTTTACAAAAAAACTAGGCTAATATACTGATTTGCACCTATATAGTGTGTACTTAATTTTTCTAAAGATCAATGTCTCCATTTCTTTACCAGTGCCTAAAATATTTGACACATACTCAATTGTAGTGTAGTTTGATAGATAGTACTGCTTGAATCTGTGACTTCCCACTATAAATTTATATTTTTATTATTTTCTTTGAGATTCTGGACCCTCTCTCCCCTCACCCCAAAGATTAAATTAGTTATTATTATTTTCTAAATATAGCAAGTGATTATTTGTTAAATCGATTAGCATGGAAATAAATAAATAAATTATGCTAGGCAGTATTATCATTTTTATTGTATTGCCTACACATAAGCAAATATTAGATTTTTTCCTTATGTCTGTAAAGAGTGTTTTGTAGTTGAATTCATATAGTTGCTCTATATGTGGCTTGGCAAGTAGATGCCCAAGTATTTCACACAATCTTGTCTTATTATTTTATATCTTCTTGATACATTTTTGTTAGAAATATAAAGAAGTGCTGATTACTTATGTGAACTTTATTTCGAATCATTCAATTTTGCTGGTTATTTTTTAAAATTTTGACTCTATAGAGTTCCCTAAGTAAATCATCATTCATCAGAAAAAATGATAATTTTTTTTCTTTGCTTACACTTATTCCTTCCCTCCAACCTCAATTTTCTTTTTACTCTAATGAGCTTAGTGGACAGAGAGCTGGTATTCTAGAAAAATCTGTGGTATCATCTCTCTGTCTACAAGCCAATCATTCTCTGTTCCTCACTTTGCATCTATTCATCTACTAAATTGAATAGACACTGAAGATCACCAGTGACCTAGGGCAAGAATGGAGTAAGAGGGATACATGTGGAATTTAGAAAACTGTATAGAATTTTCACTGACTCTATTCCACTCCTTTGTACAGAAATTGATATTTTAAGTATATGGTATGGATTAGAAATACATAATGGGTAGAAATATGTTACAACATATTTCTGATAATGACATGAATAGAAGAAATAATGTAGTACATACCATCCAAGGAATCAATGATCTCAGGAAACCCTTAGATTTTGAAGAAGTCTCTGATGATATCTTTAAATTCTAAAATCTATTGTAAAAATAGACTTGCCATTGAATGAGTAGATTTTTAAAAAATCCTATAAAATGGTTTAATTGGAGGGAAAAAGGAAATATGAACAAAAAGGCATGGCTCCTCAGTAATGAGTCGTACAAAAAATATATTACTAACTGGTAAATGGGAATCATAAAAATCAGCTTCATCTCAAACCTATTTTAGATAAAATCAATAAGAATAAAAATTTGCGATTTTGAGTCATTTGAAAATGTTTATTTATTACACTGCCTTGAAATGATAACTAAGGATAGATCAGATAGCAAAAGCATCATAGATACATAAAAATATTTTAAAAAGGAAATGAGTATAGTTAGATTGGAATTACACATAATTCTTCATTACTTTGAAAGCACAAATTCATCCAACACAGCAATTATATGAAAACATTACAATTTTTACAAAACCTAGAACTCAGAACAACTTTCATAAACAAATCAAAAAAATTGATAGTAATGGCAAAAAGGAAAGAAAACATAACTATTTCATGACATTCATAAAGGTACATAAGAGACAGACACTATCATGGTAAGAACCAAAGAAGGATATTTAGATCTATCAATGAATGACCAGCAAAAACAGGCATCAAATGTCATTTCAACAAAAACAACTTGAGAGAGCTATTGAGGTATGGTGAATGACATCAACAATATCAAAACCTAATTGGTAGATTTAATGGAAAACCTGAATGTGATGTTACATAATTCATGCTAATAAAAATAAACCTATGTAAAGCAATCCAGAAAAAAAAGAGCTTATGAGAAATTCTAGAGTCCATAAATCTACAAATAAAAGCAAAAGCTAAAGGGTTATTATGGCACAGAGATTCAAATCAGCCTCAAAACATTCATCCTTAGTTTAAAGAAAAGGGAAAAAAAACTTTATTATATAATTCTAAGAAAGAAACAGAAATAGGAGACAAGACAGAATCCCCAAAGAAAGAAGATGTGGAAAATTTCTTGTTATTTCTATGAATTCAATTAGTCCAAAATGATGAAAATATAATTTGGATTAAACAATACATGGAAAGTTTGTATATCAATATAATGAATCAAAGAATGATTATGTCAAGCAAGGTAGCTAAATCATCAGCCTCCCTGAAATTTTTTTTAAAGTTACAGGGTCAGATTAAGAGCCACACTAATTGGCTCAGATGCTATATAGTAGTGGTATATATATATATATATATATATATATATATATATATATATATATATATATATATATATAACTGACAAAGCACTTTAACAGCTTCCTTTCCGTCATAAGCCTAATCTCAACTTCTTAACAGAGAGCATTGTATATCTATCACCAAAGGGTGACTACACTAGTAGTACAGACATAGGTCAATTATGTCTTTACATACTTTATCAAAAATCATACTTGATTTCACTAAAACAATCTATAACTACTCAGAAAAAAACAATATATTGGATAAGAAACAAAAATGGTATGCCAAAAAGTCCCAGTGGTATAAAGAAATGCTATTTTTTGTTTTGATAATTATTTGACAAGTTGCCTGAAATTATTATTAACTAGATATTGTTTTACGTTAACTGAAAAACCATAGGCTTAATTTCACACCCAGAGATTGTTCATGTACTGTAACTATATGAAATGAATCCAAATAAAATAGGAACACAAAAATATTTGTTTTCCACAGGGAAAATCTCTCATCTACTTAAAATGTACCACCAACAAAATAATGTTAAGACTGATTAATATAAAAAGAAGCATTCTTCATTGAGACAGATTGGTGCCTTTACAATTCTCCATAACTTTGAATCTATTAACACCTTTCTTAAATATAAGTAACTATGGCTTCCAAATTAAAGAGAGAATTGAACTAAACTGTTTATTACTACATGATGCATATTGGAAACATTAAAGTATATGGCTCCATCAAGAAAAAAATTAAATAGCCCTTTCATCTCCTGTGATCTTTCTCCAATGATAGTGAAATTACATTTGAATTTGATTAATTTAGAATTCTTAATGCATACAAGTAAGGGTAGATATTAAAAGCTATAAGATTATATATGGAGGTCACATATTGATAACTACAAATATATTCCCTTCTGCAGGCAGGAGCATCAAGCATAAAGTTAACAAAGAAATGGTTGTGGACAAATATATTCAGAGAATGATTGGTATTTTGCTTTAGCTGAGGCACAATATATTTTACTCCAGCCTTTTACCTTAATCCTATGTGTATCCCCCTGTTTCAAATGCGTTTCTTGTAAACAGCATATTGTAGGTTTATGGTTTTTAATCCATTCTGCTATCTGCTTCTGTTTTGTGAGAATGTTCAACCCCTGCACGTTCAGGGTTATGATTTCTATCTGTGTCTTTTTCTCCATCCTAATTCCCCCTGTTTATGCTTTTATTTCTCCCTTTCCCCTTCTCCTCCTCAACAAAGTTTTGCTTTTGACCTCCGCTTTCCTCAGTTAACCCTCCCTCTTTATTCCCCTCCCTTATCTTACTGTTACCCACTTGCTACTTCTCCTCTCCCTTCTGACCACCCCCCTCCCTTTTTCCCGCCTTACCCTCCCACTTCCCGTAGGACAAGTTAGATTTCTAAACTTATCAGAGTATGTTATTCCCTTCTTGAACTAGATCAGACGACAGTAAAGCTCAAATACTGCTCTTCTCCCTCCCTTCTTTCCCTCTACTATAATATGTTTTTGTGCCACTTCATTTGGTGTAATTTACCCTTTTCTACTACCTCCTTACTGCTTCCCTCATAGCCCTCCCTTTATATCTTTTATTTATATTTTATATCTTTACATCAGTTAATTTATACAGGCATTCACAACCTATGTATATCCCTTTCATTTGTCATAATAGCTGTACCATTCACAAGAATGACTTATATATGTGTGTATATATATATATATATATATATATATATATAAAAACATACATAAGATGATATAATCCCACATAAAGATGTAAACAAGCTGCCCTTATTGGTTAATAAGGTTTGTGGGGTTTTTCACCCTGGTTACCTTTTTATGTCTCTCTTGAGTTTTGTATTTGGAGATCAAATTTTCCATTGAGTTCTGCCCTTTTCATCAGGAAGGTCTGGAATTCCCTTATTTCATTGAATGTCCATCACCTTGCCTGGAAACTTATGCTTAGTTTTGCTGGGTAGTTGATCCTTGGTTGTAGTCCCAGCTCCTTTGCCCTTCGGAATATCATATTCCAATTTCTCCTGTCTTTTAATGTGGAAGCTGAGAGATCCTGCATGATCCTGACTGTAGTTCCACGATATTTGAATTGCTTCTTTTTGGCTGCTTGCAGTATTTTCTCCTTGATTTTATAGCTCTGAAATTTGGCTATAATATTTCTTGGTGTTTTCAGTTTGGGATCTCTTTCAGGGGGTGATTGGTGAATTCTTTCAATGACTATTTTGCCCTCTGATTCTAGGACCTCTGGGCAGTTGTCTTTGATAATTTCTTCAAAGATACTGTCAAGGCTCTTTTTTTCATCGTGTATTTCTGGTAGACCAATAAGCCTCAAATTGTCTCTCCTGGATCTATTTTCCAGGTCAGTTGTTTTGCCAATCAGATATTTCACATTTTTTTCTATTTTTTCATTCTTTACGTTTTGTTTTATTACTTCTTGATGCCTCATAGATTCATTAGCTTCCACTTGCTCAAGTCTAATTTTTATTGAGTTAGTGTTTACATTTTGCTTTTGAGTCTCCTTTTCCAATTGGTTGAATTTGCCTCTCAGGGTGTCCTTTTCTCTCTCTAGATTCTGAATCTCCGTATCCTTTTCACCAATCTTATTCTTTAGGGACTTGATTTCATCCGTGAATGTTTTTCCATTTTTTCCATATTTTCTTTTAGCTCCCTAATTTGGTTTTTAAAATCCTCCTTTAGCTCTTCCAGCAGTGCTTTTTGGGTTGGAGACCAGTTCATATTACCTTTTGAGGTATCTGATGTATCTACCGTGTCATTGCTATCCTCTTCTATGTTGATATTTTGATCCTGCCTGTCTCCATAAAAAGAATCTATTGTCCTCGGTTTTTTTGTGTTCTTCTTCACATTGGTTTGCCTTTTGCTGGCTTTACAACGAATTTCTATCTGTGGGCCTCAGGGCTTTCTGTCCCAGCTTTCTTATTCTGGGGGTTGTGAGTCTAGAATTATAACCTTCAGTTTCCTGAGGTGTGGGTGAGGGGTCTGGCTCCCTGGTGTCTCACTCCCTGTGGGTGCTCTCCAGCACTTGCTTTTCAGCAATGGTCTCAGCTGTTTGTTGTTTGAGCTGATGTCTGGCACTTCCCCTGGGGGAGCAAGGTTACGTCTGGGCTCCTGGCATTGACCCCTCCCGACTCTGCCCCATGGGACTAATGAACTTCTGCTATTTGACCACTGAAGCCCCACTACTTTCTGCTCAGTTCCAGCGTTCTTTTTTCCCCCCAGGGATTCTCTGGGTGGGGAGGGGAGGGATTAGAGCTGTTTACCTGGACATTAAGAACTCCGGGAAGTTCAAGAAGCCACGGTTCATATGTTTGGGCTGCAAACTTCTGGAGACGGTGTTTCATGGGTGGCGTTGCGCTGCCTCTTGTCGCTCCCACAGACTGCCGTCCTGTGTTGGGAGGCCTGGGGATCTCTGCCGGTTTCGGGCACCCAGCTTTCTCCCAGCCCGTCTCCCATGTGGATTTCCCGGCCAGCCGCTTCTGCCTTGGTCTGGAGCAGCTCCACACCGAGCACTCTCCGAGCCTACAGGTTCGTGCCTCCAGCCTTTCAGACTCTCCCGGCTTGGAAATTTGCCCCACCCAGACTCCTCGCAGTTTCTGACTCTCTCAAATCTGCTCAAATTCACTTTTTTTTAGTGATCTGACAGACCTTGTGAGAGAGCTCCAGTAAGATGCTGCCTTCACACAGACATCTTCGCTCCGCCCCCCCATGATTGGTATTTTGAAAACAAATCTGGATTGGAGGAACATGTGTAAAGCAATTAACAATACATATTTTTTGCATCATAAAATGTATGATGTATTGGAATGTGCCCTAAAAAACTCCTGCAAACTGTTACCGAAGCTTTGTTGGTATCACCCTAATTTAACTATAGAAATGTTAATGTTTCATCATTTAGAAGAGTAAGAATAGGTTTAATAGTTGTTCTCAAAGCACATGACAAATAGGTAAAAAACCTACAACAATACTTTTTTGGGAATAAATAGGCATCCCCTAAAATCAGTAGTAAAGAATAATATCAGATATTTGCCAGTGATTTTTTTCAATATCAAAAGATATTGTCTTACCTACAGATGGAAATGATAGAATGATTAAAATGCATGATTGGAATCCAACAGCTCTCCATGAGTGATATTCTTAAGAATATATGTCAATAAAGAAACAGAAAAAAATGATTGAGGGGTGTTGATTTGTTTGTCAAAACAGAGCAAATTATGATGGCAATTCAGGACCAGGCCATCATCATTAGAAATTACAAGATGATGATCCATAAAGATGTTAAATTTAGTGATCAGTGTAAATTATGCAAAGTAATGATACAAATAATGCAACATATTACCTCAGGCTATTGACATTTAGCAGTTATGAAATACACAGGAAAACATGACTTTTGGGTAAAGTTATACATCAGAAGCTTGCTTTTATTCATGGACCAAAAGACAAAAGAAAATAAAGCCCCATACCAGAAAGGCAAAATTCAAAATAACTTAGACAAACAAACCCCCAAATTTTAATGATAACAGGACATTTCTCCCTGACTGAACTGTTGCTTACAACATATTACTCATCCCATTTGCTCATTAAAAAAAAACCAAAACTTAAGTACAGCAGATTTTTTTAAAAATACTTTTTATTTATTTCATTAATATTTCTCAATTACATTTCAAAAATGATTTAAACATGCATTTTTCAAAATGTTTTTTTAATTCAAAATTCTCTCTCTCCCTCTGACATCACCACTGCTTAGGACGGCAAGCAATAATGGTATTGATTACTGTGTGGAATCTTGTAAAACACTTTTCCATACCATCCATTCTGCAATATCATATCATTTAACCACTTATCAGTAGGGGAATGGCTCATATTTCTTCTAAATTTGGCTCAATCTTCTATATAGTAGAGAAGTGAGGCCTTTATGAGACAGAGCAACTTGCTCTGAAATGTTTACACAGTTTCCTATTTTCCTTTTAATCTAGGCAGCATTAGTTTTATCTTCCAAAACCTTTTGAATTCAATGTAATAAAAAATATCCATTTTTCTTCATATGATTATTTATTTCTATCTCTTGTTTGGTCATAAGCTATTTCCTTATCCATAAATCTATCAGATACATTTTTCTGTGCTTCCCTAGTTTACTTATGATATCACCCTTTATGTCTAAATCCTTTATCCATTTTCAATATGTTGTTCAAAAGAAACATACTTGGAACTGAGAGACACAGAGAGAGTTAAAATAATGGGAAGGCAGATAAAATTTTAAATTTTAGCTAATGAAAAAAGGCAGCTGTAGCAGCAATTGTGTTTTCAAATATGACAATACAGCATTACTAATTCTACTTTTTTTCAACACATGGTATAGGATCCAAATTATTAAAAGAATAGGTAAATAAGTTACAGGACAAAATAGACAATAAAAATATGCTAATAGAGTACCTCATCTCTCTTCTCACAGAGGTAGATAAATTGAAGCATAAAATAGACAAAAAAGAAACTAAGGAAATGAATAGAATTTTTAGAAAAGTGAGATTTATAAACCTCTGGAGAAAACTGAATGGAAATAGAAAGGAATATAACTTTTTCATAGTTGCATATGGCATCTTCACAAAAACTAGTCCTGTATTAGGGCATAGAATCTCACAAATAAATGCAGAAAAGTAGAAATAATAAATGCACACTTTTCTAAGGATAATGCAATAAAAATCACATTTGGCAAAGGACCATGGAAGAATACATTAAAAATTATGATGAAACTAAATAATCTGACCCTAAGGAATGAGTAGATTAAGAGGCAGAATCAAAATTATAGAGCAAGGCAGGAACCCACCTGAACTCTTCATAATTTGCCTCCAAATAAATTTTTAAAAACCATATAATTGAAACACTTACTAGCTGTGTGACCTTGGGCAAGTCACTTAACCCTGATTGCCCTGCCTTCCCCTCTCCAAAAAAAAAAACACATAAAAAAGAATTCTAAAGCAACAAGAGCAACAAAAGGACAGGGTGGAACAATTTTCTAGTCCAAGACAACTTAGGAAACGTCTGTCTCACTTGGGTAAAAGAAAGTGGAGTCCAGTGCAGGTAATACTGGGGCAAGCCAGAAACAGTGTGTGCCTCAGGAATCCAGCAGCAAGACCTTGAGCCCCATAGCAGGGTAATGGTGAGAACCTGGGCCCTGATGCCAAAGGCTCCTGGCTAGGTCTCCTGCCTTGAGTACAGCAGACTAGCAGAAAGTCTCAACACCTCCCAGCACAACAGGCCAGAGGAGAGACCCCTCAGCCCTGAAACAAGAAACTTGAGAAAGTGCCCCTCTCTGCTCCAGATCAGAGCTCAACTTTAAAAGTCTTGAGCAAAAAGCATCAAAGATGAACTTGACCATAGAAAGTCACTAAGACAACAAGGAAGATAAAAACACAAACTCAGAAGAGTACAACAGTGTCAAAAAGTCTACATGTGAAGCCTCAAAGAAAAAAATGAATTGGTCTCAGGGTACACAAGAACTCCTTGAAGAGTAAAAACAGATTTAAAAATTCAAAAAGGAGAGGTAAAAGATTGGAGGAAAATGAGAGTGATGTAAGAAAACCATGAAAATAAAGTAAACAGCTTTGTAAAGTACAGAAATGGAAAATGAGTTTCAAAAATTCAATAAAGAAAACATCTTTTCTAAAAAGTTAATTTATTTTTAATTTTCAACATTCATCTCCATATGTTTTAAATTTTCTCCCCCTTCTTCCCCTTTCCCCCTCCCCAAACAGCATGATATAGGCTCTGCATACACATTAAATGTATAAGAAAACAAATCTTTTAAAAAGTAGAATTGTCCTAATGGAAAAGAAGGTTAAATAATTCAATGAACAAAACAACTCCTTTGAAAGTGGAGTTGGCCAAATGAAAAGGAACACCAGTGAAGGAAATTATTCCTTAAAAATTAGAAATGGGCAAATGTAGGCTAATGGTTCCATGAGATGTAAAGATACAAAAAACAAAATCAAAAGAATAAAAAAATGTAAGAAAATATGACATATTTCATTAGAAAGACAACTCACCTGGAAAGTAGATCAAGAAGAGACAATTTAAGAATTATTGGACTACTTGAATGGTTCAATAGAAGCATCCTAGAAATCATATTTCAAGAAAATAAAAGGAAAATTGCTGTAATACTCTAGAACTAGTTGGCAAAATAGAAATTGAAAGAATCCACCAATCACCTCCTGAAAAACATCCCGAAATGAAAACTCCCAGGAATTTTATAGCCAAATTCCAGAACTCCCAGATTAAGGAAAAATACTGCAAGCAGTCAAAAACAATTCAAATGTCCTGAAGCCAGAGTAAGGATTACAGAGTTTCTAGATTTAAGGACTAGAGAGTTTAGAATACGATATTCTAGAAGGCAAAGGAGCTAGGATTGCAATCAAGAATCACCTGGCCAGGGGCAGCTAGGTGGCACAGTGAGTATAGCACCAGCCCTGGAGTCAGGAGGACCTGAGTTCACGTATGGCCTCAGACACTTGATACACTTACTGCATGTGTGACCTTGGGCAAGTCACTTAACCCCAATTGCCCTGCCTTCCACCCTGCAAAAAAAAGAATCATCTGGCCAGCAAAACTGACCATAATCCTTCTGAAGGGAAGGGGGGAATGAAAATTCAATGAAATAGAGGATTTTCAAACATTCCTGATGAAAAGACCAGAGCTTAACAGAACATTTGATTTTCAAACACAAGACTCATGAGAAGCAGAAAAAAGTAAACAGAAAAGAAAGAACATAAGGGATTCAATAAGGTTAAACTGCCTACATCCCTATGCAGGAAGATGATATTTGTACATATTAAGAAATTTATCACTAATAAGGCAGTTAGAAGTCATTTCCATAGACAGAGAGTACTAACTATTTATTGTCTTTGATTGTATTATATCCCCCCAAAAAATGTTAAATGGTAAGAAAGTGGACTGAACTGGGAGAAGAAGAAAGAGAGAGAGGTAGAATAGAGTAAATTATCTCACATGAAGAGGAGAGATGGGACTATTAAAGTGAAGGGAAAGATGGTGAGAGGTGGGCATGCAGGGATGGGGAGCCTGCAGCCTAGAGATCACATGTGACACTGTAGGTCCTGAAGTGTGGCCCTTTGACTGAATCCAAGTGAAGTTTGTGAAGTTTGAATTCAAAGGGACACTCTTGAGGACCTAGTGTGCCACATATGACCTCAAGGCCTTGTCTTCTCCACTCATGGGCTAATGAAAAGTGAAAGGAAGGGAAGCACTACATTGCACCCAATAACAGTACACAGTATTATATACAGTAACAGCAGTATTTTAAGGATGATCAACTGTGAAAAGTTTAGCTACTCTCAGCAAGATAACAATACTAGACAATTCTTAAGGACCCATGATGAAAAATGCTTTCCATTTTATTAGAACTAATAAACTCTGAGTGCCAACTGAAGCACACTTTTTTAAACTTTATGTTTCTTGCTTTTTATTTATTAACTTTTCAACATGGCTAATATCAAAATATATTTTGCATGATTTCATATGAATAATTGATTTTTGCTCATCTTTTCAATGGGTTGGGAAGGAGCAAGATGAAATGAAAGAATTTGGAACTGAAAAAAAATTAAATGTATAGTAAAATAAATAAATAAAAGTTACCCTCTCCACAAAATTTTGAGAATGAGATATCAATCATAACAACCATAGTAGTAGCAACTATAACAACCTTAGTGAGAATTTATAACATGTTATGCCTTTCCTTATGCTCATCACATTCAATCCTCAAAACCACTCTATGATTTAGGTACATAGACCTATTATTCCTATTTTAGAGATGAAGAATTAAATTTCTCAGATGGCAATATCTTTGTAATTGTACAGCTAAGATGTATCAGAAGGAGAATTTTAACATAGTTCTCTTTTTAGTTAAGTAATCAAGAATCACCATTGCTCTAGGCTACCACTTATCTGATTTCCCCATCTGTACCAAGGCTAACCCCTATATAATTCAATGAAAGAAATGGAATAATTGTGGCCAGCAAAATACTGATTTCTCTGGCACTCTGTTCCACTTCCCTGGCCAACTCATCCTAAATACTGACAATTTCTCTTTCTCCTTAGTTCAGCTAAGAAAATGTTTACTTTTTCTCCATAATACTTTCCTGGGAAGCACAGAAAAGATAATAAATACACTAGAATAGAAATGGTTGATTTCATAGAATACAGATAACTTATCCTAAAATAACTAAATATATATATTCATAAGCTTCCTTGATCTAGCTTATATGTTACCCAAGTCATGTTCCTTTTAATTGTCTTAAGTTGCATCTGGGTTGTGGTAGTAGTTGATCTTTCATTCTCAAAGAGGACCATGACATCAGGGAGATGATGATATGACTTGCAATTAAGTTTGATTTAAGTGAGGGATGGCTGTTCAAAGTCACCAGCCTCACTTTCTCCTCCAGAGCCATCTGAGTCCAATGGCCAGATATGGATCAGGATGACTGGGGATGGCCCAGGATACAGTGGGAGACCTTGGCCCTTTTAAGCTAAGGTCTTTTCAGTTCTCACTTTGAGTGAGGCAATGCCCATACAATGAATAATCCTCTTTAAGAAGTGAATCAAGGGATTGCCCCTTTAATAAAAAAAAAATCACACTGAGAGAAGTCCCTCATGATTGCTGACCGAAGAGAAGCAGTCACTATTTACATTCACTCTGAGCCAGTGGAGTCCAAAAAAATAACCATTAAGTGGTGCTTGAGCAAGGACCTATTGTTGTCTAATCCACGAAATCCAGAGTGAAGTGGGGTTAAGCATTGGTCTTTGAGAAGGAAATCTAGCCAGTAAACTCGAAGTTAACTAGGTAGGTTTCAACCATCAAAATCTAACTTCCTTGGTGTAGAACACTAGGAGAGAAGAGAAGGGTCTGAGTTAGACACTATATCAATGTGCTAAAAGTGCTATGCCATGGTAAATTCTAGTTGATACATTTCCTAGAGTTTCATTTATTTTCAGTACATTCCAGAACATGCTTCTTTTCTTGTCTTCACAACATTCTCTGCTTGTTTGGGTCCTGGAATGCACTTGGATTTCACTCTTCAAGCACCCTGTTCTCCTTGATTACAGTGCTGACCACTGGTAAAAGAATGTTCTCTCTTTAGGCTCCAAATATTGCCTTTTTAACATTAAGCTCTCCACTTCTAATCTTAAAATCATCTCTTTATATCTTATGGAAGTTTCTGACTACAGAAAATGAAATTCTTTCCCTCATACTTGGATTTGCAGATGAGAAAAGCATTTATTCCCATATCTTATTTTTCCAATAAGAAAGACTACTTACACCCTGGATTGGTCACCTCAATTATGAATTTTGTTTTGTTTCCAGGAAAAGACTGACTGACTGGCCTTTGCTTCCTAATTAGTATAAATTGAGATGTATAAAATTCTAAATTATTTTTGTGAAATGCAGGTACAGAATCTGTTATAATACTTAAAAGGATTTTCCTTTAATGTCCTGAACTTACACATTGTAACACAAAATCTTAGGTAAAAGGAGGGAGAGATAGCAAGCAATAGAAATAGAGATAGAGACAGACAGGTGGAGAAAGAGAGAAACAAAGAGAAAAAGGAGAGAGATAGCTTTGGTTATTTGAAGTGAAAACAAATACATACATTCCTACTCATAACTTGGTCTTTGTTTTTTTCCTCTTATCAATTTAATAAATGGGCTTGGGCAGTAGATTTGCATTCAAAGATCTGCGTTTGAAGCCTAGCTTTGCCACTTACTAGCTGTATAAACTTGAGCCAGTCATTTTAACTTTTCTAGGCATCAGTTTCTGCACCCATAAAAATAAGAGTTACAAGAGATAGCCTCTAAGGCTCCTTCCAGCTCTAAATCAATGATCCTGTGATTTTCTCTCTTTCATATGCCTAAACACAAACCCCCAATCGAAAATCATAAGGAACCATCTAATTCATTTTAAATCATTGCATTGATTTTAAAAATCATTTAGTAACTTTAAACAATGAGACTTCCAGATTCCATTTCCTTAAACAAATCAATGAATAAAAAGATAAATAAATAAAACACATACATGATTATATTATTTACTATTGCATATTATATGTATTTATATTTGTAGTATTATATTATTTGAATTTATTTATATTACTGCATATATTATTTATATTTTGTATTTATATACATACAAATATTTATATACATATTATTCTATAAATGCACAAGCATAGACAAGTATATATATACATATATATATATATATGTAGATAAATACATGGAAATATGTTCATTTAAACAAAATGCACATATGCATATGTATTGTATGCATATTTTATTATGTACGCATACATACATGGGTAGGGATAGGGCAATTTCATACTGGTTAAAAGAGTCTATTAAATTTCAGTGTGATATTTATACTGTAGAAATCAGCAAGTGCTACAAATCAAGGATTGATTTATTGTTTAAGGTTTTGTCAATTATCCAGACTTTAAAAAGTGATGGGTAAAATGATAATAATGCACATTAAGCCTATGAAAGTGGCATGCATACTTGTTTCCAGGGTATCAACACCTTTCCATTTAGAGGTGCTTTCATTCTATATGGTAAATGTCTAAATTAATTTATTGTTGTCTTGTTTTTTTTCCCTTGCTCATGAGAGATACTAGATACATTGCTCAAAAGGACATAACTTCTTATTCCATGTGCAATTCTCTACCATGGGTGGTAGCAAATAATTCTGTATTTTTTCTGAATACATTAAAATGGCAAAATAGTCAGAATCCATATTATATGAATCCATTATGAATTTCCTAGGATTTATGAGTAAACCTTGTAATTTGCCAAAGACAAGTAATTTCAAATCTCAGATCATTATTAAGAGGAGGAGAGGCAGCAGAGCACATGGCCTTGGAGAATGGAAAATTTGAGTTCAAGTTTATCTCTGACCTATAATATCTGTGTGACATGCAGATTAGATGAGTCAACTCCTCAATGTCCCAGGAAATGCCCTAAAACAAACAAACAAAAATTATAAATGGCCAATGTGTTTATTTTGGCCATGCATATTTGAATCTAGTTAATCCAAAACACAGTACAATTCATACCATACATCTGTAATGCTGAGTTTTCTTTCCAAACTATTATCTCTTCCAGTTGACTAGCTTACTTATTAGTCTCCTCTCCATTAAAGGGTTGCATATTGAGGAACAGATTATATTGATATTTTGAGGGGAATAATAAAGCCATAACATCCAAAGCTCAAAATGAATACTTATGCAGTTTATTGCACAATTTACAAAAGATGATCGAAAAAGGTGGAGGATACTTTTCTTTTTAATTTAGCTTTCCAGTATTACTTCAGGAAACTGTATCACATTTTCCTTTCTCCTCATATTTCTATTAATTTAGTTGCTATTTATCTGGAGTATTACTTGTTGGACTAAATGATTACAGTGGTCAATTATGTGGAGAATCAGCACACTCTACTACTTTCTGGCTATGTGGGTTATGATTGTGTTCATTCTTTGATGCATCTTCTGTCTAGTGACCTATGTACCATAACAAACACCCTTTTTTCTCCAAGACTATTCATTCTTGAGAAATTGAAGATTCTAGTGTATGTTTACCCTGAAACCAGCTTAAGAAATTCTTAAGTCTTTTTTGGGATGACAGGGCTATAATTGTACATCACAAATTTCTTCTATATAGCTAACATACAGCAGAGATACAAAGAAAGGATGGCACATGTAGGTCTGAATCTCTTCTGGCAATATATCATACCATATCATATCATCCATATCATATCAGATCATATCATATCATATCATATCATATCATATCATATCATATCATATCATCATCATCATCACCAAGGCTAAACTCTTATCTATCTTTCTTTCTTTTTCTTTCTTCTTTTCCTTCCTCTTCCTCCTCCTCCTCCTCCACCTCCTCCTCCTCCTTCTTCTTCTTCTTCCTCTTTTCCTCCATTAGACTGTTGGTCTATAAGACTTTTTCTTCAGTAGATTAAACTAAAAGAATCATCATTGTTGTTTTTTAATAGAATCCAATGTAGAAGAATTGTTGCTTTGTGAACATTGATATCGATATGTGCACGATGCCTCTATCTATCTGATTACAAGCTACCCATGAATGAAATGAAGGAAGAAGTGTATCCCAAAGATATTAACTTCAGAATTACCCATACTATTATCCATACTATTTGTATTTTAGGTGATGCTGATTTTTCCATTTATATTGAATACTTTTTTCCATTAGGGAGACATGACCTTAATGTAAATCTTATAATCATAATATAATACAATGATTCACTTTTTATTAAAAAATAATTAATGGCATGGTTTGCCACAATCATTACATCTCACTATAAAGAGTTGAGAAAAAATGAAAAAAAAATTATTTCAGGAAAAGTTTAAGACCTAGGGAGAAATTTACCCTTGAATAAAACAAATATCTATTTTTGTATAAAGTTTAGATTGTAAGTAGAGAGGGAAAAGGGGCTATGCCTTTTAATTAATCAAAAACATTTATTAAGTATGTACTATGTATATGTCCTGTCTTAGGGATTTAGGATACAAACATAAAATTCATTCCTTGTTTTCAAGGTTTTACGTTTTTATTAAGGAAGACAACATATTTTCTAATGGGTTTGTATACAACAGATTACCAATGTGATTTGTTATGGGAGTCTGTATAAGGGCCCCAGCAGCTGGGGAGGGGTATGTGTGATTCAGGAAGGGCTTCATGTGGTACATGATATTTAAAGTGAGTCATGAAGCAAATGAGGGATTTTAAGAGGTGTAAGCTATGAGTAATAATTTTTTCCAGACATGGGAGTCAACCAGTGCTAAAGTATAGGAACGGCAAATGGTGGAATAGTAGGAAAGTGAGTGACTGGACAAGGCAGTGCAGTTGGGGAGGGAATGTATGATAAGGTTAGATAGGTTAATTGGGGACAGGTATTGAAAGGCTGAAGATACCAAATAGAGAAGTGTATTTGTATTTGCTTCTGGAGGATATACATACACACATGTGTATGTATGTATGTCAAGTATACATATACTTATACATGGGTATATGTGCATATATATATGTATGTATGTATGTATGTATGTATGTATGTATGCAATACATAGATATGTTGTTGAGCTGTTTTCAGTTGTGCATGACTCTTGGCCACCCAATTTGTGGTTTTCTTGGCAAGATATTGAAATGGTTTGACATTTCTATCTCCAGCTCGTGTTACCAAGGGCAAACAGGGTTAAGTGACTTGCCAGATTGGAACTCAGGAAAATGATTCTTCCTTATCCTAGTCCTAGAATTCTATCCACTGTACCACGTAGCTGTTGTGTGTGTGTGTGTCTGTGTGCCCAGGCATGCGCATGTATGTGCGTAAAATTTTAGAAGTGATGATAAATAGATAGATAGATAGATAGATAGATAGATAGATAGATAGAGAATAATAGGGCCTTTCATGGGCATGGGCATTTACACTTATATTGAGTCATAATGATTTTCAAAGGGAAAAAGTTTTCTCATACACACACATATACACTACACATAAACATATATACATCTCTATGTATATATGTAATATATATATATATCTCAAATATGCAGATATAATTTTGTAGGCAAATAGGTATAATTATGTTTCTAGGTTTATATACATGCATATGTATACTTGATAAATATTGTATATATACACATATAGATGTATAATTATACATATACCTGTATGCACACATTTACATATATATGTATATACACACACACATATACATATATATATATATATATATATATATATATAAGAAAACTTTTTTCCCTTTGAAAATCATTATGATTCAATATAAGTGTAAATACCCATTCCCATATGAGATACTATTTATCTATGTCAGGTTTGTACGTGTGTGTGTACACACATATATAGAGTATATGTATATATACATGTATATGTAGGTGGGTATTCACAGATACTAATAATATTTATAATGATGTCAATTATTTCCTAATTATCTTATAATATAAAACTATGAAATACATATATTATAGTTTGATGTCACCAGTATTCTATGCATACCAAGCACTCAATAATGGCTGATCCTTAGCTAGTTTCACATGATTTTCTGTGTGGCTAAAAGGGATTAGTTTCTCACTGTCATCTGTCCACTAAGCACTGAACAGCAACCTCTTTTTTGCCATCCTGGGAGAGATTGTCTCAGGCAGCAGGAGGGTGAGGGGCAAAGGTGGCTAAAGGGAATATTAGAAAAAATACTACCCAAACATTCCTTCTATCTCACTGGATGGCAACTTCCTTTATGCTTTCCTGTGCCTCTGTATTTCTGAATTATTTTATTTTTATTTAATATTAATTAAATTTAATATTTTAATTATTTTAATAACAATATAGAATAATAAATAGTGTAATGTATAATAAAAATCATTTTAATTAGGTTAATTACTTAAGAAGAGAAGGCATTAACTTTTTTTTTAATTCAGAGACCCATTTGGCAATTTGGTCTATGGACCTCATTTGAGAATACTTTTTTTTTAAAATATGTAAAGTAAATTACATGGGATTACAAAGGAAACTGCTTATGTTGAAGTAGCTTTACCAATGTAAAATAAAATAAAGCAAGTTCACAGATTCTAAGTTAAGAAGCCCTGGTCTAGAAGTGTACATGGTCATTTAGATGTGACATTTAGTCCTAAGCATAATTTTGAAATATAAGAAATATGTTAAAAATGCTACCTCCTCTTTCTGGGTCTTTCTCTTGTTATCCTTATGCATATAATAACCTCCCACTGTCCACTGACTTCCCAGCTCCATATGCAGTTTCCAGGACTGACTTCTTTAGGAATTTTTTCAAAGTAAATATATCCAGTTTTGGGCAAATATATAAAATCTGACTTTCCCGGCCTTTAATTATCTATGTAATGTTTTATTTTTCCTAATTACATGTAAAGCCTATTTAAACACTTAAAAAATTAAGTTCCAAATTCTCTTCCTCCTTCCCTCCCTTCCTTTTACTCTCATTGAGAAGGCAAGCAATTTGAGATAGGTTATACAGGGGCAGTCATGCAAAAGATATTTACATATTAGTCATGTTGTTAAAGATACTACGGACCAAAGAAAATAAGAAAGAAAAGAAAGCAAGAAAATGCTTCAATCTGCCTACAGACTCCATCAGTTCTTTCTCTGGAGATGGCTATCATTTTCATCATAAGTCCTTTAGAATTGTCTTTGACTAATGTATTCCTGAGAATAGCTAAGTCATTCATGGTTGATAATCATACAATATTGCTATGGAAAATATTCTCCTGGTTTTGCTCATTTTACTTTGCATCAGTTCTTGTGAGTCTTTCCAGGTTTTTTTTTTCTGAAGCCATCTTGCTTATCCCTTCTTATAATATTCCATCACAATAACATACCATGATTTCTTCATCCATTCCCTAGTTGATGGGCATCGTCTCAATTTCCAATTTTTTGCCACCACTGAAATAGCTGCTATAATATTTCTGTACAAATAGGTCTTTTTCCTTTTTGAAAAAAAATTCCTCCCCCAAATTTGCATGTGATATATGTTTAAATTTAACCAATATCATTAACACTTTCTCAAATTTTAAAGACTGAGCAATGAACAAAATATTCAAGCAAGCCCTAATTCTCATTGTTTGCTGATTTCAATTGTGCAAAATGCACACACCAATAATTTAACAATTGGCTCTCATGAGCCAGTTCAAGCTGGTTACAGCACAAACCTGAATATATTCTTTGCTCTTTTAAAACAAAGTAGTGCTTCATCTCCCTCAAACTTTTCGGTGAGTCAGAGGTGTGTCTACTACAAGCAGATAAATTTTTTTTGGAGGAATAGACAGATGTGAACATTTTTTTCAGTGGGCCATGAAGGTGGTAGAAGTAGGCCCTTAGAACTTGGTCAGACATCTAAAACACCAAGGTCATCCACTGCATATAGAGCCGTCACCAGTAATCTTGCTGTTTGTTTTGTCATTGGACTTCTATGACTCTAAGAGATTGAAGATTATGACTTCATGCACCTCTGTCTCACTTAAATCCAGTTTATGGGTGAGTAAAAAGGATACTATAGTGACTGTAGTTACAACCTTGCACCTGGGTGGCCCAGGCCATATGGTCAACCTTCTCACATTACTGAAGCAGCAACAGGATTTAGCAGCTCCATGGGTGTCTGAGAAACCTTTTTAAGGACTTCACTAATCACCTCCTGTAATGTAGAGGGGGCTGGAAGAGGTGCCCTAAAATTGTCTGTTTCATCTAACCTTGTAACCCTGGCCTTCTTACTGTGGTACATGGGCATCCCAACCTGTAGTTGGAATAGAAAAAATGAACAAGACCTTTTGCAAAAATGATTTCACTCACCATTGATACATGGGATGTGTGCACACTTATGGACAACATGAAATCCAGTAGACCTAGAAGACAAACAGCTCGTGTTGTGAGAGATTTCAGCATTCAAATAGCAGCCCTGACTTTAACAAGGCTGGCAAATGAGGGCTGGTTTATTAAAGTTGAAGCTGCATACCTGTGTTTTTGGAATGATTTTAGTGATGTGGAGCTCCATGAAGCCGGTGAAGATTTAACAACCAAATCTGATCTAGTCCAAAAGCCTGTCTGCCTCCCCAAATGAGTAAGCTATAGGCTCATGACAATGCAACTGCCATTTGCAGGAAAGTGCCATGCCACCATCATCAGTGCATATACCACCCCCATGATGAGCCCTGATAGGGTCAAAGAAAGATTTTATGAAGACCTGGACACTCTCTTTATGAATGTGCTGTGTAATGGCAAACAAAGTGGGATGTTTTGTGTTTTTTTCTTTTGGAGTGCTTCTCAGCACTTTGATTGAGTCTTGTCTTTGCCAAAGACAAAGGGCTTTGATTGAATCAAGAGTCCTTGATGAGAAACAGTATATATACTCTGAGGTTAGCATTTTGCTTTGGGGGCTCACTCATTGGAAGAGTGTTCATGTGATTTGGCCAGATGAGACTCTGGATAATCATTAAGGAGCCCCCAAGCTTTGAAAACCCAGATGTTGGTGCTTCTCTCTCTGGTAACTATGTATATATTGCTACGGACATACAGAAGCCCTGTCTGCTGATTTGTGTTATTTGCTCTGTTTATGTAATTCCTGCTTGTAATTTTTGTTCATGTTTTCTCTGAAGTTCAAGGTGGTGACTTTTTCCTCTGAACTAAGTGAATGGTATATGTATGTTTAATTAAAGTGAGATTATAAACCCCTTAAAGTTGCTTTCCTTAGAAAAGCAGGTCAAAGAACTTGTGTTAGCAGCCTTTCTGTGTGCTGGTGTTATTGGCCTTATACCTCCACAGCAGATGCAAGCAGCATTGTTGTTACATGCTTAAAGAGGATGAGCACATGATTCTGGGTGACTTTAATTCCAGTGTAGACACAAACTTTCTGAAATATCAGGGAGGCTTTGGAAGAGATTGGATTAGAAATACCAATAGTAATGGTAACTTACTATTGTGTGTCTCATGACCTTCTTATCACCCACAGTTTTCCATATACCTAAATGCAACAAAACTTTATTGATGCATCCTTGAGACAAACATTACATTTAATAGACTATGCCATTTTAGGGAGAAGTAACAAACATGATATGAGAGTGACAAAGATGAAGTGATGTATGGCACAGAGTGCTGGACTGATCATAGACTTATCTTCTCCAAGTTAAACATTTGGATTCAATAAAAGCAAAGACCCAAGGCATGACAACAATCAAAAGACTCAATGTCCACAAATTAGAGCTCTTCTCCCTATGTGAACAGTTTGTTACTGACTTTAAGTGAAAACTGCCACTATTTTATTGGTAACAGCAGAATAGGAGTGGGAAGCTTACAGATATTTGGTGTACAGCACTTCACTTACTCATCTGGGCCAGTCCACTCACAAACTTACCAGGCTGCTTTCCATGGATGTATACACAGAAGATGAACTTGATGCACACATTACCAGAGCTATCTTAGTATTTGGGAGACTCCAAAAGAACATGTGAGAGAGAAGAGGTATTAGGCTGCCTATCAAACTGAAGGTCTACAGAGCTATTGTTCTGATGTTGTTGTTTTATTTTTTTTACAACATGGATAGTCTACCAGTCACATGCCAGAAAATTGAACCCTTTCCATTTGAATTGTCTTACAGAGATTCTGAAGATCACCTGGCAAGATAGGATGCCAGATACTGGGGTCCTTTCTTGATCTGAAGAGCCAAATGTTCAAACACTACTTCAGAGAGTTAAACTCCAGTAGACTGGTGATGGTGTCAAATGCCAAGCATACATTTGCTTAAGAGATTATTTTATGAAGAACTCATACAAGGCAAGCACTCACACAGAGGTCAGAAGGAGCAATGCAAGGAAATTGCCAAGGTCTCCCTAAAGAACTTTGGTATTGATTGTTAACATGGGAGACAATAGCACAGGATCATTCAGCATGGTATACCCACATCAAAGGAGGTGCTGTGTTGTATGAGCAAAACAGAATTACAGTAGCTCTAAAGAAATATGAGATGCTCAGATTTAGAGAATCTTCTTGCCCCATGGTATTACAGACTATTTGTGCCCAACCTGTTGCAGAGCCTTCATAGCTTGAATTGGTATAAACAGCAGCAACTGGACACACTGTACATTGAACCCAACATTTTGATGTCATTTTGGTCCTCTTTGAGCCCAAAGGACAAACAATAAAGGGAAGCCCTTTCTCACAAACTTCAAATCAGGCCACTTTTGTAGCCCTGTCAACTCCATAGCATCAGGATCATTTTGAATTTAGGCTCCAATGATTTTTTGCTATGGCCATACTTCTGCAGATTTTGCCTATGTCTGGTAATGAAACTGGTATCTCTTTAAATTTATGGAAAGATTGACATTTTGCTATGATAAAATATAAATTACTGAAACTTGGATAGTAAAATCAATCCATCTGAATCCCTAGTTGTGTAAGCTTATCATATAGATGAGCTACTACAACAAACTAGAATGACTATGTCTGTGTATTGAGAGCAAGCAAACTAGGACTGAAACACTCTAAGGATTTTCCTAGACTCTCACCTTTGAAGGGAATGCAAAACACAGATGTCCCTTGTGTATATTTTTCCTTGTTCGGGTATTCAAGCCTCTGGGCAAAAAATAAGGAAATATCAAAACTAATTAGAGATATGCAAGCAGTAAAAGTGAGAAATTTATGTACACAGATAATAGGCTGTTAGCACTCAGTGACAAATTCTACGTCTGTTAAAGAAAAGGCAATGCTGGTATATGATTTTTATATTCTCAGAGGATAAAAAGTAAACTAGGTAAAAACACCACCAACAACACAATCCTGTTATACTGCAAAAAATTTCCAGTTGAAATGCTTCAGTCAGGAAATGCCTTAATAGAGTTCTAAACTATATAATCTTTTTTGTGTGTGTGTGGGATTGCTGAAATGTATATTGCCGAAGTGTGACATTTGTAATATTAAATACATGCCTGAGAGTAATTATTGAAGAGATAGACCTAGTAGGAAGGTATAGAGGAATCCATATTTAATGCATGTGAATGCAAATGCATAGAGCTAGATCTATGAATGAGACTATGTGCCTAGGTGAATCTCAATCAGTAAGCAACATTCAAGTTCCTAACTCACTCGTTCTTCAGACAATTGAATAGGTCTATGATCTCTTGGAAACTCAATCTCAACAGTGTAGACTGAAACCACACCCACACTTTCTTTGTCTGTAAATATGTTGTCTACATCCATCCACTACATGCTGGATGCCTTCCTCTATGTTTCTTGGCATTGTATGGAAGCATTGGAGTACTTTTCTGATGCAATAGTCCTCTTTGAGAATGAAGGACCAACAAAAACAACAATCTTAGCTTTAATAGATGGCCATGATGAAAATGCCATCTGTGCATATGTTTTTGATTATCTTGACCAAACTTTGTAATCATTAAAATATTTTCTATGTAGTGGAGTCAGAGAGAGAGACAGAGACAGACAGCAACAGAGACAGACAGATTGCGACAGAGAGAGGAGGCAGGGATTGTATTATTGCTCTCTGTAAGAATGGCTCCACCTTTAAACTAACTTCAATTTCAGGGTAACTTGGACAGTCAAATTTGCTTCTCTGTATTTGAGTTTATCTCTCTCACAATCCACTTGCAAAGATTTTTTTATAAAATGTTCTTATCAGAACCAGTAATATAATTCTAATCATTTCTAAGAACAATGTTCTAAGTTTGAAAACTGTACATTCTATTATTATATCTGCTGGCACAAAACATTGTTATCTCATGCCATATAATCCTTTATTGAGGAAACAGCAGATGTTAAGCCTTTAGAAAAAGAATATTTTAGGGGAGATTTGAGGTGGGGAAGCATGATAACTATTTTCAAATATTTAAGAGGTTTTTTTGTGAGGAGAGGGATTAGATTTGTCCCAATTGGATCCACCAGGTAAAATTCAGAGGAACCTATGAGAATTCCACCATTTTAAATTTAAGGAAAAACTTCTTAAAGCTGATCTAAAAGCAGAATTGACTGCTTTGAGAAGTCATGGGCTCTGTCGTACTAAAGGTGTTAAAAATGACATTAGACAACTATATCAGAAATGTTGTAGAGGAGATTCCTGATTAGATTCAAATAGAGTCATTTGGTCTCTGAGTTTCCTTCCAACACAGATATCCTGAGGTTGTGATTCCATAAATGATTTTTCCCTCTTGTTCCTTCTGCTACTATTCTTCTGTTTGTCTCTCTAACTGATCAGGTTTTAGAACTCCTGTAAATTCTCTATCAATTTGTCACTGCTTACCTTTCTCCAACATTCTCAAGCAATGCTTTATAACAAGCAGATTCCAGAATGCTTAATGCACAATTACCTAACAGCTTTTATTCACCCCACACCACTTTTTGTCTCCCAGTTCACTGAATATGTCCACATCTACTATCTGTAAGAGAGTTAAAAGTATAATCTATTTGCTGTTCATTTTCTACCTCTTACATTTCTAAAAATTCTATCCTATTATATGAAACACATCCACTAAAGTCTGATAATTATCCATTTACCAGGTGTTATACGAATCTAATCAAGAAAACTTTAAACTCAATAGATGAGTCATGGGGACAATATCTATGAATGTCCTCCACGTTAGAAGACACATGGAAGAGCTAGAATGTAGAAAGAATAAGCATAATTGAGAAATCCAGAATTTTATAAGACAATACTCAAGAAAGTATCAATGAATAAAAACCAAGAACTTAAATATAAATATAAAAATGCACATTGTCTATTCCTTAAATTAAAAAAAAGACTACGGAAACAAGGTGGCAAATTTGATCATATAATATATGTCTCACTGAGATTTGGTGGTATGATTTTATATATATATATATATATATATATACACATATATATATTCATATATACATATGTAATCATATATATATGTGTGTGTATGCATGTATATATATATATATACATATATAATATACATATGTGTATATATATGAAAATAACTCTAGTAGTGATGAGGTGATGGGACCTGGACCTTTAAAAGGAAAATACCATGTCTTTGAAAATAACCCAGTCCCTTGATTTTTCCTTATATTTCAGTAGCTTAGATCACTGGCATCTCAAACAAGGCATCTGGCCCAGCTCACCCCACCTATATCACTCAGTTTACTTGATGTTCTTTGCAATGCTCTTGACCCACCCCAGACTACTTAATACTCCTTTCACTATAACACCTGATCCACCCTGAACTATTTTATTCCTTTGGACCTGGCCCAATCCAGGCCATTTACCATTCCTCAATCCCATCCAGATCTTTTCATTTTCTCTTTTTTTTGTATATAAGTATCAGTCTCATGCCCATTAAGTTGCAGATTCACTACAAATCTCACCTGTTTCTATTGGCATTACAATAAAACCTTGCCACCTTTACTGAAAGAAGGCTTGAGTGCTTGGATTATTTCCAGACAGAACCCTCTCTGGTACCCTTACATTTCAGAATTCCCAGCACCCAAACCACATAAGTAGAGTATACCTTATTAAGAAAAGACAGAATAAAGAGAGAAGCAGAGTAGCGTCATATACTAAACAAAAATATTTTATTTGTGAAAATTCAAGGACCAAAGAGGATATGAAATTCTGAAGAAACTTTAGATTCCAATCCTACAGTTCCTCCTGAAGTAATATGTTTTGTCCCAAAGCCCATCTCCCTGAATTCATAGCTCTATCATGGCCCCTGAAGAATCATTCTTTGTCTTAAAATTGTTGACATTTCAAATAATATTAGGAGAACTCTACAGTAATCAAGGCAATTTCTGTCTATAAGAAAATTTGAATTTGTAGGAAAGAGAATATAGATTATAAAAGGAAGGAGGAATTATTTCATGAATTGGGCTAGGAGAAGTTTCAGAGTAGGGGATAAAAATTGAGCTGCACCTACTAACCAAGAATACTTTCACTTAGGATGTAAAGGAGGATTGTGCATGAATTGAACTTAAATGAGGCAGAGTGGCACAGCCATCAACTTCACTCTCTCAGAGATATCAAAGTCAACTGGCAAGACAAAAATAACAGCAAGTGGCAATGCCCTTTGATGTAGTGGATGACCATGATGTTTTTGATATCTGACCAAGCTCTAAGTACTCCACAGGGCCTGCTTCAGGCACCTTCATGTCGATTGGAACAAATTGCTCTTATTCACCCATTCCATAGAATGTTTTCACATCCTTGAGACAGATATCTCTCTCATTCACCAATGGGTTTGAGATCTGTTGGTAACTCTCAACATGGTTTAACCCATCTGCTGAGATGGTTTTACCAAGGTGTGGCCACTGTGCATGCTATAGCTTCTTGGAGCCACAGGCAAATGTTGCCTTATAGGTGGACACCAAAGGTGCATGAGCAGCTCTGAAAAAAGCTCAGCAAGGCCTCACAGCAGAGTTGCTAGTCTTCCCAGAATATCCCATATGTAGCTAAGTCATAGAATGCATGATTTACATGTATGAGGCCCTGAGTTCAATCCTGAACATCTCCACATGTAAAAAGAGCTATAAATATTGTAGAATATACTTAGAGTTTATTTTGCTTAAGTGTAATCCCTCTCTTAATATATCCTCCCTCTAATTTCTTCTACTTTCTGCCCTTTCTTTTCTATTTCCCTGCTGAATGAAATATATTCCTTTACACAAGTGTCTGTAAGTATTCTTGTCTTTTAACCAGTTAAGATGGGAGTGATGTTCATCAGCTGCTTTCTTACCCTTTCCTTCTTGTTTACATAAATATCTACTTGTATACCCTGATTATGTGACATAATTTTCTTTAATCTTCCTTTCCTGTGTTGCACTCCTCATGCATTGCTCTTCCCTTTCTAGAATTCATTTTCATGATCATTAAGATGTAACAGAAACATTCCTTGTCCTTCCGTCTACTTAATATTCCTTCTATGGCCACTGATGATGATAAGGTGCAGAAGGGACACATGTGCCATTTTCCCCATATACAAGCAATTTATTCTTGCTTCATCCCTCTTGGCTGTTCTTTGATATTTGACTTTTTTTGATTTCTGTTAGTTCCTCTATTTGAATTTCAAATTTATACTTAGCTCTGGATTTTTTTTCGGGAAAGTTTGGAAGTCTTTTTATTGAAGACCATTTCCCCCCTTAAGATTATACTCATTTACCCATCTGGACAATCTATTCTTGGGTATAACCCTATAAATGTATTTTGCTTTCTAGAGTACCATACTCTAGTCTCTCCCTTTCTCTATAGCAGCACCTGCCAAATCATGTATGATCCAGACTGTGACTCCTACTTTCTTGAATTCTCTCTTTCTGGCTGCTTACAATGTTTTTTTTTTCTTTGATCTGGAAACTCTAGATTTTGGCTATCATGTTCCTGAGAGTTTTCATTTTGGGATCTCTTTTAGGAGGTGATTGATGTATTCTATTAAGACTTTGCCCTCTGGTTCTAAGAGATCCAGGCAATATTCTTTTCAAATTTCTTCAAATATAATGTTTAGGTTTTCTTTTCTATGGTTATATTGTTCAAATAGCCCAGTAAATCTTAAATTTAGTCTCTATGTTCTGTTTTCTAGGACAGATGTTATTTTTGCTGTGAAGTACTTTACATTTTCCTCTGATTTTTAGTCCTTTTATTTTGTTTTATTATTTCTTATTGCTTCATGAAGTAATTGGCCTCTGTTTGGTCCATTCTAATTTTCATGCTGTTTATTGTTTTAGCAAGATTTTGTAGCTCTTGTGCCAAGCTGTTAATGTCCTTTCCCATTCTTTCTTCCGTTTCTCTTATTTTTTCCCCCTTTTCCCCTCAAGGTATCTCATTTCCTTTAAAAGTGTTTTAACTCTTTTTTAAAATTGTCTCTTTATTCATCACTTCCAGAAATTCTTGTTGAATTTCTGTCTAAGTCCTGTTTTTCTCTGAGATTTTGTTTGTAAATATTTTGGAGTCATTCATTTCTGGATTTGTGTCTCCAGTGTTCATGTCCCCATGGTGGATATTTATGACAGCTTTCCTTTTTGTTTACTCTTTCTTTCAGCCTGCTTTTTTACTTTGGACTGGCTGTTATAGGTAAGCTCTTCAGGCTTTGGGCCAGAAGGTCTGGACTGGTCCTGTTTCTACTTTCTTGGAGTATTGATTTATTTAAAGATCTAAGGGAAAGGCTAGAGACCTTCAAGCTTTTAGTACTTCCAAAGTGGTCTGATAGAGGGCCAATTTTTCTCAGGTATTTGACATATAGAAACAATTTCAGCATTGGAAGCTTAGTTTCTTTATTTGGAATACAGACAACTCTAGAGCAAGGCAAACTACAAGCATAGCTAAAATAACAGGATAACCAAAAGTCACCAGCCCCTGTGGCCTCAGCCTAGTATGTGGAGAAGTAGGCCGGTTTAAGGGATTTTAAATTAATTCTGTTGGTAATTGGGACCTTTTGAAGGAACATAGTTTCTGGGTTCAGCCACATCTATTCTCTTCAGAGAAGTAGTACAGAAATAGAGGTAACAGGACAGGGAAAATCATCTTTTCTCTGCTTTCCTTAAGGAAGAATTTTTTTTTTCATGAAATGGAACATGTTATGGAAAAGGCATATTTTTTCCTATTGTATAGTCTTAACTTAAAATACTTAGCATTTTCTGTCTAATTAAGCTGTTAAGATTCCATACTGTCAATATGAATAGAGAGATGTAATTACAAATCATTTCATAGGAAACAACATTTATGACACTGAGGTTCCCCGGTGTTCTTTCCAAAGGCATCCAAATTTATGCACTACTTCTCATAGAGGATCCATTTATTTGTAAGTTCCTGACATCCCTATTTGAGAGTCACAGGATCGTCAGGGCATGCTGCCCAGAACCCTATCTTTAGGCTAGCATAGTCCCAAAGGCAGCTGGGATAAAATGTTGTTTCCTTGGTTCCTGCTACATTTAGGGTATTTTTTAATTAGTGTGGATTTATGTATATTTAAGTAATTTTATTCTTAATATTCATTTAATCTAAAATTTTGTTTCGAACAAAATAATTTGAAAAATAATAGAAACAGTTTGCACTTGGGTAACAAAGTTTTTAATTCTACTATTTTAATGCATCTCTTTAAAATAAGAATAGCAAAATTTTTATCTCCTATCAGGTTTATAGTTTTGCTTTATATAAGATAATGATGGGCATTATTCAATGGTAATATTTAAATTAGATAAAATGTTGTTTTTGTTTTACCAATATATACAGTGAACATATAGATGATGAAGAATTCTAGGTCAGGATGAGACCCATTTATACCTGATTATATAAATAAATACCAAGTATTGATATTTATAGAAAAGAGCATCAAGGAATTTATATTTACTGTATCTAGATGCTTTATAAATATTGGATTCAGTTACTATCTGCATTATATTTTTGCCAATTTTCTATATATATGGGAAGTCATTAGTGGTTCAATGCCCTCTAGAATCTTTTACAATATCCATTTATTTGTTATGGCCTTTTGAATAAATTATGACATATCTATGATGCCAAAATAGCCATTTAATTCAGTAAAGAAAAAAAAAGTTAATCCTTATATTTGTCACAACAATAACAAAAAATAACATTTGATTGATTGAATTTTTTACCTTTCAATTGGTGGTTATGGTATCATGTAGACATATTCTATTTCTAAAAAAGTCTAAAGACTTGTTTTTTTCAAAATTTTTAATGTTCTGTTATTTGTCTCTGGCAATCAGATTGACATTATTTTTGTAAAATGTTTTGGTGAAGAGATCATAAAAATCTTTCATCATTAAACAAACTTAAAAAGCTGTACTGTTTAATTTTCAGTAATATTTTTTACAATAAAATATTTTCAGGTATAAGAGAAATAATATTTTTAAACTGTAAAAAAGACTTTGAAATTGCCCATTTAATATCTCTATCTCATTATGTTCCCTCTTACTTTCTGAGATGGCTTTTCTATTTTCCCCTCTTTAACAACTGTATCCCTCAGGTATAGGTAAGGAATCATCAGGACTTAGCATATTGATTGCTTCACTTACCCTTCAGTCTACCCTAGTAACTACTAACTGATCTAAGTAATGTAAGTACCCTGTACCCTGCCATCCTTCTCAATACTGTACCATTAGAGGACCTCTGGTCTTTACATCTGCCCTGCAGCTGAATTTTATTTTCTATGTTGTGTCCCCTATTTAGGATCTGAGTTCATTGACAGCAATGTCTCTCACTTTTTCTATTGGTACTTACTGTGCTTTGCATATACTAAGCACTGAATGAATGATTTTCCTTCTCTCTCTCTCTCTGTCTCTCTCTCTCTCTCTCTCTCTCTCTCTCTCTCTCTCTCTTTTCCTATCCTTCCCTTCTTATATCACTCCTCTTCACTCCATTTTTCTCTTTGTTGTATGGTAAATAGTCACTATTTAGAACAATTGTTGGATCTAGCATACTAGGCAGTTCCAGTTGTATATACCCAGTTGAAAGAGCAAAGAAATCCTAAGTATTGGGGCTTGGGGCTGGAGAATAAAAGAGATTTTCTTTGCTTAAATTTTACTTTCATCTACTGTTTTGCTCTGATAGCCTGGGAACATCCATAATACAGTATCAAACCTCATAGATAAGTAAACACACAGATGTATGGATGATTTTCTTTGTTTAATTGTTACAATAAATTAAGAAATGAGAAAATATGGAACAGTATTTCATTAAAGCCTCGAAGCATGGAAATTCAGAGGCAAGTATAGAATTATGCATATGCAGTGCCACCCTAGGAATTAAATGAGCAACTATTTGCATTGAAATATCTTGATTCAGTTGGATCCATCATAATCTGATTCAAACTTAATTGTTTGCATTTTTATTTCTCTCCAAGCATTCATATTTTGTTTCAAGAGCCTCACTTGGCTATAATTATTTCAAAGGTTATGGTACAATATAAAGGAGTTTTAAGGAGTGAAAGTGAAATAAAGAACTGCTTTTGATGATTTCATCATTCTTCAATGTGACAAATTAAAATATCTCAGGAGGGACTTTCTGGGAAGTGCCTAGCCATGGACTAATATATTATTAGTGGAAACTGAAATAAGGAAGAATCTTTAGGGACCAAAGGACTTGGATATAAGGCTGTCAAGATTAGGCCTTCTACATTGAAAAAAATCAGCATTAGTATGCATTATAGAAAGTCAAAGATGTCATCCTTTGTAATCATATAAATGCAGTTCATTTGAACAATTTATTGAAAATTGTATTGGTCTTGTCCAACTCATCAGCAGGAAATAGGAACTTTCAAGTATCTTACTGACTACAGTAGACTTTATTTTTCAACTGCACATAATACCAAGCAGAGCCATATGCACAAGTAAGATGTCATTTTTCCTCCTGAGACTATAGTTTATTAAAAAAAAAAACAACACTTTTTCCCCAAGTCATTTCCAAATACTGCCTTCTGTCTACGAAGGCTTCCAACTCTCCAAAAAGGAAAGAGGACAGAGTTTTATGGGTCTTTACATCTCTTTATTGAAACATTCAGAAACATTCTAATTTAAGTTTCATATAATCATCATTATTTCCAGATATTTTTCCTCAATAACAATCACATTTTAAACAAAAGTTTGAAAGTGAGGAAAGGATAATTAATTGTGATCATGTATAGAAGGAGATAGGAACATAGATCAGTAGAAAACTGCTTCTAAGAGACCCTGGATATTAAATATGAGGGGGATTAACTGTCCCTTCTTACTTTCTGATTTTCTCCTTAAAAGGATCATGTCTTTCATGTTGAGGAAAATCAAAGCTGTAGCCTATGGGTAAGATGAGAAACTAACTAGTCTTTTCCCACTCCAATATATTCATTCTATAGACATCCATCAGACAAATCCTCCTAAAATAGAAATTGTGTCTATTTTGTGCTTTCAGCCAGGGGATAAGATGTTACCTTGGGATGCACTTCAAGAGAAGCAAATCATCCTCTCTTCTGGTTTGATCTCCTGACTCTTAATCTATACTTTATGAATTCTACTACTTCTTTGATTGGATACTTCTTCAGCTTCTGAATTTCCTATTTGAGATGCTGACAATGCTTTTCAACTCAATGTCTGGCTTTGTGGTCCCTCCATTTTGGAACTTTGATTATTCCATTTGATCACTAATAATACCCCCTTTGTATTCTGGTTTGTATTCAGACCTCCCCCTGTTTTATCCAGATTCTGCTGCATTTATTTACTCCTCTGTTGTTATTTAATGATTTTCAGTTGTGCCTGACTCTTCAAGACCTCTCTTTGGAGTTTTCTTGGCAAAGATACTGAAGTGGTTTACTTTTTTCTTTCTCAAGCTCGTTTCACAGGGGAGCAAACTGAGGTAAACACAGATAAGTGGTTTGCCCAAGGTCTGAATAACTGAGTCTGAATTTGAACTCCAGTCTTTCTGACACCAGGCCTGGCATTCTATCCACTGTACCACATAGATGCCACTTCCTACTTTAAGAAACTGCCAGTTGCTCCTGGCTGTAAGGTAGGCCTACTAATTCCCACCAAAACTCTGGCACAGACCTCATTCCTCTGGTTCCTTTTATTTATAGGAAAAGGACACAAATCTTTAAGTCAGAGTTACTACTTTCTTGAATTTGCCTTACCTACAGAAACAATCATTTATCTTCTTATTTACCAATGTATAACCATACTCCTAAAAGGCCAATCACTGCACTAGTCCTCCCCCCCCAAAAGGAAAAAAAGTAACTGTTTGCATATAAGCATTTGCTATTGCTAACCTTCTCCCTCTACTTATTCAAGTTATGAATACTTCAACATGATGCTGCTGCTGCTGCTGAATATATATGTTTATATGACAAACACTATATATATATATATACACACATACTATATGGATATATGTACTTGTGCGTATGTAACATTTTGAAGGCACAGAGGGAAATTACTGAGCTTATCACACTATCTTTTACCCTAGAATAAATATATTGTCATCCTGAATATGTATCACTTATTTTCAACTAATAAAACATAGTTTAACATGTAAGTAGAATGACATAGTCAGTTCTGTTACTTAGGAATATGAAATCTTATGTATAAAATTATGTGGTTGAACTAAATGTCCTGTGAGAACACTTCCAACTCTATTTCTCTGATCCTATGATCCTTATATTATATCAGCAACAGTTTTTTCTAGAAAATGGTATAATTAAAGAAAACAAGTCTGATGAGTGCACATTTTTAAAAGAAAATGGATTAGTGTTATCACTGAATCAAGTTTACAATCTTGGTAGATACACATTTCTAAAAGGATATCAAAGTACATGCAGCTGCCCTTTCTTATGCTGGGATTGCCATGTATAGCAGGCACCCTTAGGAGAAGGCTGGCACATACAACTAGAAAAGGGGGATGGGAAATAATGGGTTCACTCAAATTAACTAGGGGGTAGTGCCTAAATTCTACACACCTGCCTGTCTTGGTTTGTTTTGGGATCAAATAACACAAAAGTAATTTGTAATTATAAGGTGGATTGTTACATAAGTGGCTGTTAATATCATATTCACTATATCAGTTATTAAGATATTTACTGTTGTTAAGATAGCTACTGCGAAAAGTAGTGTGGAAAATCCATAAATCATCTGCGACTAGTGTTTTGCATTTATCAGTATAATGGTCTGTCTAATACTGTCCTTCTTGATTTCCATTCAAGTCATGATCTAGTATCATAGCCATTTTGTCAAATGCATAGTTATAATACAATAATTGTCTATGTAATTTCAATTTTGCTATTTTTTTTAATTTCACATATAAAAGCATTAAATAGTTAAAGGACAAAATGTGGAAATGCTAATATTGTGAAAAGAAATTTTTAACTTATGTGAAAGGTTAAAAATATGATCTCTTTATCATTAGTAAAAAAGTAATTTGATTATGTTTCAGGTTATTAAAATAAGATTTTCTTGGCACATATGTGTAACAGGATCCATTCCAAATATCATTTAGCTAGTGTATTCTTTAAACTATATTTTTCTTATGTATTGTCTTTATTTTTATGCACGGTTTACTACTCTTTCTATAATCCCTAGTTGTTCAGGCATCTTTGGAAATGGTGTGTATAGTGTGTTTGTGCAAAGGAGGGGGGGTAATTAAAAGCCTGAGTCAGAAAAGAAAATTTTAAGCCAAAGAAGCTGTCTAAAAATAAATATTTTTTGAGATCATGGATCATGTAGTGTGCCCTTTAAAAAACTGCAGCATGATTTATGCCTTCAGATATTTTCAATAATACATCGAGCATGATCTGTGCCTAAGATACATTCACAATAACTCATTGAACACGGTCCAGTAATTGTCTCCAATGAAACATGCTTTGTGTTGTGCTTCAACATCATGAGAAGTCATAACTTTCATCAGTTTGGCAGAAGGCAGTCATCACTCAAAAAGAGATAGTAGTGTGCCATGCTGTGGGTGCAATGACTGTTTTATTCCAGTGTTATCTTATGGTGGAGCATGAGTTTCTCAAGATTTTTCTGAAATTGCAGAAAAAAGACCTTCTCAATATCATTTGTGCTACTTGGAGATTTGGCCCCAGTTTATACTCAGAGATTGAGTCAGCCACTTGGTTGTTGTGGTTTTTCAGTTTTTTCTCAACTGTGTCCAACTCTTCATAACCCTATTTGGAGTTTTCTTAGCAAAGATCCCTACAGTGGTTTGCTGTTTCCTTCTCTGACTCATTTTATAGATGAGGAAACTGAGGCAAACAGAATTAAGTAACTTGCTCAGGTTCACACAGTTTGTAAGTGTCTGTGGCCAGATTTGAACTCAGGAAGATGAGCTTTCCTGACTTGGCACTTTATCCACTGTGCCACCTACAAATGAAATTGTATTTTCATCTCTGTCTGGGAGGTGATAGATTAGCCAAAGCCCACAAAGCCCATGAGACTGGATCCTTTCAGTGACAATAACGTGGCTTTACTTTGGAATACTAGATTTTTTTTGACTACTAGAGCAATGCTGGACAAAGTACTGTTTCAATTCAACACAAGGAGCACTGTTGGGCTAAGTCAAAACAAATTACAATTATCTAACTTACCTAACTTAAACATCAAAAGAAGCTATTTAAGGAACCTGGAGAACATGGCTCAAGAGAAAAGTCTTCCTTTAAATCAATTAGCTTCTTTTAAACCTCAGTATCCTTCTTCAGTTATGAAATGAGTATACAACTTGCACTTCCACAACTGTTATTTCTAGGCAAGAATTTTGTAAACATGATTTCAATGATTTAATTATCATTAAGTGCCTGAGACCTGCTAAGTCACAGAAGCATTGTGGTAAAGAGCTGATCTTGAAAAAGAAGAAAAAAAGGAAGAATGATTCAAGGTTTACTTCTGCCTTATGTTGTGACTCACAGAACTCTCTAGGACACTAAGGTGCATATTAGGTGTTGTATTTGGTACAGGGAGTTTCCCCATTGGAATTTCCCTAAACTAATGGAATCATAGATCTACTCCAAAAAAAGAAAGTGTCAGGCATTTTGCTAGGATATAGGGATATCAAGGGGGAAAAGAAAATATCTTCTGTCCTCAAGATTGATTGATAAAACATTTATTAGGCATTTATTATGAGTCAGACACTGTGCTAAGATCTGAGGACATAAATGTAAGCAAATAATACAATCAAGGAAATATATTCTACTTATATGCAAGTTTTATATAAAAATGAATCATAATTTCAGTGAATTTTTATTATCCTAAACTTTTTAGATGAAGTATTTTGTAATACATCTTTTTTGATGGGAGAGTGTTTGGTAATTGGAGTTAAATAACTTACCCAGGGTCACACAACTAGTAAGTGTCTGAGATTGAATGTGAACTCAAGTCTTCCTGACTTCAGGGCCAATGCTCTATTCACTGTGCCACCTAACTACCACGTATATATTTTTCTGTGTCAAAATTTTTATAATTTATTTATATTTTATATGTAACTCTTACTAAGAAGGTGATATATAAATAAAGACTATAAAGTAGGAGGTTATGATGCTAATATAAATTTTTATGTAATACCCAGTTTAGAAGAATCTAAATTATGACCCTTGAAATAAGAAATTTTAGTCCATTGTACATAATAGGAATCTAATTATATTTATTTAATCAAATAGAATTTAAAATGGAAAGAAGTCAATAAATACAATACAGATGAATCAATTCTTTATGTATAACAAGCAGAGCAAAGTGAAGCATGTTCTTTTATCACTACAAAAAAAGTTCTCACTCCGTTTGTAATGGGGGCAATGGGAAGGAAACTGGAGGATGTCCATCAGCTGAGGAATGGCTGAATATGTGGTAACATATGAATATGATGAAATGCTATTATGCTGAAAGAAATAAGGAAATAGATGATTTTCAAAAAACATGGAAAGAATTATATGAACTGATGCAGAGTGAAGTGAGCTGAACCAGAAGAAGAAATGATATTACAAAAATGAACAATTTAAGAGCATGTATAAAACAATTATTAAAATGATCAGAACCATAATAATTTATACAATATCAACTTTATAACAATAAACATTTTTGAAAGCTACAAGAGTTATGTTCAATACAATGACCATTCATGATCCCAAGAGATATTAGATGAAACATACTTTTGAAGGGAGGTGATGGATTTACATTTCAGAATTACATATATACATACATTTATCTACACACACATACATATACACAATATAGCATATTACAATGTTTTATTATATTAATATGGGATCATATTTGCACATGTATGCAAATAAATACTTTTATATTAATATATTATAATCATGTAATTTAAATTCATACATATATTCATGAAAATAAAATCCGTACAGTTCATACTTAATGTCCTTTGTCATACATGTATGTATGTATATGCACACATCTATATACACACATGCATATATACAGACATACATATATGCACACACATATAAACATGCTTATATACACATATATAATTGTGCACATAGAGATTGAGGGGACATGTTTTGCTTGACTGTGTATATTAGTTACAAGATTTTTTTTTCCTGCCAATGATTTAAAGGAGTGGGAGTGAGGGGAAATATAATTGTTACTTTTTCTAAAATGGAGAGCTGGGAGTTTTGCTATTTAAGAGAAATGTTGCATGAACTTTCAGATGAAGTAACTGCATAACTTTATTTTTTATTGAGTTCTCACTGAGTGGGAATATTGTGTAACTGTTTGTAATGTAAAAATAAAAGAGTTAAATAATAATTTAAAAAAAAAACAATTCAAAGAAAGGGTAGAAGGAGATGTTTCCTGCTTCACTTATTCGTTTCCTTTTTTTGCTTCTACCACCATTCGCTTACTAAAGAAAGAGTACATTACATTTAAGAGAAATCTTGTCTCCTCAGCCTGCAAATAGTGTGTGTGTGTGTGTGTGTGTGTGTGTGTGTGTATGTGTGTGCATGTATATGTTGGAGGTAGGGAGAAGGAAGATCTTTTGTAATGAATTTTGCAAACACAATCAATAGAAATTGAAATGAAATTTTCTACTCTCAAGTCAAGTACTTGTCTCAGATTGAGGAATTCAATTTGCACCTTGAAGATTTGGGTAAAAAAATATACAATATTATATGACATGCTAGCTTTTGTTGGATGTCTGACTGTGTGGGGTAACTCGTACCTCTTAGCTATGAGCTAGTAGAACATCAGCATATTTTACGTAAACATTAATGTTTTAATGGGAGTTTAAGCAGTTATAAGCATTTTTAAGCTTTTAAAATATTTTACCCATTTAAAATAATGGTTCATGTAAAGCCTTTTTAGAAAATGTCTGCTTACCATTTCCATAATTAGTTCTCAGATCTCAGGAGATCTGAACTTCATTGCACTGGAATCACTGTCAACATTCAAAAGTTCTTGTTAAAATCCTTTCATACGCTCCTTTCAAAATTGTTTATGAGCATAATAGAGTGAAAGGTTAAGGCTGACATATAGCACCATGTGGGATAATAACATTATGTATCCCTTTGAACTCCATTCAGATCATACCTCTTACAACAGTTTGTCAAAGCACAAGGTGCATCTGCCTAAAAGAAACACCAAAAGTAGAGGTCAGAATGAGACTAATAGTAAATTAAAAGAAATGGATGGCATTAGAATGAGAAGAGAATATGCTAGCAATATTTATCAACATCATGGAATTATGTATGTATTGTTGTTTCGTGGTTGTTCAGTTTCAGTCATGTCTGACTCTTCATGACCCCATTTCAGGGGTTAAAAGATACTAAGAAGAGTTTGTCATTTCCTTCCCAAGCTTAATGTACAGATGAGGAACTGAGACAAAAATAATTAATGATTTGTCCATGGTCACAGATCTAGAAAATGTTTCAGGCCAGAATTGCATTCGTTCAGGAAGATTATTTTTCTTGACTCTAGGCCTAGCACTCCACCCACCGCACCACCTAGCTGCCACCATATAAATTGTTGAAAAGTACAAATGATCTTCTCCTTCTGAGAAATGAACAACTAAGTGTTGTTGGTGTTTTAATTCCCCAAAGAGAAAAATGTGTAGTCTCTCAAAGTATTACTTTCCAACCAAAAGAAGGGCACTTAAAATTACTCCAAAGCGTATGAACTTCTGGGCACAACTTTGAAGCAGACATTAAAGGCACATATCCCAATTGTAAATATATGATTTAAACCTGAAGTCTATTCTCTATTATTAAAGCTGTTCTGTTAGTTAAGATAGAAATGAAACACTGAACTTTGTGCCAAGATAAGGGAATAGAAAACTAGCCCCAAACTCAATACTGTTTAGTCCAATTTAGAAGGATATTTGAGGCAGGTAATTCAGATACAGGAAAAACTATCTTGAACTTAAATACCAAAAAAAAATCTAATTTAACACAGTTGATATCTTCATTTCATCTGGGAAAGCTGTTTCATCTTAATTTTAGTTCAGAGAACAGTTATATGAACTGACAGTGGGTTTACTTGCTCTTGCTTTATATTTATTTTTTAAAAGAACTGAATTTCATCATTTTACCATTCATGTTACCATCCAGTTGCATATAAAAGAAAAGTTTAAAGTCCTAAAAGGACATTGCCATTCCATGATTTAAGGTAAACTACACATAATAAAAAAAGAATAGTAAAGAATGTTAAAATAATTCATATAATTTAAAAGAAAGAATGTTAATCTTTTTTTTATTTTGCTACTTCAAGTGAGTTAAGCATATTTATTAAGTATCTACTCTGATCAGACTTCTCTAACAGTTGCTTATTGAAACTGCCAGGTCATTTGGAAATGGTTTCCTTAAAAATAATAGCTCCTTTAATTGTTAGCAAATAATTGGTACAGTGCTGGTGTACATGGGTACTAAAGTCTGGCATAAAACCAAAGAAGGAGATATTTCATTAATTAGAAGTAGGGAAGGGGGACATAGAAAGTATGGACATTGTTCCACCATAATGCAAGTATGAAAAATGCTGTGGTTTATTGGGAACAACTGTTTTAAGCCTACTCAAACCTAAACAACAAAAACAATTCACATTTTTGCAATTTTAAGAAGTGTTTTAATTAAGAACTGTGAAGAAGGGGCCAGCAATGCCCTCCCCACAACCTCCACCTTTACACCCTCAGAGTAGGCAAACCAGCCTAGCTAAAACATTTGTAAATAGTTAGCATAGAGATGTGTTTATTCTCTTTATAAGATAAATTAACTAGGTGGCCAATCATAATAATTCAGTTGTCAGTGAAGAATTTTTGCTAATACCACCTAGTTGCTGGTGGTTTAAACAGGAATAAAGGAAAGAGGTTATTATGTCCAGTAGTCAGCAGTTGTTTGAACCCAGTCAGCAGCATTTTTTTTACCAGTTTGTAAAATTTGTTTTACCCAAGGTCCTTACTACTTAAATCCTTAATCATTTCAAACAGTAGATTAATGGATGGATATTTATCAATATTCAATATATTTGGGGTTAGCAGTCACTGAGTTGGACAAAATTTTAAGTATAACAAGATGGCAATTGAGGCATATGGAGAAAATTATAATACTATGAGACATTTTAGTATTATTTTTATTATTGTCTGTTATTCTCCTCTCCACCCCCCTATCTAAGTCCCATAATTATGACATATGAATTATAACATCATATCTAAGAAGAATAGTATAGTTTTGGGGAGGATCTTTTTTGTTTTACATAGAGTAATGAAGGAACAACTTCATTATATGAGACTAATGAATTTAAAACTAAAAATTAATGGGAGGACCATGGAAAGAATAGAGACAATTTATACAAATATTATTTATTAGTCATTGTGCTAGTCTGAACTCTCATTATCATGCCAAGTGACTCAGTTTTTGATACTCAAACGTTTCTCAGCTTCCACAGTTACCTCTCCCCTCTAATGGGAAAGCTATAAGGTCGAGCAATAAACTGCTCTTAAAGCCTTTCTCTAAAAAGAGCTCAGAACTTCTCAGGTAATTCTCCGTTTCCCATCAGTGGTTCTTTTTTGGTTTCAACTGCATGAATATCATGCCATCATGCCAGGTACCTGAGAGTTGCTCCTTTCACCCCCCTTTCAGCTTGTTTTGTGTATCATTTTTCTCTATTGGATGGTAAGTTCCTTGAAGGTAGTATTCTTATTTGCATCCTCAGTGCCTGGCATATAGTAGGTACTTAATACATGCTTATTGATTATTATTAATCTCTCTAAAGCATTTGACACTGTTATCAATATTTTATTTGGCATACTTTTTCCTCCATAGGTTTTTATTACATTACTCTCCTCTGGAACACCTCCTACCTATGACTATACCTATTCAGCCTCATTTGCTGTTTCTCCAATAAGAAGGTAAATAAATGAAAATTCAGGTAATGTTGTAAACTTTCATTACAGATTAAACTGGAAAGAAGCTTGGCAGAAAATTAGATTAAGCAAGTATTTGCAGTATCTACTAATAAAAATTATAAAGTTTACCTAATATTAATAGTTACTTCTTTAAAAAAAATTAGAAGAGATTGAAAGTACTTTTAAGAACTATGGCTATAGAGAAAATTCCTAAAAAAACCTACAAAAAAACTCTCTAAAACAAGAAAGAGAGGAAATAATATAAAACTTTTAGCAATATTAAAATGAAGATTAAAAAAGAAACGTTAGGTTTAGAATCTATTTTATCAGATATTGACTAAATGACACTATTCAGATTTTGTACAACTGATACAAAATATAACAAGAATAATTCTGAACACATTGTAAAAATGCTCTACTTCATCAATATTCAGAGGAATGGGAATTAAAGTGACTTTGAGGTTTAATATTGTGTTGCACAAATTGGAAAAAGATGACGAACATGTGTATAATCAATTTCAGAAAAGTAATAAAAATGGAACTAATATTGATGAAGTATATTGATGAAATGACAAGATGGTCCAATAATTTTGAATGCCAATTAAAAATTATGCAAGGAAAGTAAATAAAATAACTATGACATTTGTCCAAGTGATCTCGCTATTGGACTTATATACTAAGGAAGACAAAAACAGGAAGGAATATATAATGTACATCAAAATTTCCATAGTACCACTCTTTATTTTAGAAAAGTGCTGGGAGAACAATGGAAGAAGGAATTAGGTATTTCTTTTGATTCCTTTGCAGTAACAGGATTAATGTCAGAGAAAACTGAAAAAATATTTTACATAATTCATTGAAATAAAGTTATTAAGCATTCTTAATGTGACAAGAACTATGGCAGCTATTGGAGGTATAAAAACAAATATGATGGGGAAGAGCCAAGATGGCAGCTGGTAAGCAGGGAATAGCATGAGCTCTGTACCGAGTCCCTCCAAAAACCTATAAAAAATTGCTCTGAACCAATTCTAGAACAGCAGAACCCACAAAACAGCAGAGGGAAGCAGGGCGCCAGCCCAGGACAGCCTGGATGGTCTCTAGGTGAGGTCTATCCCACACGGAGCTGGGAGCTGGGAGCTGGGAGCTGGGAACGGAGTGGAGCAGAGCCCAGCCTGAGCGGTGTGCACCAACAAGACCAGCAACCAGACAGAGCATGCCCTAGCGCCCTGAATCAGTGAGCTGTGGCAGTTACGAGACTTCTCAACGCACAAACACCAAAGACTGCGGAGAAGGTTAGTGGGAAAAGCTGCGGGAGTGGAAGGAGTTCACGGTTCAGCTTCCAGCCCCGGGGGCAGCAGAGGTGGGGCATCTACGGCTGTTGCTGCTTCCGGCTCCAGGCCCACCTGGTGGGAGGAATTAAGTGGCAGATCAGAGCAGGGGTGCACAGCCTGCCGAAGATCTAAGCCCAGTTCGGGTTGGGGGTTCTTGGGGAAGGAGCAGTGCTGGTGTGACAGAGCTGGCACCTCCCCCCCAAACGTGGAACATAGAACTCTCTAGTCTACAAGCAGTCATACCCCACTGAAAAACTCAAAGGTCAAGTTAGTTGGCTGGGAATATGGCCAGGCAGCAAAAACGCACCAAGATTCAGTCTCAGACTTTGCATTCTTTCTTTGCTGACAAAGAAGACCAAAACATACAGACAGAAAAAATTAATAAAGTCAAAGAGCCTACAGCAGAAACCTCCAAGAAAAACAGGAACTGGTCCCAGGCCATGGAAGAGCTCAAAAAGGATTTGGAAAAGCAAGTTAGAGAAGTAGAGGAAAAATTGGGAAGAGAAATGAGAAGGATGCGAGAAAACCATGAAAAACAAGTCAACGACTTGCTAAAGGAAAAATACACTAAAGAAAACAACACCTTAAAAAACAGACTAACTCAAATGGCAAAAGAGCTCCAAAAAGCCAATGAGGAGAAGAATGCCATGAAAGGCAGAATTAGCCAAATGGAAAAGGAGGTCCAAAAGACCACTGAAGAAAATACTACTTTAAAAATTAGATTGGAGCAAGTGGAAGCTAGTGACTTGATGAGAAATCAAGATATTATAAAACAGAAGCAAAGGAATGAAAAAATGGAAGACAATGTCAAATATCTCATTGGAAAAACCACTGACCTGGAAAATAGATCCAGGAGAGATAATTTAAAAATTATTGGACTACCTGAAAGCCATGATCAAAAAAAGAGCCTAGATATCATCTTTCAAGAAATCATCAAGGAGAACTCCCCTGATATTCTAGAGCCACAGGGCAAAATAGAAATTGAAAGAATCCATCGATTGCCTCCTCAAATAGATCCCAAAAAGAAATCTCCCAGGAATATTGTCGCCAAATTCCAGAGCTCCCAGATCAAGGAGAAAATACTGAAGCAGCCAGAAAGAAACAATTTGAGTATTGTGGAAACCCAATCAGAATAACCCAAGATCTGGCAGCCTCTACATTAAGAGATCGAAGGGCTTGGAATATGATATTCCGGAGGTCAATGGAGCTAGCATTAAAACCAAGAATCACCTACCCAGCAAAATTGAGTATCATGCTCCAAGGCAAAATATGTATTTTCAATAAAATAGAGGACTTTCAAGCTTTCTCAGTGAAAAGACCAGAACTGAATAGAAAATTTGACTTTCAAACACAAGAATCAAGAGAAGCATGAAAAGGTAAACAAGAAAGAGAAATCCCAAGGGACTTACTGAAATTGAACTGTTTTGTTGACATTCCTACATGGAAAGATGATGTGCATGATTCATGAGACCTCAGTATTAGGGTAGCTGAAGGGAATATGCATACATATATGTTTATGTATATATATATATATATATATATATATATATATACATATATATATATGGGTGAATGTGTATGTATGTATATCTATGTGTGTGTGTGTGTATATATATATATATATACATATATATATATATATATATATATATATATATATATATATATATATATACACACACATATGGAGAGAGAGAGGGGGGACACACAGGGTGAGTTGAAGATGAAGGGAAGATATCTAAAAGAAATAAAATCAAATTAAGGGATGAGAGAGGAACATACGGAACATACTGAGAGAGGTAGATAAGGAGAGATAGAATGGGGTGGATTATCTCGCATAAAGGAGGCAAGAGCAAGCAGTTGTGTGGGAGGAGGGGAGAGGGCAGATGAGGGGGGAAATGAGTGAACCTTGCTCTCATCAGATTTGGCCTAAGGAGGGAATACCATACATATGCAATTGGGAATCTTACCCCACAGGAAGGAAGAGGGAAGAAGATAAAAATAAATGGGGGGATGACGGAGGGGAGGGCTGATGGGGGTGGAGGTAGTCAAAAACAAATACTTTTGAAAGGGGACAGGGTCAAGGGAGAAAATTCAATAAAGGGCGATGGGTTGGGAAGGAGCAAAATATAGTTAGTCTTTCACAACATGAGTATTGTGGAAGGGTTTTACATAACGATACACATGTGGCCTATGTTGAATTGCTTGACTTCTTAGGGAGGGTGGGTGGGAAGGGAAGAGGGGAGAGAATTTGGAACTCAAAGTTTTAAAAACAGATGTTCAAAAACAACAAAAATGTTTTTGCATGCAACTAGAAAATAAGATACACGGACATTGGGTTGTAGAAATTTATCTTGCCCTACAAGAAAGGAAGGGAAAAGGGGATGGGAGGGGAGTGGGGTTACAGAGGGGAGCGCTGACTGGGGAACAGGGCAGCCAGAATATACTCCATCTTGGAGTGGGTGGGAGGGTAGAAATGGGGAGAAAATTTGTAATTCAAACTATTGTGAAAATCAATGCTGAAAACTAAATATGTTAAATAAATTAAAAAAATAATAATAAAAACAAATCCCCCCCCCAAAAAAATGGAAACCTGCAAGTACTCTAAATAGGATTTTCTAGAACCAATGGCTACATTAACAAGTAGGACTAATGTCTGCTATTGCTACTTTTTCAAGTTTTTCATATTGCAACTCAATGGTGCTTTTCCCCCTTGAATAAATATACATTTTGCTTTTTTCCTAAGTTTACTAATACAAATTATTCTAAAAAACAAAACAAAAAAAAACAAATATGACAATGTGTACAATCTCAAAAATCTTTCATTCCAGTCAAGTAAATATGACATTCAGTCTTAGAGAAATTTTAAGTTTTAAAACTTTTGAAACCCGTTATATATGTAGATTTCAGATATTTTATTTCAGGCATTTATCAAAGCCTGTAAGTCTTTCATGATATACTTGTGGACCTCATGAAGATATGTAAATCAGACAAGGAGGTCAGGAAGATTTGGACTTAATGGCAGGACCTGACCTGAAGAGTAGCTATTGATCACTTGTATACCAAATTAGAGGGCAACTAGGTGGCCAAGTGGATAGAGTGTTTGTCCTGGAGTCAGGTACACTCAACTTCCAGAGTTCAAACCTGGCCTCTTACACTTATTAGCTGTAGACTCTGGGGCAATGACCTAACACTGTTTCCCTAGGTTTCCTCAGCTCTAAAATTAACTGAAGAAGGAAATTGCTACCCACTTCAGTATCTTCTCCAAGAAAATCCCAAATGGGGTCATGAAAGGTCAGACATGACTGAAAAATGGCTGAACAACCACAACTGAGTTCAATTTAGATGTCTATTGGTTTGTCCCATAAATACATCCTTGTCTCTGGGCCATTTCACATTATAATCCAACACTTTAATGAAGTCCTAAGTGTCATGATTTTCAGATTTAAAGATGACATGAATATGGGAGGAAAAATTAGCATGCTCAATGGAAGAATCAGAATAAAAAAATTCAAAAAGAGTAAAATGACAAGCTGAGAAAACTTAATGGAACATAGCACTTATCTTTATGAATGTGGAGTACTATCTTACGGCAGTACTACAAAATTTGTTTTGCTTGTTCCCACAAAATAGAACTAAGAATAGTGGGGTGAAATTACAAATAGGCGATTTAGGTTTAATAATATGGAGGAAGGGAACCTTATTAAAAATTAGAAGTACCCCAAAGTAGAATGCACTGACTTGGTAGATAATGTGTCCTCCTTGATAGACCTCTTTAGTTTCCATTTTCAGTTCAGACCTCAATTCTTCCAATAATGACATTTTTTACATTTAATTTGCATTTTATTTTTTCTCAATTGCATGGAAATACAAATTTTAACATTTTTTTTTTAAATGTGAAATTTCAAATTCTGTCCCTCTTTCCTTTTTATCCATCCTCCTTGAGAAGGCCCATGATTTCATATAGATTCTAAATGTGGAGTTATGAAAAACATTCCCATATTAGACATGTTGCCAAAGAAAACACAGACATTCATACATACATAGGTATGTATACATGTATACATATATACACATGTGTGTATGTTTGTTTACATGGAGAGAGAGAGAGAGAGAGAGAGAGAGAGAGAGAGAGAGAGAGAGAAAGAGAGAGAGAGAGAGAGAGAGAGAGAGAGAGAGAGAGAAAGAGAGAGAGAGAGAGAGAGAGAGAGAGAGAGAAGGAGGGAAGGAGAGAGAGGAAGAATAAGAGAGAGAGAGAGGAGAGAGAAATGAATCCTGGAAGTTTTCATTTTGGAATTTCAAGAGGTGATAGGTGGGTTCTTTCAATTTTTATTTTACTATTTAGTTCTAAGATATCAGTTTTCTTTCTTAATTTCTTAAAACATGATGTCTAGACACCCATCCCTTTTTTATCATAGCTTTAAATAGTCAAATAATTCTTAAATTACTTCTCCTTTATCTATGTTCCAGTTCTATCTTTTTTATGTGATATTTAATGTTTTCTTCTTTTTTATACTTTGGATTTTGTTTTATTGTTTCTTGATACTTCATTAGCTTCCACTTGCCTGATAATAATTTGAAGGAATTATTTTCTTTAGTGAGTTTTTTATAGCTTTTTTCCTATTTGGTCAATTCTTTTTAAGGACTTCTTTGGTGAATTTTTGTAATTTTTTTCCATTTAGTTAATTCTGCTTTTTAAGGCATTCTACTCTTTAGTATAATTTCATTTCTTTTACTAAGCTTTATATGTCTTTTGATAATTTTCTTATGTCATTCTAATTTCTTTCCCCTATTTTTCTACTACCAATCTCATTTGATATTTAAAATTCTTTTTGAGCTCTTCTAGAAATTCTCATTGGGCTTGCATCTAATTAATATTTTTCTTTGAGGGTTTCTTGTAACTGTTTTGACATCATTTCTTCTTTGGGGTTTGGTCTGGATCTTCTCTGTCACTCTGGTCAGGTTTTGCTGTTGTTGTTGTTGTTGTTTGTTCATTTTTCCAGCCTATTTCTTTACTGAACTTTATGTTCAAATTGGGCTCTTTTTTTACTGCTGTTTTCAGAGCTAGCAGTGGGGGGTCTGTGGATTTTTTGGTGCTTCCAAAGTGTCATGATCTAAAGAGAGGTGTGGTCACTGCGCTCCTAGCCCATGTTCTGGTGTTTATCCAGGTAGAGACCTTCTGTTATAGCCATTGGAGCTAGCACTCTTCCTGGTCCTGGGACTATGACCCTATCACCTGCTCATCTGTGACCACAAATTGCTAGTGCACCCCTCTGTCTCGCAATTGATACTAGGGTCCCTAATATCCTATAAACAACCACAAACACTCCTCTCTGCTGTGAAACTGTGACCAGACCTTCTGCTTCTCTGTGGCCAGAAATGATTTTGCTCCTTTTGTCCCTGGGACTGAGACCCAGAACTTAGTTTGGACAATGGAATCAGTTCCTGAAGCTAGCATCAGCCCAGGGTGCCCTACAATTACCTTCTGACCACTTATTTGACTTGCCATGTCCATGAAGTTTAGGAGCTGAGAGTTCTGTACGTTGCTACTAATGCTAATGCAGTCACTTTAAAAGCTAGCTGCTGGTGCTGCAAAGTCTTTGCTGACTCCAGCCCCAACTACCACCCTGTTGAGAAGGACATTTCCTGCCAACTTATTGAGTTGTCTTGGGCTGAAAAATTATTTCATCTGAAGTTTTGTTTCAGTTCAATATTAAGTATTATTTTAGAGTTAATTGGAGGGAAATTTAAGAGAACTAGACTAAGTGATTCTCTACTCTGCCATCTTTGCTCTACCATCTAACAATCATCATTTCCACTTCAATTTAATTCAAACAATAAGTAGCTTCTAAGTGCTAACCCCTAATGGAAGACTGTGGATAATTCAGTGCAGTCCATTACATTATGCTTATAAGTACCTCAAACATCTTGTATTAGCAATGGGTCAGATAGATTTTTATAACCAACTGAAAGTGTATGTTATTCCCTCTTTGAGCCAAATCTTGTAAGGGTAAGTTTCAAACAATGCTCTCCTCCCTTCCTTCTTTCTCTCTACTGTAATAGGTCTTTGTGCCTCTTCGTGTGATATAATTACCCTTTTCTGCCTCCTCCTTTCCTCTTCTCCCAGTACAATATTTTTTTTACTCCTTAATCAATCAATATTTTTATCATCACATCAAAATCAACTTATACCCACACAATTTGTTTATGTATACCCCTTTCTAAATGCTACAATAAAGATACAGTCTTCAAGAGTTATAAGTATCATCATCCCACGTATGGAGGTAAATAGTTTAACCTTACTGAAAAAACATATGTTTTTTTTCCTATTCATCTTTTTATGGTTCTCTTGCGTCTTGTATTTGAGGATTGAATTTTCTGCTCAGCTCTGTTTTTTTCATCAGGAATGATTGAAAGTCCCCCATTTTATTAAATGTCCATCTTTTCCCCTGAAAGATTATACTCAAATTTGCTGGGTAGTTAATTCTTGATTGTAATCCAAGCTCTTTTGCCTTCTGGAATATTATTTTTCTAAGCCCTCCAATGTTTTAATGTAGAAGTTAACTCTACAGGGAAGTAGGAGGAGAAAGGGAAAAGAAAAGAGTGGGGAGTGGATAAAAGGGTGGACAGAAGAGAGGGCAGAAATAGTAGGAGAAAGGGAAAAGAAAAGAGAGGAGAGGCTGATAGAGGCAGGGCAGATTGAGGAAACCATGATCAGAAGGAAAACACTGGTGAGGAAGGAAAGGGAGAAAAGAGAGAGAAAAGTATAAATGGAGGGAGGGGAAATAGGCTAGAGAGGAAGACACAGTTAGTAATCATAACCATGAATGTGAATGGGATGAATTCTCCCATAAAATGAAAGTGAATAGCAGAGGGGATTAAAAACCATAATCCTGCAACATGCTGTTTACAAGAAACACATTTGAAGCAGAGAGATGCACAAAGAGTGAAGGTAAAAGGCTAGAATGAATATATTATGCTTCAGCTGACAGAAAAAATGTAGGGGTAGCAATCCAGATCTCAGACAATGAAAAAGCCAAAAATAGATCTGGTTAAAACAGATAAGGAAAGAAATTACATTGCTCAAAGGTACCATAGACAATGAAGTAACATCAATACCAAAAATATATGCACCAAGTGATATAGCAACCAAATTCTTAGAGGAGACTTTGAGTGAGAAACAGGAAGAAACAGACAACAAAACTACATTAGTGGGCGATCTAAACCTCCCCCTTTCATATCTAGATGACTCTAACCACAACATAAACAGGAAAGAAGTTAAAGAGGTGAGCAAAATTTTACAATAGTAGACCTTTAGACCTTTAGAATGGCAGACCTTTGGAGAAAATTGAATAGGAATAGAAAGGAATATACTTTTTCACAGTGGTAATTGCACCTACACAAAAGTTGACCATGTTCTAGGGAATAAAAACCTCATAATCCAATGCAAAAATGCAGAAATATTGAAAGCACCCTTTTTGGATCATGATGCAATAAAAATTACATGTAATAAAGAGCCATGGAAATATAAACCAATAATTAATTGGAAATAAAATAATTTAATCCTAAAGAATGAGTGGGTCAAACAAGAAATCATAGAAATAATCAATAACTTCATCAAAGATAATGACAATAGTGAGACAACATACTAAAACTTATGGGATTCAGCCAAAGCAATTCTTAGGGGATTTTTTTTATCTCTAAATGCTTACATAAATAAATAGATAAAGTGGAGGTCAATGAATGGCACATGCAAGTAAAAAAGCTAGAATAAGAACAAATTAAAAATATCCAATTAAATACCAGATTAGAAATTCTGAAAATCAAAGGAGAGTTTGTGAAATTAAGAAAATGATTGAACTAAAAAAATAAAACTAAAGCTTGTTCTACAAAAAAAAAAAAAACAATAAAATGGATAAACTTTTGGTTAATTTGATTCTAAAAAGGGAAGAAGATAACCAAATTACTAGTGTTAAAAAATGGAAAGAGTGACTTCACCACCAATGAAGATGAAATTAAAATAGTAATTAAGACGTATTTTGCCCAACTGTATGTCAACAAATCTGACAATCTAAGTGAAATTGATAAATATATGCAAAAAGGTAAATTGCCCAGATTAACAGATGAAAGAAAATACTGAACCCCATTTCAGAGAAAAAAAAAATTGAACAAGTCATCAATGAACTCCCAAAGAAAAACATTGTCAGGGCCAAATGGATTTACAAGTGAAATATGGAACTCAGAATCTTATAAAAGCGATTGTTGAAAACTATAAATAATTTTTTTTCAAATGGGTCAATAACTTCTATACGTAGGACAGTTTACTCACAATAGGAGAACAGAAATTGTAAATCGCCATACATCAAAATTATTTCTCCATATTTGAATATATTCTTTACCTAAAATGTCATTTAATTATGGTTAATAATAGCTATATTAACTAGGAAACTGTTAATTCAACTTTAATGCTAAAATAATAGAAAACAAATTTCCCTTAGTACCCAATCTAGTATTCTAAGTTTTTTTTTTCTTTTTGTCTATGAAATAGAACTGGAATTAATACCTGTGTGATGAGGGGAAAATTGAATTATTATCTCCAGAAAATATTCAATAGTCAAGATAATGGATTTTTTCTGGTGCTATATTTGCTTTCATTTTATAAATAGAGACCTACTATTTTCAATGTCATTTTAAGAAGTATTTTTTTGAAGATAGGATCAAAATACTTACTCAGCTAAACTGTACCTAAATGCCATAATCAGAAATGAGGCTGCAGGTCATATTTTGAGCATTCCTCTTAAAACCAATGGGTTAGGAGCATCATAAGAGTACCCCATGACACAATTTCATGGAACTCTCAAGCAATTTATTTTATCCATCTAAAGTTGGATAAAGATAATGTAAGTTTCTATAACACACTTTTGAATTACTGCACTTTCAGGGATGTTCAAAAGGTTTCAGAAGTACTGCTGATTGCCTCAGGCTCAATGTGTTTTGCCATCAGCTGCCCCACATGCACTTCAAACTTTTCTGGTTAAAGCTTTGGAGCTGCCCTGAAATGTTCATGTTCAAAATTGCTATGACATGGGAACTTCTATGAAGTCATTTAAATTTTTTCCTTTTCTTTCTATTTTTACAACTATATGATTATAAGTCCTAAAGCAAATATACTCCATTTCCCAGAGTCAACTCCCATGGTATTGTCCTTGGTTTAGCTTCCTCATTCATCTATTAAATTTGCTTCAGCAAGATCTTATTACATGCTCACTATTAGGTATTCAAGAGCCAAAGACAAAATTGAGACAGTTTCTTCCCCAAAGTACTTGCAATCTATCTGAGGATATGAGAAGGAAATGTCTTGTTAGATTTAAGTAGCTACTGTGTTTTGAGTGTTAAGGAAGTACAGACGTAAATCCCCTCCCTATAAAGTTACAACATCTTTCACATCTAAAATAAATAACAAAAGACAATTTTAGGAAATTGGCACTTTTCCTGGCAAAAAAGGTAGGGAAAAATGCCATATAGACACATAGGCCCACAAAATGGAAAATAAAATAGTTCTACTGGTAGAGAAAAGTCTTTAGGAGGAAAGTATAGGGATATTTACTAAACACCTGATATGTACTGGGCATTTTGTTCCATATTACAGAGAGTTTAAAAACTAAAAAAAAAACTCTGCCTCCTCTCAAGGAAGTTTCCTCCTCCTCCTCTCTTCTCCTCTCTTCTCCTCTCTTCTCCTCTTCTCTCTCTCTCTCTCTCTCTCTCTCTCTCTCTCTCTCTCTCTCTCTCTCTCTCTCTGTCTCTCTCTTCTCTCTCCCCATAACTATATCTCACCTTTATATTTACCCTTGGGGGGAATAAGGCCTAGAAACATGAAGTTACTCAGTACAATACCACACCATGCCTGTGCATAATTACTGCAGATGCACAACTGATGAAATCACTCATTGCAGACCTATATTGTAAAAATAATACCACTGTACCCATTTACAGGAAGAAAGAACAATTCTTAATATTGTCAGGAGCTGAGTTCTCCAATGCAGCTACTGCTCTGGAAGTAGAAATGCCTTGATTTTAGTTATGGACTCTCATAACATACATGATAAATTTCCTTGCTCAATACTTCTGCCCTAGTTCCTACACTGACCAATTTCATAGCATGAGACCAGTCACATCCTCCAGTTGCCATTCTTTGTATAAACTCATATGAATTTAGCCAGTAAGATCCTAGAAAAGCCAAGGGATCTCTTTAGAGATACATGACACAGGCAGAGAGAGGAAACTCTGAACTTTCTGACATATATTCCTGGAATTTGGCAAGAAACCCCATACCACCTTTTTCTTCTATGGTCAAAGCCAAGTGAAATAATACACTGCTCCTAAAGAATGAACGTGACTGTTTCTTGTAACCAGAAGTCTTCCAAAGAAGTGTTGCAGTTAATACTGAGCCTGTTTTCAATTCCTTCCTTGTGAGTAGGATTATCTTGTTTCCTGGCTTTCAGACGGGGGACATACCACTTACAGTCTCCTGGTCATTGAGGTTTTGTTACTTCCTCATTTGCCTTCTGGTCCTGGGACATACCACCTACCAACTCATGCACAAGATTCTGGACTTGATGGAAGGCACAGAAGAAACACTTTACTCTCTTCCTTCTGGGTAAGCAGAGTAAGGATAAACTCTCAGTTTGTCTCTAGTCTTTTAGACCACTCTAAAAACACAATTAGGCTAGGACTTGGTCCGTAGGTGTCTGGATGGAAAAGCCATCTAGCCTGATTCTTGCCTCCTCCCTAGATTCTAGTTTCTCCAGGGACCACAATTCTAACAGGTTTGCACCAGATCATGCTGAGATCACATCAGCTGGAAATACATAGTCATTTGTTCATACCTCCTACAAGGTATGCTTCTACATGCTTTTTATTGTGTAGCAACATGAAAAGACCAATTTGGCTCTGCCAATGCCTAGAGTTATAACTTGAACTTTCTGATCACCTGCCTTTATCATTGGGCCTCAAGATTATTCTGAACTCATTCTTCTATTGTTAGCATAATCACATATCTTCCTATTCTCCTGTCCCTGTGATACTGAGCCATACCTGCTGAAAGACAAATTCACATGCTCAATCCTGCCTATATATGTTCCTTTCCCTTCCACTCTATCCCACTGATGCCCACTAGATCTCCCTGTTCCTTCTGCTGTGCCCTTTGGAGTACCATATTATTTCATATTAACAGACTTCTTTTGTATCATACCACTTCTTTTGTTCTTCCCATCTTCTGCCATTCTCTGAGATCTGATTCCTGCTTGTAAATACTACATTTCTCTATACTTTTCCCATTACTAACTACCCTTTCTCTCATACCCTGAATACATTCATCATGGTATGGGAGTTGGACCATTCTTTGCTCCCCTCCCTTTACTACTTTCAGACTCTCCTTTTACAACTATTATTAAACATCCTCTCTTTGAGATTCCTACATTTTAAATGCACAACAGAAACCAGATTTTGGTGGCTATTATCTAGTTAACTTCCCCTCTCCCAAGCCTCAGGATCTTTCCTTTCTCAATAAGTTAAGAGACTAGATCATCTTAACACTATCATTGCAAGGGAAATCAATATTTTTTTTCCAAATTACTTTCCTTCCTAGTTTCTCAGTCTATTCCACTTTCAGGACCTATTCTACTCCTCCAACTCAGCTACACATTAGGATAGTCATGCTTGCAATCTCAACATCACCTACAGCTATTTGACTTGCTTATTTAAAAACTCTGAATTTCCTTTTTTGATAATAATCTTTCATTTTTCCATCTTTCCCATGCCTTACACCTCATAAACATACTTTTTATACTATTCCAACTCATACACTCCACTGAAACCATTTCCTTTGCTCTAGTTATAGTATTTTATTTTTACAATCTACCCCTTGGCAAAACAATTCAACTACACATCTCGGTTCCTTTATTCCCTTGACTTATTGTAGTTTATGACTTAAGTCCCAAGCATGGATTACTGCTGCCATCCACCTTGATTTTTCCTTCTATGGTACTGTTGAACAGAACTCTATATCCCAAAACCATCCTAAATAGGCCCACTGAAATTTACGGTACCTAGTCCGCTCTGAGCCTACACTGCTACTCCTTCTTAGGTGATATTCTATCTCATTCACCATAATGATTATTTCAGATCTTTTCTCTGAAAGCATCTCATGCTATTTTCTCTGCTCACTCTCTCTGCTGAAGACCTCATATTCAATTTCACTAAAGATATTGATGTAATCTGCCTAGATCTCACTCTTGTCCTCTTTTCTTACCTTAGATACTTCTGACATTCTTCTCAACTCTCCTTCACTTTAGGCTTTGAGGATGAATTGACCATTCTGTTTGTTAAGGCATGGTCACTCCATATGCCCTTGATCTTGTTTCCTCCCACCTTCAGCAGAACATTTCCCTACCATCTTCCCCACTATTATTTTAAGTGTCACTCTATATACTGATTCTATCCCTTCTGCCTGTACCTGTCTACTCCATCCTTAAAAACTTTCAGTGGATATTAGCATACCTTACGGTTATTTCTGTGAAATTCCTTCTAATATTGGTATTTCCCTTTCCTCTTCTCTCACTCTCTTTTAATTCCCACCCTGCCCCAATCTGGTTTCTAACATCATCATCCAGGTAAAACTGCACTACCCAAAGCCGTTAATAATCCCTTAACTGATAAACATTAAGTAGTCTTGCCAAACCACATCCTTTTGGATTTCTCTGCGAGATATGACACTATCTTCTAGATTCTTTCCTCTTTATGGGTTGTTGTTACTCTCCTGTCTCTTGGCTCTTCTCATACCTTTCTGACTCATCTCTATTAATTTCCTTTGCTCGATTTTCTTCTATGACAACTCTTTAATCATGGGTTTTCCCCAAAGATCTGTCCTAGGCCCTCATCTCCTTTCTCTGTATCTTCTTTAACTTGGTGGTCTCATGAGAACCCATGATTTCAATTATGATTTTTATGACATAAGATCTTCCTTTTCAGCCCTGCTGTCTCTCTTGAGTTCCATACTACATTTTAAATTTCCTTTGGGGCATACTGATCTATGTACTCTCACCTAGGAAGTCTGACACACACTCAATCTCTGATTTGACTCACTTACTCCAACGTACCTTCATCCTAGAAGTCTAGGTGTACAGACAGACCACCACTGGAAAGCTACAACTGAACTCAGTTTCTCTCTCTCTCTCTCTCTCTCTCTCTCTCTTTCTCTCTTCCCTAGGGATAATATGACAATATCTTCAGAGAAAATATATTCTCCTTATATACCTTTCTAGTTATTGGCCACCATCTGTTTTCTATCAAAACAAATCATGTACACAGTAATATTTTATTGTTATGCACACAGTACATGATATTTACTCAATGAGCCACTCACAACAGTGATACTTTTAGATCTCAAAAACAATATTTTTTCTTTAATAAAATAAATTAAGAGCTGTGACATCTTAAAATGTCATAATTCCTCAAATTCCCCCTACCAAACCATTGGTACTTTTAAAACATGCTTTAATTTCTAAATGCTAATATTATTTCTCATTTAAAAAATACCCCCTTTGGTAACAAAACAGTCTTGGATCCTAATTTATTTAAGCTAATGTGTAATGTGTAATGAATGCATCACAATCCACATATAAACTGAGACCATACTTTTTCACTATTTGCCTCAATATCTTCAGTGAAGAATGAAGACCCATTTATTACACCCTGGCAGGGAAGACCAAGAGGTTGGGAAAAACAAACAAACAAACAACAACAACAAAAGATGTATAAGATAGCTCACAACTCTAGACTGTAAACTTCATTCTTATTAGTCCATTCAGAAATATGCATCATACAAAATACTTCTATACTCACCCCTTGATTAATACTCATCATTCTTCAGCTGGGGCAAAATATTTTCTGTATTCTAAAATAGAGTTAAGAAACTCAATTTATCATCACTCTTAAAATATGCTTAGAAATTGTTACTTATTAATGTGAGAGGGAGTTATTTTTTAAGTCAGAGAATCAGTCCAATGATTCACTCATCTTGTTATCTTGTCCAATCAGTCTTATCTATAACATTGGGTGATATTTCTATCTTTTTATAATTATTATGAATCTTTATATAGAAAAAGATCTTTTATTTTTTCTTCTCTTCATATCACTAAAATTTTCCACATGAAAAGGATATTAAAGAGAAAGTGTGCCTAATGCATGGAACTTCTTTCTTCCGCACAAGAAACTCTGAGAATACTTGTATTTCTATAAGATTCAGCTCAAGCACTGCCTTCTTCAGAAGGCCTCTCTTACTCTCCATAGTTTCCCTCTATAAGCCTTACTTTTACCTACTCTATTTTATCTTGTATATAATGATTTATATGTGGATCCTAATCTACTGAAATATAAGCTATTTGAAGGGCTACTGAAAATTCAAGCTGGTACTATCTTCCCATTTAAGCTGTTATGAAACTCTATTTCTTCAGTTGAGAGCTTACTTGAGTTTTTTTAATGAAACATAGGATAAGAAAATTAAAACGAGAGAAGACTCCAGGGCTCATCTAGTTCAATGCCTCCCATTTGATTTTTAATTAATAAGAAAATGATGTCTATAGAAGTTGTTACTTGACCAAGGCTATATTGCTAACAATTATTATAACCCCTTGTATTCCACCATACTGCCTCAATGTTACTTATTCAATATTTATGATACAGTTATTATTCTACCTAATGATGAACAAGTCTATGCTTCTAATGACCAGAAATGCAAGTGAAGATATTTCAAAGTTTAAAAAGACAATGTAGGAGAAAACATAGTTTCTTTTTAACTTTGCTTTTCCATTCCCAAAATATTCACTTGCAAAAAATGCAGAAATAATAGAGAATTACTTCAAAATCCCTTGGATTCTTTCCTCAACATTGTTTTTTATAAGTCTTTGTAAATTTTACAAGCAATCTGTCCAAAATATTACCCTCAAGATAGTTCTGTCTTGCCAAAGGAGCATCATTATAATATTTTGGTCAAAGCACTTTGCAAATAGTAACTCATTAATCTTTCCTACAACATTCCTGCAAATTATATGTTCAAAATTCTGCTCAATTCCTTTCAGCATGAGGGAATTTTATTGTCATGTAGCTTTGAGAACAGAAGTAAGATGAAAGTCTACAAGCCTTCAACCCTTGATTACTTTTTCTTTCATCTTCCACTATATTTGTTTCTCCATATTTTTAAAAAGTGCCCCAGAAAGCCTTGGTCAGTACTAAATTGAAAAGAATGAGAAACATATGACTGAAGGCTACTTTCAGGTTCCTTCCACACTTTTTTACCTGTCTCATCAAACATATATATATATATATATATATATATATATATATATATATATATATATATATATATATATATATATATACACACATACATACACACACATACATACACATATACATATATACATACACATACACACATATATACACACATATATATGTATATATATGCACACATATATGAATATATATTTATGTGTGCATGCACATACACACATATATGTGTATGCATGTGTATATGCATATGCATATCTATATATGCATACACCCATACAAACATACACAGGCATATGCACACATGTGTGTATACACATATGTACATATACGTGGTATATGTGTATGCATGCCTATGTGTATATGTATATGTATGCATATGCATTTACATGTACATATATGTATATTCCTCCCCTTCTTGCTCAGTGAAACTATTGATCCTAGCATGCAATGAAGAAGACCAAATCAACAAAATCTGTAGCCAGTTTTTAACTCTCTCAGTATTTTACCTCTATACTTGGGGAGAATGATTAAACTGCAACAATCTAGAAAACAAAATAAAAATTCAATTGTCAGACACACAACGAATGACTCAATGAATGGATGAATGAATGAAATTTATTAATTACCCACTACGTTCACAATATTATTCTAAAACTAAGGACACAAATAGAATAACAAGTATTTGTTTTCCTTTTCTCAAGGCACTCACATTCTAACAGAGTAGATGGCACAATTAACCTTTGACCAAGAAATTATTAAGGTAGATGCTAAGAGATGAAGACAGAAATGAAATAGACTGATATGAAGGAATAAAGAGAAGAATGCTATTGGTTTTGAGTCTAAAGGGTGTGTGCTGAGAACAATGGAAAAAGAGAAATTTTTCTCTCTTTGTCCCTCTCTCTCTCTCTCTGTATGTGTGTGTTTGAATACATATCTATATGTATATATGTATATATTTTATATATAATATATATATATATGTATATATACATATGTGTAACTGTTAACAAGCAACTGTTACAACTAGCCATTTCTCTCAATAGCTGAATTTCCAAAGCCCTGCAAGGTTTGTAAAATATTGCAAATGCATTTTTTATTTGAAGAGGTTCTGTGACTCATCCCAAGTCACAGAGAAGTGCAACAAGCTGGATTAGAGCTCAAGTTTTCCTGACTTCAAGTACATCTCTCTATCTACTACTCCATAATCAATAACCACCAATTAATTACAGAGATGTGGCCTTTCAAGCTATTGAATGAAACATTTAAGTTAGATAAGGAGTAATTTGGAAACAAGATTCTCATATCTACTTAACATCTGAATGCAAATACCTATTTGCCAATGAGATATCTCAACCTGGATTGCTATAGATGTGTCCAAGACTATACTCACTATTTCCCCGCCTAAGCCTCCCCTCTTCCAAATTTCCCTCTTGCTGTCTAGAGCACTCCCATCTTCCCCTTCACTGGGCTCAAAGCTTAAGAGTCATCCTCAATCTCTCACTGTCTCTCACCACTAAACCCCTATCCATTGTGTTGTTAAGTCCTATTTTACCTTTCTAACATCTCTTGTATATGCCCATTTCTCTCCTCTGACATATTCATTACCAAGGTACAGTCCCTCATTATTTCATGCCTATACTATTGCAATTACCTGTTAGATGCTCTTCTTGCCTCAAGTCTCTCCCCATTTCACTCCCTGACTTTCTTCAAGTCCCAGCTAATAATCTACCTTTTATGAAATCACTTCCCAATCCCTTTAATTCTATTGCCTTTTCTCTGTTCATTATTTCCTATTTATCCTGTACATTGCATATTTGTACATAGCTGTTCGCATGTTGTCTAGATCATTAGATTGTGAGCTCCTTGAAAGAAAGAATGGTCTCTGATCTTTCTTTCTATCCCCAATGCTTTCCACAGTCCCTGGCACACAGTAGGTAGTTTATAAAGGCTTATTAACCGATTGATTGACTCCAGTCCATCCTACAATCAGCGGTCTTATTTATCTTCCTAAAATGTAGATCTGTTCATGTCTCCTTTGACCCCTTTTCAATGAACTCTAGTGGCTACCACCTCAAGAATCAAATATAAAATTCTTCTTTTGACATCCCAAACTCTTCTCAACTTACCCCTTTCCTACTATTCCAGTCTTCTTTATTTCTTATTTCTTTCTTATTCCTCCCTCTCTCTGATAATCTGGAATTCAATGACACTGGAATCATTGTTGGTCCTTGCATAACACTATATTTCCAGACTCAGGACACATCCTTTGTATCCCAGCTAAAATTGATCCCCGTCTTCCCTCTATTTTTACCTCCAATTTGTCTTTTAAACATTTGTTCAGATATACCTGTTCTTGTATTATCTCTCTCATTAGACTGTGAATTCTTTGAGAGCAAACAGTCTCTTGGCTTTCTTTGTTATCCTCTTTCCTTAACACAGTGTCTGGCATATGTCAGATACCTAATAAATGCTTGAGTTATAGGCCCTATTAAATAATCCACGAATCAAAAGACAGAAGTGTGTGTACCCACAAAAACTAAGGTCTTAAAGTGGGTATTTGATGAGGATTCATTAGTTATAATAATAATTGGTAATACCTACAAAATGTTTAAAAAAATTTTCAAGGCCTTTTACTTATATTGTCTCATTTGATTTTGGCAAACTGTGATACAGGTACCATTATTATACTCATTTTAAAAATGAAAAAAATGAGAGTACTTAGTTAAGTGATTTGCCCAGTCACATGGCCAATAAATATCTGAGGTAGGATTCGAACTCGTTTCTTTCTGATTCCAAATCCAGAACTGTATCTACATTATTTACTACCGATGGTACAGAGGTATGTTATAGAGAAGGTTTGTTTCAGATATGGTTTGAATTACATGACCACTTAGGTCCTTCTCTGCTCAATTTTTTTTTGATTCTGTATTTGATTTTTCTTTACTTTGATGCATCTTTGAATAGCATAACAACAATGTTTTTCTTCAAGACTTGAAAGAAAATAATCCATTATTTTTCATAAAACATTATCCAATTCAAAGCAATTAATGAATCTACATCCTTGAAGAATGAAGATAGATTTCACATTTGATGCAGGAGTCAGTGGTGAGAAATTCTTAAACACTACAGACCAAAATCTTTATCACAATCAGTCAACTTACTATACCATAGACTGATAACTATCATGTTGCTATTAAACAGCCTCTACTCAAATCTGTTTCTGCTTACAGCATTTTGTTCTTCTTGGGATTCAGATAAGAAATTGTGATCATCAGATAAGGCACATGTGCATGTGTCATTCGATTCTAAAATCATTTTAGAAGGTACATTTTTAGGAAAAAAAAGCAATGAGTCTTTTAAACACTAAACAATAAAATTCTGTATTGTTAAAATTACAACCTGATAGCATAACACAACTTCAACTCTGTACTCAATACACATATACATACACACACATACACACATGTACATATATATAGTATACACACATATACATATATACATATATATGTATATACATACATACATACATATATATATGTATATATATACATACATATATATATATATATATATAATGAGTGTTTTTGCTTTCATATTTTGGATACTCAATCCCTTTAAACAATTTTACTTGCTAAGGTGAATCAGCTGTCTTGTTTCTGGCACACAAAATACACTATGATTAGTCTTTTTTAATCAAGTGAATATGATGACTAATAAAATATGCCCAATGATCACCCTCCAGAGAGGTGCATTAATTCATGTTTATACTTTAGTCTTACACATGGAAAGAACCTACTTATCCTTCCCTGCACACTAGTTGCTTTGTTAAAGGCTTCTGTAGTTTGCAGCTATGGTAGACATCCATCTTGCTTCAGGAAATGCTAGTTCAGGTCCCTGGATATCTTAAAAGATTACAAACACAGGAATGAGTATGTGAAAGACCTGCATAATTAAACCAAAAATAATCAGTGCAGCAAATGCATGGAATTCTTTTCCACTCAGGCTGTTTACTTATTGACTTGAAAGATTCTTTTCAAAAGCAATGGAACAAATAGGATGAAGAATGAAATTTACTAGTATTATATTCCCCTTGATCTAAGCTCCTTTTTAACTTGGAACAATACTTATAATACCATGTAAACATAAGAAGTTTTCAGATAGGCAATCACAAATGTCAGAGCTAAGTTACACAAGTAGAATTTTTTAAGGAAAAAAAATAATTTACCTATCTTTGATAGTTTGTCATAACACGACAATTTTACAAATGTGGTACATTTAAATTTGAAGGCTGTAGGATATAAATCAGTTCAAATTAAAGAAAAAGTAGAGAGCATAAATCTTGAACTCTGTAGACAGAAATGTATCACAATCATAATGCCCTTGGGATACCTCATAATGAGAGACACACTGTACTTCTTATTGTCACATCCACATCCTGAATGTAAGATATGTTATACCCTCAGTCTGTGACATAGACAACAACCAAGCCTTGAGTCCTTGTATTTTTCCTAAGTAATAAATTTCACAGAACCTAAGGGAAGTAAAAAACATACATTTCCAATTTTCCCACTGGACTTCGAAGCAGTTGTTTGCTATTTTGTGCTCTGTTTTTTGGTGAGGACACAGAGTGACACTGTACTTCTAGAAATTCAGCCCTGTAGCCTGGATTCTGGGAATTTGTGCATTTTTCTTTCTGGTTGTTGCTCCACACTGACCAGTGAGTACTGATGGAATGAAAATAGCATAATCTTTTTCACATGCATACAGAGGGAGGCTGTTTTAGCCTCTTACATATCAGAAAAGGTTTTTTTAACTTTTTAAAAAATTTTATTGTGAAATTAAACACTAAATAAAATTAGCATTTCATATACACTGTAGTGCAGAAGGGGATGAATGTGTGTGTGTGTGTGTGTGTGTGTGTGTGTGTGTGTGTGTATAACTGGGTATCAATGTTACATAGAGTTTGATTTTCTCTTAAAATACAAAATAAATTGAACACATAACTTTCAAAGTCCTGCTCGTCTGCAACTCCTAGTGAATATGAATATGTACACACATACACACATACACACACACACACAAATAGATGCAAATATAATGCATCTTTGTATATGTGTAGATATCTATATCTTTATCTATATATTTATCTATCTACACACACACACACACACACACATACATGCACACACACACATATAATACAGTTTAAAAAAAAATCCCAGATGCAGAGCCCAGATGGTGAATTTCCAAGCCAGTAGAGTTCTCAGGCCAATAGGACTGATCTGTAGGCTGGGAAAGTGCCCAGCCAGGAGCTGCACCAGACCACAACAAAGCTGAAGCAGCTACAGAAATCAGCCAGCCATCCAGGCTGGGAGAATGCTCAGGGCTCAAAACTGGTCATGACCCCTAGGCCACTCAGCCCAGGACAGGAGTCTGTCTGAGCTACAGGAAGAAGCAGCACAGTGCCTGAGGCTGGGAGAACTACTAATCCAGAGGCTTAGGAGTCTAAAAGTACTAAATGAGACTTCTTGAAGTTCCAGGAGCCATAATGGCCAGCTAAAATGGCTCTCATCCCTCCCTCCCTAACACAGATAGTACTCTTTTGGGAGAAACTTTGAAATAGAAGAGCCAGAAGTGGGGCTTCAGTAGGCTTTTAGCTTGAGAAGTTGGGGAGAAGGACCTTATCTTGGTTGTGGAAGGAGAGTACTGCAGGAAGAGAGGTGTCCCAGCAGGCCCTACCTCAGCAGATCAGTGGGAGTTCCCAAGCCTCAAGAGGGTGGTGCCAGCAACCGTTAACACCAGGACCCCAGACTTGCCTTCTTACAGCAAGGGGAAATGGCAGACATCAGACAGCACAGAAAAAGGCTGTACCACAGAACTAAGGAAAGAGGAGAATTCCAACAGCCAGACCACCCCTCACACACACCTCACCAAACAAGAGGCCATAACACAAAGCCAATAAATACTCTCACAATTGCCAGAAGAAGAAGCCCGGGACAGAGCCCCCTGAACCCCAGAAGCAGAAATCCACTTTAAAGCCAGAAAAAATTTAACCAATAGAAAGAAGAACTCTAGAAAACTGAGGACTATTGCTTCTTTTTATGGAGACAGGGAAGATCAAAATACCAATTCAGAAGAGGACACCATGGACACTATACCCACATCTGAAACCTCAAAAAGGAATGTGAACTAGTCTCAAGCCCAAAAAACATTCCTGGAAGAGCTCAAGGAGGATTTCAAAAACCAGATTAGAGAGGTAAAAGAAAAAATGGAAAAAAATTCACTAATGAAAACAAATCTTTAAATAGTAAAATTGGCAAAATGGCTAAGGAGATTTGGAATCTAGTTAGAGAAACTGATGCCCTGAAAAGTAAAATAAACCAAATGGAAAAAGAGGCCCAGAAGCAAAATGAAGACAACAATTCATTAAAAACTAGAACTGAGGGGGCAGAGCCAAGATGGCGGCTGGTAAGCAGGAAATAGTGTGAGCTCCATACAGAGACCCTCCAAAAACTTATAAAAAATGCCTCTCAACCAATTCTAGAATGGCAGAACCCACAAAACAGCAGAGGGAAGCAGGGCTCCAGCCCAGGACAGCCTGGATGGTCTCTGGGTGAGGTCTATCCCACACAGAGCTCAGAGCTGGGGGCTGGGAGCTGGGAACGGAGTGGAGCAGAGCCCAGCCTGAGAGGCGTGGACCATCCAGACCAGAAGCCCGGTGGAGAGGGCCCTAGCGCCCTGATTCAGTGAGCTGCGGCAGTTATGAGACGTCTCGACCCACAAACACCAAAGACTGCGGAGAAGGTTAGTGGGAAAAGCTGCGGGAGTGGAAGGAGTTCGCGTTTTGGCTTCCAGCCCTAGGGGCAGTGGAGGTGGGGCAGCTACAGCTGTTGTTACTTCTGGCTCCAGGCCCACCTGGTGGGAGGAATTAAGTGGCAGATCAGAGCACGAGTGCACAGCCTGCTGAAGATCTAAGCCCAGTTCGGGTTGGGGGTTCTTGGGGAAGGAGCAGTGCAGGTCTGACAGAGCTGGCACCTCCCCCCCAAACGTGGAACATAGAACTCTCTAGTCTACAAGCAGTCATACCCCACTGAAAAACTCAAGGGTCAAGTTAGTTGGCTGGGAATATGGCCAGGCAGCGAAAACGCACCCAGATTCAGTCTCAGACTTTGCATTCTTTCTTTGGTGACAAAGAAGACCAAAACATACAGACAGAAGAAATTAATAAAATCAAAGAGCCTACAACAGAAACCTCCAAGAAAAACAGGAACTGGTCCCAGGCCATGGAAGAGCTCAAAAAGGAGTTGGAAAAGCAAGTTAGAGAAGTAGAGGAAAAATTGGGAAGAGAAATGAGAAGGATGCAAGAAAACCATGAAAAACAAGTCAATGACTTGCTAAAGGAGACCCAAAAAAATACTGAAAATACACTGAAGAAAACAACACCTGAAAAAACAGACTAACTCAAATGGCAAAAGAGCTCCAAAAAGCCAATGAGGAGAAGAATGCTTTGAAAGGCAGAATTAGCCAAATGGAAAAGGAGGTCCAAAAGACCACTGAAGAAAATACTACTTTAAAAATTAGATTGGAGCAAGTGGAAGCTAGTGACTTGATGAGAAATCAGGATATTATAAAACAGAACCAAAGGAATGAAAAAATGGAACACAATGTGAAATATCTCCTTGGAAAAACCATTGACCTGGAAAATAGATCCAGGAGAGATAATTTAAAAATTATTGGACTACCTGAAAGCCATGATCAAAAAAAGAGCCTAGATATCATCTTTCAAGAAATTATCAAGGAGAACTGCCCTGATATTCTAGAGCCAGAGGGCAAAATAGAAATTGAAAGAATCCGTCGATCACCTCCTCAAATAGATCCCAAAAAGAAATCTCCTAGGAATATTGTCGCCAAATTCCAGAGCTCCCAGATCAAGGAGAAAATACTGCAAGCAGCCAGAAAGAAACAATTTGACTATTGTGGAAACCCAATCAGAATAACCCAAGATCTGGCAGCCTCTACATTAAGAGATGGAAGGGCTTGGAATGTGTTATTCCGGAGGTCAATGGAGCTAGGATTAAAACCTAGAATCACCTACCCAGCAAAACTGAGTATCATGTTCCAAGGCAAAATATGGATTTTCAATAAAATAGAGGACTTTCAAGCTTTCTCAATGAAAAGACCAGAACTGAATAGAAAATTTGACTTTCAAACACAAGAATCAAGAGAAGCATGAAAAGGTAATCAAGAAACAGAAATTGCAAGGGACTTACTAAAGTTGAACTGTTTTGTTTACATTCCTACATGGAAAGATGATGTCTATGATTCATGAGACCTCAGTATTAGGGTAGTTGAAGGGAATATGCATATATATATGTTTATGTATATATATAAGTGAATGTGTATGTATGTATGTGTCTATGTGTATATGTATGCAAGTGTATGTATGTATATATATGCGTGTGTGTTTTTTATATATATATATATGTATATATATATATATGTGTATATATATATATATATATATATATATATATATATATATATATGTAAAAGAGAGAGAGCAGACACAGGGTGAGTTGAAGATGAAGGGAAGATATCTAAAAGAAATGAAATGAAATTAAGGGATGAGAGAGCAACATACTGAGAGCGGGAGATAGGGAGAGATAGAATGGGGTGGATTATCTCGCATAAAGGTGGCAAGAGGAAGCAGTTCTGTGGGAGGAGGGGAGAGGGCAGGTGAGGAGGGAATGAGTGAACCTTGCTCTCATCAGATTTGGCCTGAGGAGGGAATACCATACATAGTCAGTTGGGTATCTTACCCCACAGTAAAGAAGAGGGAGGAAGATAAAAAAAAATAAAAATAAAAGGGGGGGGATGATGGAGGGGAGGGCAGATGGGGGTGGAGGTAATCAAAACAAACACTTTGGAAAGGGGACAGGGTCAAGGGAGAAAATTCAATAAAGGGGAATGGGTTGGGAAGGAGCAAACTGTAGTTAGCCTTTCACAACATGAGTATTGTGGAAGGGTTATACATAATGATACATGTGTGGCCTAGGTTGAAGTGCTTGACTTCTTAGGGAGGGTGGGTGGGAAGGGAAGAGGGGAGAGAATTTGGAACTCAAAGTTTTAAAAACAGATGTTCAAAAACAAAAAAAAAAGTTTTCGCATGCAACTAAAAAATAAGATACACAGGCAATGGGGCATAGAAATTTATCTTGCCCTATAAGAAAGGAAGGGAAAAGGGGATGAGAGGGGAGGGGGGTGATAGAGGGGAGGGCTGACTGGGGAACAGGGCAACCAGAATATATGCCATCTTGGAGTGGGGGGGAGGGTAGAAATGGGGAGAAAATTTGTAATCCAAACTCTTGTGAAAATCAATGCTGAAAACCAAATATGTTTAAATAAATAAATTAAAAAAAACTAGAACTGAGCAAGTAGAAGCTAATGATTCTATGAGGCATCAAGAGTCAGTCAAACAAAATCTAAAGAATCAAAAAATAGAAGAAAATGCCAAATATCTAACTGGAAAAACAATGGACCTGGAAAATCAATCCAGGACAATCTAAGAATTATTGGTCTACTGGAAAGCCACAATGAAAAAGAGAGCCTGGACAGTATCTTCAAAGAAATCATACCATAAAAAGGTAAACAGGGGCAAAAATAAAACCATCTTAATCAATAAGGGCCATATAGGATTATATTGTTTTATAGGTTTTACATATATATATATATATATATATATATATATATATATATATATATATATATATCTTGAGAATAGTACAACTATTATGACAATTGAAAAGTATATACATGGATTGTGGATGTCAGTATAAAATAACAGATATAATGACCAAAACCATAACTAAGGGATGTAAAGGGATGGATCTGGGAGAAGAGGTAAGGAGATAGTAGAAAAGTGTAATTTACATCATACGAGGAGGAACAAAAACATAGTATAGTAGAGGGAAAGAAGGGAAGGAGAAGAGCTATATTTGCCCTTTACTCTCATTGGATTTGGTTCAAGAATGGAATAACATACTCTGAGAAGTATAAAATCAAACTTGTCCTACAGGCAGTAGGAGGGGAAAGGGGAAAGTAAGGGGGGGGGGTCAGAAGGGAGAGAAGAAGTAGCAAAGGGGGAAGGGTAAGATAATGGAGGGGAATGAGTAGAGAGGTTAAACTGAGGAAGGCAGTGGTCAAAAGCAAAATTCTTGTGAGGAGTGGAAGGGAGAGGGGAGAAATAAAAGCATTGGTGGGGGGGGGAATAAGATGGAGAAAAAGACACAGATAGTAATGATAACTGTGAATGTGAATGGGATGAACTCTCCCATGAAACAGAGGCAGATAGCTTAATGGATTAAAAACCATAATCCTACAATACGTTGTTTACAAGAAACACATTTGAAACAGGGGGATACACATAGGGTAAAGGTAAAAGACTGGAGTAGAATATACTGTGCTTCAGCTAATGTAAAAAAAAAAAGCAGGGGTTGCAATCCTAACCTCAGGCAAAGAAAAAGCAAAGATAGAACTAGTTAAACAAGATAAGGAAGGACACTACATCCTCCTAAAAGGTACCATAGACAATGAGACAATATCATTTCTTAACATAAATGCACCAAGCGGTATAGCATGCAAATTCTTAGAGGAGAACTTAAGGGAAGTACTTGAAGAAATAGACAGCAAAACTATACTAGTGGGGGACCTCAACCACCCCCTCTCTGAACTTGATAAATCTAACCTCAAAATAAACAAGAAAGAAGTTAAGGAAGTGAATAGAATTTTTAAAAAAGGCAGATATGATAGAACTCTAGAGAAAACTAAATGGGGATAAAATGGAATATATACTATTTTTTTCTCAGCAGTATATGGAACGTATCAAAAATTGACCATGTACTTGTAGCAACAATCTGGCTAGTAGCTACTATGGTTGTGTAAGACCAAACAAGACCAGCAACAAGAGCTACCAGAACAGGTTTTTTGATCTGCTTTGCCAAGGAAAGTAACTTGCAGGGGTTAACAATCTTACTTTAATCACACATACAAATATCATTCACTTAGTGCAGGAGGAAAAGCCAGCAAACTGAACTTCAGAATAAATACAAATAAATTAAAAACATCAACAGACAGACCTTCTCTCATTCGAATCACAATTCATAGTTACCAGGAAAGCATCCACATCTGGGTTTACAAGTTGGGGGGTGCTTAACAATGGCTTGCCCAGAGTCTCCACATCAACACTCCTCCAGTGAGTGAGAGCCCCAGACAAAATGCTAACCTCTGAACATTGATACTCTTTCTCTGTTCAGGGCTCAAAGGATTCACATCTAATCAGCAAACCTCTTGTGAGCCCGGGGCTTTTACACCTACTTAGCAAAAAGGTGTGTGTCTGGAGCTTTGCACCTAGTAAGACTTAGTAAAAGACACAATTAATTTAGAATTCTAAAACAGTAATAAAAAAGTGCCATCTTAATTACCAATACAGCACTAGGGCATAAAAACCTCAGAATCCAGTGCAAATAAAGGGAGAAATAGTCAATGCATCCCCTTCAAATCATACTGCAATAAAAATTATTTGTAATAAAGGACCATGGAAAGATAAACTAAAAATTAATTGGAAACTAAATAATCTAATCGCAAAGAATGAGTGGGCCAAAGAACATATCATAGAAAGAATTAGTAACTTCATTCAAGAGAATGACAATAGTGAGACAACATACCAAAATTTATGGGATGCAAAGTTTTATATCTCTATATTTTTACATGAATAAAATAGATAAAAAGGAGATCAATGAATTGGGCATGCAACGTAAAAAACTAGAAAAAGAACAAAATGCAAATCCCCAATTAAATACCAAATTAGAAATACTGAAAACCAAAGGAGTGATTAATAAAACTGAAATCAAGACAACTATTGAACTAATACATAAAACTAAGAGGTGCTTTTATGAAAAAAAAATGAAATTGATAAACTCTTGGTCAATTTGATTTAAAAAAAGAAAGATGAAAACCAAGTTACCAGTATCAGAAATGAAAAGGGTGAATTCACCTCCAATGAAGAGGAAATTGAAAAAAAAAAATTAGCAATTATTTTGCCCAATTGTATGCCCACAAATTTGACAGCCTTAAGGAAATGGATGAATATTTACAAAAATATCAATTGCCCAGAAGAGGAAGTAAAATACCTACCCACCTCAGAAAATGAAATTGAGCAAGCCATCAATGAACTCCCTAGGAAAAAATCCCTAGGGTCAGATGGTTTTACATGTGAATTCTATCAAATATTTAAGGAACAATTAATTCGTATACTTTATAGACTACTTGGGAAAATAAGTGAAGAAGGAGTCCTACCAAATTCTTTTTATGACACAAATATGGTACAAATACCCAAATCAGAAAGAGTCAAAACAGAAAAAGAAAACTATAGCCCTTTTGCCCTAATGAATATTGGTGCAAAAATTTTAAATAAAATATTAGCAAAAAGATTGCAGCAACTTATCATGAGAATAATATACTATGACCAGGTAGGATTTATTCCAGAAATGCGAGGCTCGTTCAATATTAGGAAAACGATCAGCATAATTAATCATATAAATAACGAAACTAGCAGAAACCATACAATTATCTCAATAGTAGCAGAAAAAGCTTTTAAAAAAATACAACACCCATTCCTATTAAAAGTACCGGAAAGCATTGGAATAAATGGAGTCATCTTTAAAATTATAAGTAGCATCTACCTGAAACGATACGCAAGAATTATATGTAATGGTGATGAGCTAGATTCATTCCCAATAAGATCCAGAGTGAAACAAGGGTGTCTATTAACACCCCTATTATTCAATTTGGTACTAGAAGTGTTAGCTCTAGTAATAAAAGAAGAAAAAGAAATTGAAGGAATTAGAAGAGGCAAAGAAGAAACTAAGTTATCACACTTTGCAGATGATATGTTGATTTCCTTAGAGAATCCTAGAGAATCCAGTAAAAAACAAAACTACTGGAAATAATAAAAAAAAACTTTAGCAAAATTGCAGGATATAAGATAATCCCACATAAATCCTCTGCATTCCTATATATTGCTAAGAAAACCCAACAGCAAGAGGTAGAAAGAGAAATTCCATTTAAAGTTACTGTAGACACTATAAAATATTTGGGAGTCTACCTGCCAAGACAAACCCAGTGCCTATATGAACACAATTATGAAACACTTTTCACACAAATAAAGTCAGATCTAAACAAAAGGAAAAACATCAGTTACTCATGGTTAGGCTGAGCTAATATAATAAAAATGACAATTTTACCTAAATTAATTTAGTTATGCAGTGCCATACCAATTGAATTACCAAAAAAATTATTTTACAGAGCTGGATAAAATAATGACAAAATTCATCTGGAAGAACAAAAGGTCCAGAGTATCAAGGGAATTAATGAAAAGAAATGCGAGGGTAGGTGCCCTAGCCATACCAGATATTAAACTGTACTATAAAACAGCAGTAATCAAAACAATTTGATACTTCCTAAGAAGCAGAGGGGTTCATCAGTGGAATAGGTTAGGTACACGAATTGCAGTAGTCAATGACTATAGCAATCTACTCTTTGATAAAACCAAAGAATCTAGCTTCTGGGCTTAGAACTCACTATTTCACAAAAACTGCTGGGAAAATTGGAAAATGGTAGGGCAGAAACTGGGCATAGACCAATATCTTACACCATATACCAAAATAAAGTCAAAATGGGTTCATTATTTAGGAATAAAGGCTGATATTATAAGCAATTTGGGAGAGCAAGGAATAGTTTACCTGTCAGATTTATGGGAAATTGAAGAATTCATGACCCAACAAGAGATAGAGAGCATTACAAAATGCAAAATGGATAATTTTGATTATGTTAAATTGAAAAGTAGTTGCATAAACAAAACCAATGCAACAAAGATCAAGCAGGAAGCAGGAAATTGGGAGAAAATCTTTGCAATTAATGTCTCTAATAAAGGCCTCATCTCTAAAATAGGGAACTGAGCCAAATTTATAGGAATCCAAGTCATTTCCCAAGTGAGAAATGGGAAAAGGATATGAACAGGTAGTTTTCAGAGGAAGAAATTAAAGATATTTATAGGCATATGAAAAAATGATCTAAATCACTGCCTAAGAGTTGGTACCACATGTCTCCTGTCAGATTGGCTAACATGACAAAACCAGAAAATGATAAGTGCTAGAGAGGATGTGGGAAAATTGGAACATTGTTACATTGTTGGTGGAGTTATGAACAAATCCAGCCATTCTGGAGAGCAATCTGGATCTATGCCCAAAGGGCTATAAAAATGTTCATACCCTTTGACCCAGTAATACCACTTCTGGGGCTGTATCCTAAAGAGATCACACAAGGGGGAAAGGGACCTGTATGTACAAAAATATTTATAGCAGCTCTTTTCGTGGCAGTAAAGAACTGGAAATCAAGGGGATGCCCATCAATTAGGCAATGGCTAAACAAGTTGTGGTATATGAATGTAATGGAATACTATTGCACTATAAGAAATGGGGAAGATACAGACTTCATAATAACCTGGAAAGAACTGCATTAAATGATGCTGAGTGAGAGAAGCAGAACCTGGAGAACATTGTACACAATCACAGACATGCTGGTTCTGTGATGAGTAACTTTGATAGACTTGGCTCTTCTCAGCAATACAAGGTTCAAAGACAGCCCCAAAGGTCTCATGATGGAAAGAGTTGTCTACATTCAGATAAAGAACTATGGAGTTTGAATGTGGATTAAGGAAACTAAGTGCTCTCTTTTTTCTGTCTTTTTAAAAATTTTTTTGATTCTTTCCTATAATTCACTCCATTGATCATGGTTCTTCCTTATGACTTGACTATTGTATTAATGTGTTTAATACAAAGGTATATGTAGAACATACATCAGATTCTATGCAGTCTCAGGGGGAAGGAAGGGAAGGGAAGAAAATTTGGAACTGAAAAACCTGTAGAACTTAGTGTTGTAAACTAAAAATTTTTAAAAAAGTCTAAAAACAATGCCAATTCAAGTATGTCTAAAAATGTATGTGTTTCATTCTACAGCATTAGTCCACCACAACTTTGTCAGGAAAAGGAGGGCACGTTTTCTTCATTGGTCTTATGGAGTGGTATCATTGATCATTTCATTAATCAGAGTTCTTGTTTTTCAAACTTTACTTTCTTTACAATCATGTTGTTATGGTACACCTTGTTCTCATGTTTCTGTTCACTTCTACTCTGCATCAGTTCATATAAGCATTACAAGCTTCTCTGAAATTGCTCTTTCCTTTCCCAAGTCCACTAAGTAGAAGCTAGTTGAACACTTGTTGAATATGATAGAGTAAGAATCCATTTTCACATATATGTTGAATATCCTCTGATTTTCCTCCAGATCCTTAGATTCTATGATCTTATGATTGCAGTTTGTAAAGAAGGAAGGTCAGATGTAGGAATAAGAATTTGGGAGTATAATGTTAATGGGATAATATGATCTTCCCTCCCCATTAATAAGACTCACATGGAGCCCATTAAGGGAAACTTGCTTAGGGGAGGCTTGCTTATAGGAAGGCTTTCACACCTTTTCTTACTCAATTAATTAGACACTGAATCATGAGGGTTGTGATGCCTTCTGACTTTGAGAAGTGTATATATACTCTAAGGTGAGGTTTTGATTTGTGGATTCACTTATGAGAAGGATCTTTTTATTCCCTGGTCAAGACTGAGTAGCCTGCAGACCTCCCAACTGCTCAGATATAAAGACTCTCTAGATCCAGTGCTGTATGTAAAGTGTGTAACAATATTGCTTTGACTCAGGCAGTTAAGAACCCTGTCTGATGGTCTTTGTGCTAATTTCTCTGCTTGTCTGTTCTTTGTACTTTCTCTACTTTATTTTTTCTGACATTCGGGGGGTTGACTTTTTCCCCTGAACTAGTGAATGTAATTAAAGAAGATTGTTGACCCTTTAAAAAGCTATCTTTCCTAGTAAAGCAGATCAAAGTACCTGTGTTAGCAGGCCATCCTGTGTGTGTCAATGTGATTGCTGGTACAAGGAGTCAGTATCGTAGATACCCTGGCTTGAGTAGAGGAATAAGTAAGCCCTCCTAGAGAGAAAATATAGAATAACAGAAAAGAATAGTCCACATTTTGGTAGCAGGAAAAGGAAGAGTAAGAAATGTAGGAAAGAGCAAACTGCAGAGGCAGAAGAAAAAGCAGAATTACTCCATGTCCCAAAAAACAAAGGCTGTCTCATAATGGACAATGACATCAAAAATACAAATTGCTGTGCTCTGATTAAGAAGGATGAAGATCAATTAGATAGAGAGATCTTTATCTAATATATAGATATATGATATAATTATATAAATATTAAATATATTTATATATTATATATCATATCTTATACAAGTCTATATATGTATACATGTATATTTATATACACATATATACATATCACATACATACATATACACATATATATGTATATACACATACATAAAATGAAATGTATTCAACTTTTACTCAGTCCTCATCCTCCTTAATCACATTCTCTTTCTCCCTAGTATTTGGAATTATTTATTATTTTAATTTTATTTGATCATACATATAATTCTTAGTTCTTTAATAAACAAAGTTTAATTGTACTCTTCCAAAAAATTATTTAACTATTCATATTTTGAAATGCTTCTAAAATTATATGATATGTATATACATAAATGTATAGAATTTCTATAATTTCTTGAAGAAATATTTATGTTTCTCTTATTGGTAAGTTTGCTTACCAGAAAATATCTGGATGCTCACTAGTTAAGGTATTAGATTCATAATTATCTGCCATGGTTAATGTAGTATTATTATTCTATTACTGCTGCGGGCTCTTTCTCTCTGGGTTACTAGGGACGAATCACTGTAAGTCTCTGAACCTCAGTTTCCTTATCTTTAAAATGGGAATAATAATATTTGTAATAGCTACATCATTGGGTTTTTGTGAGAATCAAATGAAGCAATGGATATAATGCATTTTACAGAGGTTAATTGTAATAGAAATGCCACCTATCATAATTATCATGGTTAAAATAATTGCTACAAATAATAATTGTTATAATTGCTATAATTACTAGTTGACAACAAATAAAAATCATGCTTTCTTGAAATTTATCTTCTAATTATAATTCTAACTCAGGATGCTACAATTTTTTAAATGTTAAACTAAAAATAATTCTGTTACCAGAATCAGAAATCAGATTTCTTTAGTGTGCTACATAGGGCAACACCTTGTGGTTTCCTGGAGGCTGGAAAAAAATAATCTGCAGACTGTATTTTGATATCGTATGTTGACTTAGGTAGAATGAGTCCTTTTAAATTCAAATCTTAAATATCATCTTGAATAGTACAATGGAAGAGGGATAAAGGCTGTCTTTTCTCAAAGGTTAAAAATAGTCAGCATGAGTACATCCTAAAAGCTCAAGGCCTCATCACCTCTCCCTTTGACTACTATAAGAGCATTCTAACTACCATCTCTGTCTTACACTTCTTCCTACTCTAATTCCTCCTCAACTCAGCTGCCAAAGGAATTTTTCTAAAGTCATGATCTGTCCATATCATCCCTAAGCTCAATGATATCAAGTAGCTCCCTAGTAATTCCACAAAGAAATATTAAATATAGTCATTTGTATTTGACATTTAAAGCTCTTCACAATTTGAACCTCTGAGTTAAATGGGAATACTTCTACCAGTCATTAAATGCTTACAATGTGACAGGCCCCATGCCAAATTTGGCAATAGAGAGAAAGGCAAAAAAAATCTTTGCCATCAGGGTATAGAATTAGGATTACTCCAAATCCGGAAAACCCAAGCCCAAATGATGTCACTTATTCAAACTAACTGTAAGCCTGGGAAAGTCATTTAACCTATGTGTGATTCAGACAACTCTATTTATCATTGAGTGAGTGGATAAAACATCCTCACTTGGAGAACTCATTGGTCCAGTCCTAAATGTACAGGAAATAAAAAGAGTCATTACAAATCATTTATAAAAAGTGAGGAGACATTCCCCTGCCTTTCTTTTAGGGGTGAAATTTCATCAGGTAATATATTAAAGACAGTCTTTACAGATGATAAGAGTTAATACATTTTATAGGTATCTAGATTTATAAGTAAATCCATTTTTTGTTCTGTCTAATTGTATATGTTTGCTAAGGACTGAAGAGGAATAGATAGAGGAAATATTTAGATGACATATACTTACATTAGGTATCTTTTTAAATTCAGAAAGTGAATTTTCCAAATTTGAAAATTATTGTTTAAATGCAACATTACTATTAAATCATTTTGGTAAAAATCTTCAGAATATTTGGAAATGTTTACTAGGAGACCTGGTTAAATTACCTCTGTATTTTATTTGTGTCCAAATTCACTGTTAAGTAATACAAAGGAGACTGTCTGATCTGGGATTATATTGTTTGTTTTCAGAATTTGGCAAGATATTTTAGAAATTTTAGAGGTCCAAGAAAACAACTTTGAAGTTGGATGAATAATAATCCTTGAATAGAAGCAATATTAATCGTTTTTTTTTTAATACAAATCATACACAATGAATTTCAAAACATATCAAAAGGAAAAAAACCTGAATCCAAGGTCTCAAGGGCATATGAATAACTGGCTTGCTTTTGACTAGACACACACCTTTGAATCAAACCATACTGCTTTTTCACACAAGTATGTATTACATGCGACACTTATGACTTACTCTTAGCAGTCAAAACTGAATATCTACTTAAATAAATGTCCCTGGATGTGTTGTTAGCTTGGGTAATCTTTGAGTCAAGTACATTTCATATGATTACGTAGGTGAGTCTACAGAAAGATGTTTGACTAACAGTATTATCTTCAGAAAAGCCACATAGCTTATATTTTCCTATCAATCTGAAACTGACCACCTGTTTCATTCCAATTTATAAACTTCACATCCTGTTTGGGGTCAAAAATATGACTTAAAAAAAAGAGAGCACCTGACAATTCCTGGATTTTTCCCTTTAAGTCATCCATAAAATAGGAAAGTCAGCTAATTCAATCATTTAGACTTTCAGTTTCTTGAGCTAACAGCTAGGGAATGAGAGCCAAATTGGCAAAGCCTGCTTATGAATTCTTCCATAGGTATAAATAGAATGTGTTTACATTCATTAAAGTAAGTCTAAGAAGCTACCCACCATGATTTTTTTTTCAATTCCTATTCACGCCTAGGAGTGTGAGTATGATGATACATCTGATGACAGTAAGCATCAGTAGCCTAAAGAAGTACTAATGAGATGTGCTATACTTGTGAATTTTTATTTTTATTTAAATACTCACAGTCTGCAAGCTCATTTTATTTTGGCTTATCCTAAATTCTTCCAGGTCACCAATATTAAGAGGAAATCAACAACTATTAATTGAGTGCTTTCTACCTGACTAACAGTACCTTAGGTGTGATATTTTATTTGTGGGTCTATTTTATGATAAAGAATGAACTTAAGTTACTTTCTGCAGAGAGAGTAAAAAAAAAAAAAGAATGAGCTAGGCTTATATGCATTTTTGACATATCACCGAGAAATATTTGTGCCTTTATTTTAAAGAACAGAGTACTGTACTTGGCATTTAGGAGACTTGTGGTTAAATCTTACCTCTGACCCTTTCTACTCCATATGGGTCACTAGGTGGTTCAATGAATAGAGCATCGCAGAAAGACCCTGAGTTCAAATCCAGCCTCACACACTAGTTATGTCACCTTAGGCAAATCATTTAACACTGTTTGCCTCAGTTTCCTCATCTGTAAAATGAGCTGGGGAAAGAAAAGTCAAACCATTCTAGTATCTTTGCCAAGAAAACCCCAAATGGGGTCACAAAGAGTTGTACGTGACTGAAAAAAACTCACCATACCCTATTGCCCCCATCCACAATTGCATATTTTTCACATAGTCAAACTGGCACTTATGTGTGTTTTTTGTTGCTGCTACTGTTTAATTGTTGTTGTTGCTGATATTGCTGCTACTACTGTTGCTGGTGATTTTATCAGTACTGATTTTATTTCCCAGTGCATGCTGGGAGTTCTGAATGAAGAAAATCCCTCTAACAATTTTCCCCAACATACAATCTTAGAGAGTACCCTTCGGGCACTGAAAGTTTAAGTAATTTAATAAGTCATATGAACAGTACAAGTTAGAGGGCAGAATTTGAACCCATGTCCATAATCCTCATGCTGTCATTTTTAAATAAATTATTTGCTTTAAAAATAGAAAATTAAACTATATACCTTGATCTTATTTAATAACCCTGACTGAGTTTTAGTTGAAATTTAGCCTTTAGCTCTATCACAAATATCCTCATATTCCTTTATAAATATCTTAATCATTCATATATGTGCAGCATCTAAAATTTGATGGTATAATAAGATCTCTTGGTACACACTATTTTTAACAAAGAAAAGTGCATACAAATGTGTCTATATAGATATATAATGTGTATATATTTATAAATCTATAGATACACATAGTAAACATATATATTATGTATTACATACGTACATATACACATATGTATACATACATTTCTTTTAGTTGTCTATATACCTTAAATATCAGACCTTTATCAGAAATACTTTACAGATAGAGTTTTGTTATTTTCCCTAATGGACTACCTCTTTCATTTTACCTAGGTTAATTAATTTTATTCATATAAAAGCTTTGCAATTTCTTCTATTCAAGATGAGTTATTTTAACTTTTATAATTGGCTCAATGACTTGATTTGTTAAAAAAAATAGTATCCTTTCAACTTAAGTATGAAAGGTATAGAATATGTATCTTTTCTGTGTTTTGTTGTCTGATATTTAATATTCAGGATATATATCCATTCAATACTGTGCAATGTGGTATATTTGTCTTAACAAACTGTGTCTTATTGTTTTCCATTTTCCTCCAAAATTTTGTCAAACTAATTTTTTTGTAATTTATGGGGTTTTTTTCTTTATTTTTTTCAAACACTGGGCTGAAAGGGGGAAGGAGGCTAAGAAGGAATAAAGGAAATTTACATTATAAGTTTGTTGTATTCTTTAAAGGAATACCAAGTTGTACATAGAAGATTTGCAGTTTCATGTGCAATGATTTTTATTATATGTTATGGAAATACTGGTTTTATTCCATAAATTTAAAATGAAATAATTTTTAAAAATACTTTTCCCTCCCTGTGTGAGACTGCTTCATAACAGGCACATGTTTAATTTGCAAAGGGAAAGCTTATAGCTTGACTGGACATACTCAAAAATGAGATGCATTGAGAGAAGGTAGAAGGATTATAATATCAGGTACATAGTAGGCACTTAATAAATATTAGTTGAATGAATGACTGATAACTGCTTTATAATATAGTTTGAAGTCTGAAAGTGTTATTCTACCTTTATTTTTACTTCTTTTCGTGTTATTTTCCTTGACATTCTAGCTCCTTTAATCTTTTAAATAATTCCTCTCCACCCCACCCTGAGCTTAGTGAAGTGTCCATTTGGTAGTTTGCATGATATACAACTAAAAATGGAAATTAATTTCAATAATGGTAATTTTGTTAAATTGGCATGGATCATTGCTATATTATTGAATATCCCTCAGGTCATTTAAGTTCTTTATTTTTAAGAAATGTTTTAAATATTATTTACACAGGTATTTATTTTAATTTGGTTTATTACTCCTCAGATGTTTAATGAATTCAATATTAATTTGGAAAGAGATTTCTTTTTTCAGTTTTGAATCATGAATTAAGTTATTGTCATATGGAAATAATTCTGATACTTGTGGTTTTATTTTTTGGCATTCAACTTTAATAGTTTAATATTGAGATATTAATTATCTAAGTTTCTATGCTGTAGTGGTAATCAGGACAAGGCTTTTGGATGTTCTTCTCTTAAGAGCCTTTAATGAGTCTGGCCTTTGTTTGAATGGGGCAGGTAAACTAGGATCTTTTGCCTTGGAGTGTTTCTCAGCTCTAAGACAATGGAGAGTCTTGAATTGTATATGATGTGGTGCTGGTGGTTGGAGCTTCCCCACACTGATTTATCACACTCTAAATGGTGAGTCTCAAGAACTCCACTGCCCTAAGATGGGCATATAAGATCTGAGATTGGTGTTTTATTTTGGGGGTACACTAATTGAAAGAGTATGGGTGACAAGACTCTGGGCAAGCCATTGAAATAACCCCCCCACCTTTGATAACCCACACAGATATTGGTGCTTCCCTGGTAACTATGAATTGTTATTTGAATCAGACAAGGTCTGTCTGTTGTTTTTTGTAATTTCTGTTTGTATTTGCCCTGAAGTTCAGGAGGCTGATCTTTCCCCCCTGAACTGAGTGAATGATAGTTTAATTAAACTGAGATTGTTAACCCCTTAAAGTTGTTTTTTTTTTAGAAAAGCAGATCAAAGAACTTGTGCTAGAAGCCCTCTTGTTTGTCTCCTGTTGGTCTTTCACCCCCACAGTAGCTGCTAGCAACGTTGTTGTTACATATGCTTATAACTTAGGATTGTTTAAATAAACAATCATTCAGCAATAAATGGGGATATTTTTGTCTCCTTTTTATCTATCATCACATCTTTAATCTCTTTCTTTTATTACTATTTGTAACATTTATAGAACTACATCAAATACCAAGTACAAATTATTTGCTTTAATCTTATATTTGCTGGGAAAGTTTCTAGGGTTTTGTGTTGGTAAACAAAACTCAGTTCAACCAAGTACCCTTCAAGAGTTTGGCCTTTGTTTCCTTGATTAGATTGAGAGACCTTGGTGACCGCCTTGCCTTAGGGGAGGGCCTAGTTTACACATGAGTTTGAGTGACATGTTTGGGACATCAGAGGCTTTTAGACCACATGGGTTTAAGTCACCTCTTTGTGACGATTTTAGGTCACGTGGGTGAGTCGCATGTGTGACTTACCCTTGACTCCGAAAAAGATATAAAACCAAGGGTTGGCTTTCTCTTTTTCAGAGCTCTTACCCACAGCCATGGTGGCACAAGTGACTCTGGGTCAGCCCTTGTTATGAGCTCCCGGGCTGAACCTAGAGGTTGGTAACTATGAGTTGTATTTGGTCTGTCTGCTCATGTTTGTAATTTGTTTGTATTTTCTCTGAAGTTCAGGGTGCTGGCTTTTTCCCCTGAACTAAGTGAATGGTATTTGTATGCTGAGTTAAAGTAAGCTTGTTAACCCCTTAACATTGCTTTCCTTGGTAAAGCAGATCAAAGGAACCTGGACTTTTGCAGCATGCTGGTAGCATGCTTGTTGCTGGGCTTTTGTTGGTCTTTCACCCTCACAACAGTTGTTAGCCAGATTGCTGAAACAGGTTTCATTATGTCCTTTAGTGCTAGCTCTTAGTTTTAGATCGAAGTTTTTATCATATTAAAAAATATATTGCTTTCTGCCTACCCTTTGTAGAGTTTTTTTCTTTTTTAAAATACTTTTTTTGCATCTACTGATATACTCATATGATTTGAGAGTTTTGTTGTTTCATTTTAATGTGACTAATTATTTTAATTATTTTTACTAATGTTAAATTCTAGGACCATCTGTATGGGGAAATTATTATATAGAAAGCACAATACTCAATAAAGCACAATAACCAAGTGTATCTTACAATATAGGTACCTTGGTTGTACATTAGAAAGAGCACCAAACCTGGATCAAATTTAGCTTCAGACACTTACTAGCTGTGTAGCCCTGGGCAAATCACTTAACACTGTTTGCCTCAGTTTCCTTATTTGAAAAACGATGTGGAGAATGGTGAACCATTCCAGTATTTTTGCCAAGAAAACCTCAGATGGGGTCATGAAGAGTTGAACATGACTGAAAAATGTCTAAACCATAACATCTTGCTATATGTGGTTAAATATCAAATGGCTTGTAGCTCCTCCTGTCTTCAAAGAAATTAAATGCTAACATCAACTGGGCCATTCTCTTCTACATCTATCTATACATAGTTTGTAATGGTGAAAGTTGAAAGGTGGCGAAGAGAGGTGACTTTTCCCCTCTGCATAGGAATATAGGGTAAAATTGGGATTATAACATAATGCCATTGTTTGTCAGTTTCCTACTGGTTTCATGTGACCTGACACAAAGTAATGCTATTTATATTGGAAAATTGCTTTTTATTAAATATGTAACAAAAAGTGATGAATATTTTTAAACAATATACATAAATTTAAATACATTTTCATAGCAGCAGATATCTAGTTCATCCAGTCTTACAGCTATGGTATTATAAAGCCAATTTGATTTCCCAACTGAATGAACATCCTCACACCCTTTTACTCCTACAATGAAGCACTGAATAGAATATATTGCAATTGATAGTTACACTTCACAGTTGTCAGGAGGGGAGGAGACTGAGCACACATATAGTCCTGGACATGGAGAAGAAAATGCCAATCCACTCCAACATCTTTGCCAAGAAAACCCCAAATGGGATAACAAAGGCTTGGAAACAACTGAAAATTGACTGAACAAGCCCTGGACTAGTCACTTTAGCTGAATACTAAGATGATTTCTGGGTAGTTCCTTCCTGAAAAAAAATATGCATACATACATACATACATACATACATACATACATACATGTATATATATATACACACACACAAATATACCCACATATATATATATATATTAAATGTCCCATAGGAAAATGAAAAAAGTACTGAACTATGAGTGGTGAATTATCATAAATATTCAAATAGACTTCCATAAGAATGAATAAAAGGATTCTTAAAACTTCCTAACAGATCAGAGAAAAATAGTTTTTGGTTTTTGTTTGCTTTTCTGGAAGAAATTAGAGCATCTAGTCCGACTGCCTCATTTTACTGATGAAGAAACAGATATTCAGGGAAGCAAAATGACTTGCTCCAAATCACACTGTTAGGAAATAACAGGGCAAAGATGAAAACTCAAGTCCTCTGATCTGACAACCCAGCATCCATGTGTTGTGTCATGGTGGTTCATGTCATCTCATTAAGTACAGAACTGAGAGGAACATTAGGGATGACTTGCCCTAATCTTGTTATTTTACAAATAGCACTTTTACCAAGAGAAATGATGCATCATACCCAAGATCACACAAATGATAACTGATCTGGCTAGGATTAAAGCTCAGGTCTTCAGACTTTGAATCCAGGACTCCTTCCACTATCCCATCCTATTTCTCTCTTTCTTAATAGATACATTCGTCCCAGCCTAAAATTCCTCCCTGCTACTACCCGGCCCTTCTAATTTTACTTTATATGTAATCTAACTCCATTAGAATTTAAGATGTTTGAGGGTAGACACTGTCTGGTATGCTTCTATTGGTATTTATAACACTTAACACTATTTCTTTTTTTTTTATAAATTTCTTTATTTATTTTTAGTTTACCACACACGGTTCTACATAGTTTTGAGTTCCAGTTTTTCTCCCCTCCCTCCCCCCTCCCTCCCCAACACGGCATGAAGTCTCATATAACTATCATGTATAACTTCGCATTGAATTATTTTATGCACTAGTCAAGTCGTGGAGAAGAATTTTGACCAATGGAATGAATCGTGAGAAAGAAGAAACAGAACCAAAAAAAAAAAAAAGCCCCAAAAACAAAAACAAAAGAGAAGCAGAAAAGGCGAGCATGTAGTGTGCCTCATTCTGTATTCAAACTTCGCAGTTCTTTGTCTGGATGAAGATAGCATTCTCTATTGTGAGTCCCCTGGAGTTGTCCTTGCCCCTTAGGTTGCTGAGAAAAGTGCAGTATGTCAGGGTTGGTCCTCACGGAATCCACATATCTGTGGCTGTGCACAACGTTCTCCTGGCTCTGCTCCGCTCACTCAGCATTATGTCGTGTAGGTTTTTCCAGGTTGTTATGAAATCTGCATCATCCCCATTTCTTATGGCACAATAGTATTACATCACCTTCATATACCACAGCTTGTTCAGCCATTCCCCAATTGATGGGCATCCCTTTGCTTTCCAATTCTTGGCTACCACAAAGAGAGCTGCTATAAATATTCTTGTACATATGGGTCCTTTTCCCGCTTGCGTGATTTCTTTGGGATACAACCCTAGAAGTGGTATTTCTGGGTCAAAGGGTATGAACATTTCTATAGCCCTTTGGGCATAGTTCCACACCGCCCTCCAAAATGGCTGGATCAGCTCACAACTCCACCAGCAATGCAACAATGTTCTAATTTCCCCACATCCTTTCCAGCATTTATCATTCTCCTGATTTGTTATTTTAGCCAATCTGACAGGAGAGATGTGGTATCTAAGAGTTGTTTTGATTTGCATTTCTCTAATCAGCAGCAATCCAGAGCATTTTTCCATATGCCTGTAGATAGCTTTAATTTCTTCCTCTGAAAACTGCCTGTTCATATCCTTTGACCATTTCTCAATTGGGGAATGGCTTGTATTCCTATATATTTGGCTCAGCTCCCTGTATATTTTAGATATGAGGACTTTATCAGAGATACTAGTTGCAAAGATTTTCTCCCAATTTTCTGCTTCCCTCCTAATTCTTGTTGCATTGGCTCTTTTTGTACAAAAACATTTCAATTTGACATAATCAAAATTATCCATTTTGCATTTTGTAATGCTCTCTATCTCTTGTTGGGTCATGAATTCTTTACTTTACTTTTCCACAAATCTGATAATTCCTTGCTTTCCCAAATTACTTAGAGTATCGACTTTTACTCCTAAATCATGAACCCATTTTGACTTTATTTTGGTGTATGGTGTAAGATATTGGTCTATGCCCAGTTTTTGCCCTACCATTTTCCAATTTTCCCAACAGTTTTTGTGAAATAGTGAATTATTAGCCCAGAAACTGGCCTCTTTGGGTTTATCAAAGAGTAGATTGCTAAACTTGTTGATTTCACCTACTTATGTACCTATCCTATTCCATTGATCCACACCCCTGTTTCTTAACCAGTACCAGGCAGTTTTGATGACTGCTGCTGTGTAGTACAGTTTAATATCTGGTGTGGCTAAACCACCATCTCTAGCATGTCTTTTCATTAATATCCTAGATACTCTAGACCTCTTGTTTTTCCAAATGAATTTTGTTATTATTTTGTCCAGCTCAGTAAAAAAATTTTTTGGTAGTTCGATTGCTATGGCACTGAATAGATAGATTAATTTAGGTAGAATTGTCATTTTTATTATATTAGCTCGGCCTAACCATGAGCAACTGATATTTCTCCATTTATTTAGATCTGATTTTATTCGCGTGAAAAGTGTTTCATAGTTATGTCCATATAGGCCCTGGGTTTGTCTTGGCAAATAGACTCCCAAATATTTTATAGTGCCTTCAGTAACTTTGAATGGAATTTCTCTTTCTATCTCTTGCTGTTGGGCTTTGTCAGTAATGTATAGGAATGCTGAGGATTTATGTGGGTTTATTTTATATCCTGCAACTTTGCTAAAGTTGTTTATTATTTCAAGTAGTTTTTTACTTGATTCTCTAGGATTCTCTAGATAAATCATCATATCATCTGCAAAAAGTGATAATTTAGTTTCTTCTTTTCCTATTCTAATTCCTTCAATTTCTTTTTCTTCTCTTATTGCTACAGCTAATGTTTCTAGTACCAAATTGAATAATAGGGGTGATAATGGACATCCTTGTTTCACCCCTGATCTTATTGGGAATGCATCTAGTTTATCCCCATTACAAATAATGCTTGTTGATGGTTTTAGGTAGATGCTATTTATAATTTTGAGGAAGGTTCCACTTATTCCTATGCTTTCTAGTGTTTTTAATAGGAATGGGTGTTGTACTTTGTCAAAGGCTTTTTCTGCATCTATTGAGATGATCATAGGTTTTCTGCTAGTTTTGTTGTTGATATGGTCAATTATGCTAATAGTTTTCCTAATATTGAACCAGCCTTGCATTCCTGGAATAAATCCTACCTGGTCATAGTGTATTATTCTCGTAATGAGTTGCTGCAATCTTTTTGCTAATATTTTATTTAAAATTTTTGCATCAATATTCATTAGAGAAATTGGTCTATAATTTTCTTTCTCTGTTTTAACTCTACCTGGTTTGGGTATTAGTACCATATTTGTGTCATAAAAAGAATTTGGTAGGACTACTTCTTCACCTATTTTCCCAAATAGTCTACAAAGTATTGGAATTAGTTGTTCTTTAAATGTTTGATAGAATTCACATGTAAAACCATCTGGCCCTGGAGATTTTTTCCTAGAGAGTTCGTTGATGGCCTGCTCAATTTCTTTTTCTGATATGGGGTCATTAAGAAATTTCAGTTCCTTCTCTGTTAGTCTGGGCAGTTTATGTTTTTGTAGATATTCATCCATATCTCTAAGGTTGTCAAATTTATGGGCATACAGTTGGTCAAAATAATTCCTAATTATTGTTTTGACTTCCTCTTCATTAGAGGTGACCTCACCCTTTTCATTTTTGATACTGGTAATTTGATTTTCTTCTTTCTTTTTTTTAATCAGATTGGCCAAAGGTTTGTCAATTTTATTAGTTTTTTCATAAAACCAGCTGTTTGTTTTATTTATTAATTCAATAGTTTTCTTGGTTTCAATTTTATTAGTCTCTCCTTTGATTTTCAGTATTTCTAATTTGGTATTTAATTGGGAGTTTTCAATTTGCTCTTTTTCTAGCTTTTTCAGCTGTATGCCCAGATCATTGATCTCCTCTTTCCCTATTTTATTCATGTAGGCATTTAGAGATATAAAACTTCCCCTAAGAACTGCTTTTGCTGCATCCCATAAGTTTTGGTATGTTGTTTCATTATTGTCATTCTCTTGAATGAAATTATTAATTGTTTCTCTGATTTGTTCTTTGGCCCACTCACTCTTTAGAATTAAATTATTTTGTTTCCAATTAGTTGTTAGCTTATTTTTCCATGGTACTATATTAAAAATGATTCTTATTGCATCACGATCTGAAAAGGATGCATTGACTACTTCTGCTTTTCTGCACTGGATTGTGAGGTTTTTATGCCCTAGAACATGGTCAATTTTTGAGTATGTGCCATGTACTTTTGAGAAGAAAGTATATTCCTTTTTATCCCCATTCAGTTTTCTCCAGAGGTCTATCATATGTGCCTTTTCTAAAATTCTGTTTACCTCCTTAACTTTTTTCTTATTTATTTTGAGGTTAGATTTATCAAGTTCAGAAAGGGGGAGGTTGAGGTCTCCCAATATTATAGTTTTGCTGTCTATTTCTTCCTGTAACTCCCTTAACCTCTCCTCTAAGAATTTGTATGCCTTACCACTTGGTGCATATATGTTAAGCAATGATATTGCTTCATTGTTTATGGTGCCTTTTAGCAGGATATAATGTCCTTCCTTATCTCTTTTAATTTGATCTATCTTTACTTTTGCTTTGTCTGAGATTAGGATTGCTACACCTGCTTTTTTTTACTTTAGCTGAGGCACAATATATTTTACTACAGCCTTTTACCTTAATCCTATGTGTATCCCCCTGTTTCAGATGCGTTTCTTGTAAACAGCATATTGTAGGATTATGGTTTTTAATCCATTCTGCTCTCTGCTTCTGTTTTGTGAGAATGTTCATCCCCTGCATGTTCAGGGTTATGATTTCTATCTGTGTCTTTTTCTCCATCCTAATTCCCCCTGTTTATGCTTTTATTTCTCCCTTTCCCCTTCTCCTCCTCAACAAAGTTTTGCTTTTGACCGCCGCTTTCCGCAGTTACCCCTCCCTCTTTATTCCCCTCCCTTGTCTTACCGTTACCCACTTGCTACTTCTCCTCTCCCTTCTGCCCACCCCCCTCCCTTTTTCTCCCCTTACCTTCCCACTTCCCGTAGGACAAGTTAGATTTCTAAACTTATCAGAGTATGTTATTCCCTTCTTGAACTAGATCAGATGACAGTAAAGCTCAAATACTGCTCTTCTCCCTCCCTTCTTTCCCTCTACTATAATATGTTTTTGTGCCACTTCATTTGGTGTAATTTACCCTTTTCTAATACCTCCTTACCACTTCCCTCATAGCCCTCCCTTTATATCTCTTATTTATATTTTATATCTTTACATCAGTTAATTTATACAGGCATTCACAACCTATGTATATCCCTTTCATTTGTCATAATAGTTGTACCATTCACAAGAATGACTTATATATGTATATGTATATATATATGTATATATATATGTATATATATATATATATATATATACATATATATATACATAAAAAACATACATAAGATGATATAATCCCACATAAAGATGTAAACAACCTAAGCTTATTGGTTAATGAGGTTTGTGGGGTTTTTCCCCCTGGTTACTTTTTATGTCTCTCTTGAGTTTTGTATTTGGAGATCAAATTTTCCATTGAGTTCTGGTCTTTCCATCAGGAAGGTCTGGAATTCCCTTATTTCATTGAATGTCCATCACCTTGCCTGGAAAATTATGCTTAGATTTGCTGGGTAGTTGATCCTTGGTTGTAGTCCCAGCTCCTTTGCCCTTCAGAATATCATATTCCAATTTCTCCTGTCTTTTAATGTGGAAGCTGAGAGATCCTGCGTGATCCTGACTGTAGTTTCACGATATTTGAATTGCTTCTTTTTGGCTGCTTGCAGTATTTTCTCCTTGAGTTTATAGCTCTGAAATTTGGCTATAATATTTCTTGTTGTTTTCAGTTTGGGATCTCTTTCAGGGGGTGATCGGTGAATTCTTTCAATGACTATTTTGCCCTCTGGTTCTAGGACCTCTGGGCAGTTGTCTTTGATAATTTCTTCGAAGATACTCTCAAGGCTCCTTTTTTCATCATGGATTTCCGGTAGACCAATAACTCTCAAATTGACTCTCCTGGATCTATTTTCCAGGTCAGTTGTTTTGCCAATCAGATATTTCACATTTTTTTCTATTTTATCATTCTTTACGTTTTGTTTTATTACTTCTTGATGCCTCATAGATTCATTAGCTTCCACTTGCTCAAGTCTAATTTTAAATGAGTTAGTGTTTACATTTTGCTTTTGAGCCTCCATTTTCAATTGGTTGATTTCACCTCTCAGGGTGTCCTTTTCTCTCTCTAGATTCTGCATCTCTGTAGCCATTTCGCCAATCTTATTCTTTAGGGACTTGATTTCATCAGTGGATTTTTTCTCCCTTTTTTCCATATTTTCTTTTAGCTCCCTAATTTGGTTTTTAAAATCCTCCTTTAGCTCTTCCAGCAGTGCTTTTTGGGCTGGAGACCAGTTCATATTAGCTTTTGAGGTATCTGATGTATCTGCCGTGTCATTGCCGTCCACCTCCATATCGATATTTTGATCCTGCCTGTCTCCATAAAAAGAATCTATTGTCCTCGGTTTTTTTGTATTCTTCTTCATGTTTGTTGTTTTCCCTTTTCCTGGAGTTACAACGAATTTCTATCTGTGGGTCTCAGGGCTTTCTGTCCCAGCTTTCTTCTTCTGGGGGTTGTGAGTCTAGAATTATAACCATCAGTTTCCTGAGGTGTGGGGGAGGGGTCTGGCTCCCTGGCGTCTCACTCCCTGTGGGTGCTCTCCAGCACTTGCTTTTCAGCACTGGTCTCAGCTGTTTGTTGTTTGAGCTGATGTCTGGCACTTCCCCTGGGGGAGTAAGGTTACGTCTGGGCTCCTGGAGTTGACCCCTGCCGACTCTGCCCCTCTGGGACTAATGAGCTTCTAGTATTTGTCCTGTGAGGCCCCACTACTCTCTCCTCTGTTTCAGTTCTCTTTTTTTTTTTCCCGAGGAATTCTCTGGGTGAGGGGGGGAGGGATTAGAGCCTTTTACCTGGCCATTGAGTCTTCCGGAAGTTCAAGAAGCTGAGTTCCTGGGTTTTGCAAGCGTCAGGAGTGGGTGTTTTCAAGGCTGGTGGCGTTGTGCTGCCTCTCATTGCTCCCACAGACTGCCGTCCTGTGTTGAGAGGCCTGGGGATCTCTGCCGGTTTCGGGCGCCCAGCTTTCTCCCAGCCCGTCTCCCACGTGGATTTCTCGGCCAGCCGCTTCCACCTTGGTCTGGAGCAGCTCCTCACGGAGCACTCTCCGAGCCTGCAGGTTCGTTCCTCCGGCCTTTCAGACTCTCCCGGCTCAGAAATTTGCCCCACACAGACTGCTCGCAGTTTCTGACTCTCTCAAATCTGCTCAAATTCACTTTTTTATAGGAATCTGACAGACCTTGTGAGAGAGCTCCGGTAAGACGCTGCCTTCATGCGGCCATCTTGGCTCCGCCCCCTATTTCTTTTTTTTTTTTAAACAAAGCTCTTATTTTATTTTTTTCTTGCAGTGGGTGGGGGAAGGCAGGGCAATTGGGGGTAAGTGACTTGCCCAAGGTCACACAGCTGGTAAGTATGCCAAGTGTCTGAGGCCAGATTTGAACTGAGGTCCTCCTGACTCCAAGGTCGGTGCTCTACTCACTGCACCACCTAGCTGACACTATTTCTGACACACAATAAGCAGCTCATAATGTCTCTCTCTGTCTCTCTGCCACTCTCTGTGTCTCTGTGTCTCTGTCTCTCTTTGTCTCTGTCTCTCTGTCTCTGTCTCTCTGTCTTTGTCTCTCTGTCTTTGTCTCTCTGTCTCTCTCTCTCTGTCTCTCTGTCTCTCTCTCTCTCCTCTCTTCTCTATTTCCTAAATCTGTATCAGCACCCTTAAGTGGTGAGCTGGTAACTTAGCAATTACCTAATTATTTCAACAGGCCCATCAGAAAAATCAAAGATTCAAATATTTATGGTGGCAAAAACAGCATTAACCTTCAAACAGATGTCTATATTCAAATACCCCACTATCAAAGTGAGCTTTCCTGTTGTCCTCAGAGAAGACTTACAAAAACTGGAACACTGTATCCATTAGTTTAACTATTTAAGATAATAAACTGAAAGGTTGTGTAACCTACGTAATCCTGGGCAACTCCAAACCTATAATTTCCAGATGTATAGTAATGAAATGTGAATTCTTATTAATATTTTACTGCATAGCATATTTCTCATCATAATAAAATGCATTCAACATTATAAAGTTTTTAATGTTTATTTTATTATAGAATTTTATTGCATTTTACTGTTGGGAAACTTTTGAAATTTTATTACACTAATGGTAGTCAGATAATCATTTCTTCTTCAAGAATCCAATTAATTTTTCTCCTATAATTTGTATATTTGCCTGTTACCCAAGAATGCATATTTTTTAGCTTTAAGAAATATTAAGAAATTATAAGTCCTAACCACACAAAACTAATTTAAATTGTAAATGGAACATAAAAGAATACATTGCAAGATGGTGTAGGAGAATAAAAAAAACATTTCTGTCAAGATAAATTCCAAAAATATGTCCTTTTTCTATGGTCTGAGTTACTGTTTATTTTAAAGAAATTTTAGAGAAAAGACACTAGAAAAGTGGCAACAAACTAGAAACAGTGAGCCAGAGGCTACAGGGCGTGGGTTCTTTGCCTGACTAAGGATTCAGAGAGGCACCCTGGGCTTTGGAGATCACTTCATTCTTCTTTGATTCTCTTGGAACATAATTTTCTAAAAAAAAATATTATGCAAATATGACTTTAATAGACCTTAGTATATGTCCCCTATAGTCAGAACCCTGTGTTTTTTATTATTTAATACTATTAATAATTATTAAATTATTATTTGATATTTTTAGTTTTCAACATTGATTTCCACAAAATTTTGAGTTACAAATTTTCTCCCCATTTTACCCTTCTCCCCACCCTAACATGGCACAAATTATGATTGCCCCTTTCCAGGGTCTGCCTTCCCTTCTATCACCCCACCCCTCTGACATCCCTAATTCCTTTTCCCCTTACTTTCTTGTAGGGCAAGATAGATTTCTATACCCCATTGCCTGTATATCTTATTTCCCAGATGTATGTAAAAAACAACTTTTGAAAAAAACATTTGGTTTTAGAACTTTGAGTTCCAAATTCTCTCCCTTCTTCCCTCCCCACCCACCCTCCTTGAGAAGGCAAGCAACTCAACATAGGCTATGCATATATCATTATGCAAAACACTTCCGTAATAGTCACTTTGTGAAAGACTAACTGTATTTCCCTCCATCCTATCTTGTTCCCCTTTATTTTCTTTTCTCCCTTGACCCTGTCCCTTTTCCAAGTGTTTGCTTTTAACTACCTGCTTCCCCAATCAACTTTCCCTTCTATCATCCCTCCTTTTTTATCTTCTTCCTCCTTCTTTCCTGTGGGATAAGATACCCAGTTGAGTGTGTATGTTATTCCCTCCTCAGGTCAACTCTGATGAGAGCAAGATTCACTCATTCCCCCTCACCTGCCCCTCTTCCCTTCCAATGAACTGCTTTTTCTTGCCGCTTTTAATTGAGATAATTTAGCCCACTCTACCTTTCCTTTTCTCCTTTTACCAATTTTTTTTCTTCTCTCACTCCTTAATTTTGTTTTTAAAGATATCATCCCTTCATATTAAACTCACCCTGTCGTGTCCTCTCTCTCTCTCTCTCTCTCTCTCTCTCTCTCTCTCTCTCTCTCTGTATATATATATATATATATAGAGAGAGAGAGAGAGAGAGAGATAGATAGATAGATAGATAGATATAGATATATATGTGTGTGTGTATGTATGTATATACATATATATGTAGTGTAGTGTGTGTGTGTGTGTGTATATATATATATATATATATATATATATATATATATATATATACATATATTATATATTCCCTTCAGTTACCCTAATACTGAGAAAGGTCTCATGAGTTACAAATATCATCTTTCCATGTAATAATGTAAACAAAATAGTTCAACTTTAGTAAGCCCAAAAGATTTATCTCTCCTGTTTACTTTTTTGTGCTTCTCTTGATTCTTGTATTTCAAAGTCAATTTTTCTGTTCAGCTCTGGTCTTTTAATCAAGAATGCTTGAAAGTCCTCTATTTTATTGACAATCCATAGTTTGCCCTGAAGTATTATACTCATTTTTGCTGGGTAGGTGATTCTTGGTTTTAATTCTAGCTCCTTTGATTTCCAGAATATCATATTCCAAGCCCTTCAATCTCTCTAATGTAGAAACTGCTAGATCTTGTATTATCCTTATTGTGTTTCCACAATACTGAAATTGTTTCTTTCCGGCTGCTTGCAGTATTTTCTCCTTCATCTGGGAGCTCTGGAATTTGGCAACAATATTCCTAAGAGTTTTCTTTTTGGGATCTTTTTCAAGAGGTGATCGGTGGATTCTTTCCATTTCTATTTCACCCTCTGGTTCTAGAATATCAGGACAGTTTTCCTTGATAATTTCTTGAAAGGCTATGTCTAGGCTCTTTTTTTGATCATGGCTTTCAGCTAGTCCAATATTTTTTAAATTATCTCTCCTGGATCTATTCTCCAACTCAGTGGTTTTTCCAATGAGATATTTCACATTGTCTTCCATTTTTTCATTCTTTTGGTTCTGTTTTATAATTTCTTGATTTCTCATTAAGTCATTAGCTTCCCCTTGCTCCATTCTAATTTTTAAAGCAGTATTTTCTTCAGTGATCTCTTGGACCTCCTTTTCCATTTGGCTAATTCTGCCTTTTAAGGCATTCTTCTTCTCATTGGCTTTTTGGAGCTCTTTTGCCATTTCAGTTAGTCCATTTTTAAGGTGTTCTATTCTTCAGTATTTTTTGGGTCTCCTTTAGCAAGTTGTTGACTTGTTTTTCATGATCTTCTTGTATCACTCTCCTTTATCTTCCCAATTTTTCCTCTACTTCTCTTACTTAATTTTCCAAATCCTTTTTCAGCTCTTCCATGGCCTGAGGCCAATTTTTATTTTTCTTGGATGTTTTTGATGTAGGATCTTTCACTTTGTTGACTTCTTCTGGCTGTATGTTTTGATCGTCTTTGTCACCAAAGAAAGATTCTATGGTCTGAGTCCTTTTACACTGTTTTCTCATCTTCCCAGGCAATTACTTGACTTTTGAGCTTTTTTTCAGGGTATAACTGGTTTCCAATTGGACAGTACTTTGTCCCTAGCTTCAGGTGTTTTGCACTGATGTCTTCAGAGCTACTTCTATTCTGAGGTGGCATGATGCCCCTCTTGTGGCCTGTTCTGTTCTGTGAGTGCAAGCACTCCTTTCTGCTATGTAACTACCAGGAGGACTCCCTCTCCACAGCTACCAGAAAGCTCTGCTACACCAGCACTCCTCCTCCCCCAAGAACCACCAACCAGCACCATGACAGAGATCCTAGCAGAGCCAAGCAAGAGAACACTGTCTCTGTGCCAGCAAAGCACTCCCTGCATTCCTGCTGTGATCACCAGTGTGATTCCTCCCAGTGTGTGGGCCTGGGCCCAGAAGCAGCTGCTGTGCTGCTGCTGCTGCTGCTATTGCAGCCACCTTTGACACCAGAAGCCTGTGGGCAGACCACACATTCATTCATTGAGATCCAGCAGTTTTCGCACTGACCTACTCAGTTGTTTGCCATTTGTGGGTTGAGAAGTCTGGTATCTGCCACAGTTTAGTGATTCAGAGACCTGAGGCTTGCTCTGCCATGTCTACTCCACATCTGGTCTGTCCTAGGGCAGCCCATACTGGGCCACACTCTTCTCCCCCTCTCAGAACTGTGCAATAAACCCTTCCCAGCAACCATCCAGGTTGTCTTGTGCTGGAGACTTGTTTCACTCTGTTATTTTGTGGGTTCTGTAGCTCTAGAATTTGTTTAGAGTCATTTTACAGGTGTTTGGAGGGATTTTGGGGAGAGCTTAAGCAAGTCCCTGTTTTCAAGCTGCCATCTTGGCTCTGCCCCCAAGAACCCTGTGTTTTACCAAAATACTAAAGCTGGCAAAAGCTCTGTGGTTCCCAACTTTTTTTTTAAATTTTCATCTATCTCAATACCTCTGTATTTAGAAGATGCAAAATTCTCTTTGCTAAAAGCTCTTTTTGCTAACTCATCAGCTCCCAATTATCAATGCTAATGGGGAAAAGAGATAGCAAGCTTGAATAAAATCAACACATAATTTCCAAGTATTTTATTAGTCAACATTTGTAGTATCTTTGCCCACCAAACTTAAGACTTCATTAATGCAGCAATTTGATTTCCGATGGGAGGGGTGGTTCAGGTTTTGCTAACTACCTTTCTACTTTAAGTTACTTTCTAAGAGTTAGAGGATCTGAAGAAGTCTAATATGAAGGAAGGAAAAGGGGGTATATATTTTCTATATTTAACTTATTTACTTTCAGTTTTCAACATTCACTTCCATAAGTTTTTGAATTTTCTCCCCCTCCCACCCTAAGACAGCATGCAATCTAATATGGGCTCTCCACATATATTGCTTTTCAATACATTTTCACATTAGCCATGTTGCATAGAAGAACTATAAGGAATGAGAGAAGCCATGAGAAAGAAAACAAAACAAAAGAGAAAAGAGTCTGCTTTACTGTGCACTCCAATTCCATAGTTCTTTCTCTGGATGTGGATGGTATTTTTCCATCATGAGTCCTTTGGAAAAGTTTTAGGTCCATGAATTGCTGAAAAGGGATAAGGCTATCAAAATCAGTCCTTACACACTGTGGCTGTTACTGTGTACAATGTTCTCCTGGTTCTGCTCACTTCACTCAGCAGCAGTTCATATAATTCTTTCGAGGTTTTCCTAAAGTCTTCCTGCCTATCATTTCTTATAGCACAATAATACTCTATCATTCCTATACCACAACTTGTTCAGCCATTAAAGGGTTTAGATTTTACAAAATCAACAATGTGTGTACCCAAACAACTGAGTAATAATCATAGAGTTAGAAGGCACATTGGCATTATCTGTTCCAAAATCTTCATTTTACAAATGATTAAAACAATGCCACAAGAAGTTAGATGATTTACTCAAGATCACACAGATAGTAATTATAGATGTAGTGTTTCACCCCAGGTCCTTTTACTTGGCACTCATTCCACTGTATCATGATGTCCCAATTTTATATGCAAACATGTATACATAATATATTTTGAGCAAATGAGCCAATAGGTCATACACTTTTGAAATCTGAGGTGAAAAAAGTTCGTTAAATATTTTCCCTATTATTTCCCTTGGATTTAACCCAGTATTTTTCACACAATAGGCACTTAACAACTCTTTGTTGGATTAGATTGGAATTTTTCCACTACACAAACATATTAAAGAATCAGTAAATTCAGTGTGCATTAGCAAAAGCTTTAATTTGTTAATGTATCTAAACAAATGTGGCAACCATATATGAGAAGTCATCCACACTTAAAAAGAAAATTTTCAGCCTACTCAGTTCATTCATTCAATATATCAACAAGCATTTTCAAAATATCTACTATGTGGCAGATACTATGTGAGGCACTAGGGACAAAAAAAAAAGATGAATCATTCCCTGACCTAAGATGGCTTACATTCTATCGAGGTGAGGGAAAGGGGAATATAAAATATACCTAGAAAAGTATGTGTGTCTGTATTTACTTTATAGTAGATATATGGTGTGTATATATATTATATATATGTATGTATGTATAAGATATATATATATATATATATATTCATATATAGGGTCTGTGGGTGTATATATCTAAATATATATTATATTGTGTTACTTTATATTATATTACATTATATGTTACTTTACATTATATTAAATTACATGATACCCTATTGTATTCTACTGCATTCTATTGTATTCTATTTGTTATGTTATATTAATAGTAAATTCTGAAGGTGAGGGCACTAGTTACTCAGGACATCAAGATAAGCTAAGTAGAATATGATGCTTGAACTAAGCCTTAAAGAAGCTATAAATTCTAAAAGGCAGATATAGACATTACATTCCAGGCAATAGACATGGTATATGATGTCATGTATGGTGGACTGCCAGATAGCAATATGGCTTGAAAATAGAGGGGGTGAAGAAGAGTAATGTATAATAAGTCTAGGGAAAAAAGGACAGGAGTGAGATTGTAAAATACTTTACCAGCCTAAAAGAATTGGTTCTTTATTGCACAGTATAAGGAGCCACTGCTTCTTCTAAAGTAGAGGTTTGTCATGACTAGACCCATGCTTTAGGAAACTGAGTTTGTCAGCTAAGTAGAGGACAGAAGAGAGATGGGAGAGAATAACAATTATCCTAGTCCAATAGTCCAAGCAAGAGGTAATGAGAGCCTGAACTAAAACCAGGTGTTGCTATGGTTGACAGTTATTGAGGTAGGCATGTGACACTTTGGTAATGAATAGGTTTTTCTAATTGATCATATCTCAATCCACTAGACAAAATAAAATCATTTCTCACACAATCCCCACTAGGTATAATGCTTTATTTGAAGTGGAAAGGAGGGGCAATCCTGGTGTACATATTATGCTTGTACACACATTACATGGGACCATTCACATAATTTTTGATATATTTTCTTTTATGAAAAATCTAATTATAAATACCTAGTACAGAAATAAATATCACATTAGTGACACCAATATTCATTTGTTTTAAAATAACAAAAGCATGACAATGCCCCCAGCCTCTTTCTACAAGTATAACACAAATTAATGTGCAGAGAGAGGAAGGAAGATGGAGAGTCAAGATTCTTCCTTTTTTATATAGTGAATGCATAAAGAGATGCATTTTCGTACATTTTCATATGTCTTTAATTCGTAATGAGGAAGTCACAGAAGAGAGAAAAAATAATTAAATAGGTTATATTCCAATTATTCTTTGGTTGACTGAGGAAATGACTAGATAATAACCTTTGCAACAGAATAAAAGATAGGGACAAATAATGCCGTGGACAAAACTGGTCACACCTGGCTTTATTCATGAATGCATAAGTGTAGTAGCAAGCTTTTTGTTTATTTCACAGGAAAATTTAATTTTTACATGGAGAGCTAGGTTTTAACATGCTAGTCAGCATTTTTAATAGCAAATAGTAATAGTAGAAGCCATAAAAATCAAGTTTAGGGAGTCTAAGTTTTCAGTGGTGAGTAGAACTGACCAGACAACCTGACAACAGAAGCACAGTTATGTACCCTGTTATGAACAGGATCTTACAATGCTACTGACCTATGGATAAAAATCATGATGGTTGGGGGCAGAGCCAAGATGGCTGCTGGAAACCAAGGACTTGCCTAAGGCTCTCCCCCAGGACCCTCTGGACACCTATTAAAAAATGGCTCTGAACAAATTCTAGAACTCCAGAACCCACGAAATAGCAGAGGGAAGCAGGGCTTCAGCCTGGCCCAGCCTGGATGGTCACTGGATAAGGTCTATCATGCATGGGGCTGGGAATGAAGCAGAGCCCAGGGTGGGCTGCGCCTGGACCAACCAGACCAGGAGCCAGGAAGAACAAGCCCTAGTGCCCTGAATCAGTGGGCTGTGGCAATTACCAGACTTCTCAACCCACAAACACCAAAGACAACAGAGAAGGTTAGCAGAAAAAGCTGCAGGGACAGAGTGAAAGGAGTTCTCAGTACAGCCACCATCCCGGGGTCAGCAGAAGTGGTGAAGCTACAGAACTACAGCTGCAGTTACTTCCAGCCCAAGGACCACCTGGTGTGAGGAATTAAGTGGCAGATCAGAGCCTGCTTAGATCCAAGTCCAGTCTGGGTTGGCGGTTCTTGGGGGAGGAGGAGTGCTGATGTGGTAGAGCTTGGTGTGTAGAAATAGCCCTGAAAACAATAGTACATCCCCTCAAGCTTGGAACAAAGTACTCCCTACTCTACAAGCAGTCATACCCTAACAAAAAACTCATGGGTCAAGAAGTTGGCTGGGAACATGGCCAGGCAGCAAAAACAGACTCAGATTCAGGCAGACTTTGGAAACTTTCTTTGGTGACAAAGAAGACCAAAACAAACAGCCAGAAGAAATCAACAAAGTCAAAGAGCCTACATCAAAAGCCTCCAAGAAAAACATGAACTGGTCTCAGGCCATGGAAGAGCTCAAAAAGGATCTGGAAAAACAAGTTAGAGAAATAGAGGAAAAATTGGGAAGAGAAATGAGAGTGATGTGAGAAAACCATGAAAAACAAGTCAGTGACTTATGAAAGGAGACCCCCCAAAATACTGAAGAAAACAACACCTTAAAAAGTAGATTAACTCAAATGGCAAAAGAGCTCCAAAAAGCCAATGAGGAGAAGAGTGCTTGAAAGGCATAATTAGCAAATGGAAAAGGATGTCCAAAAGACCACTGAAGAAAATACGACCTTAAAAATTAGATTGGAGCAAGTGGAAGCTAGTGATTTTATGAGAAATCAAGATATTATAAAACAGAACCAGAGGAATGAAAAAGTGGAAGACAATGTGAAATATCTCATTGGAAAAAACCACCGATCTGGAAAATAGATCCAGGAGAGATAATTTAAAAATTATTGGACTACCTGAAAGCCATGATCAAAAAAAGAACCTAGATATCATCTTTCAAGAAATTATCAAAGAGAACTTCCCTGATATTCTAGAGCCACAGGGTAAAATGTAAATTAAAAGAATCCACAGATAGCCTCCTTAAAGAGATCCCAAAAAGAAATCTCCTAGGAATATTGTCACCAAATTCCAGAGCTCCCAGATCAAGGAGAAAATATAGCAAGCAGGCATAAAGACACAATTTCAGTATTGTGGAAACACAATCAAAATAACACAGGATCTAGCAGCTTCTGTATTAGGGGATCAAAGGGCTTGGAATATGATATTCCAGAGGTCAATGGAGGTAGGCTTAAAACCAAGAATCATCTACCTAGCAAACTGAGTGTCATGCTCCAAAGCAAAATATGGATTTTCAATAAAATAGAGGACTTTCAAGCTTTCTCAGTGACAAGACCAGAGCTGAATAGAAAATTTGACTTTCAAAAACAAGAATCAAGAGGAGCATGAAAAGGTAAACAAGAAAGAGAAATCCAAAGAGATTTACTAAAGTTGAACTGTTTTGTTTACATTCCTACATGGAAAGATGATGTGTATAATTCATGAGACCTCAGTATTAGGTAGCTGAAGGAAATATACATGTACAGATATGCATATATAGACAGAGGACACAGGGTGAATTGAATATGAAGGGATGATACCTAAAAAAAAACAAATTAAGGGATGAGAGAGGAATATATTGAGAAAGGAAGAAAGGGAGAGATAGAATGGGGTAAATTATCTCACATAAAAGTGGCAAGAAAAACCGGTTCTGTTTGGAGGGAAGAGGGGGCAGGTGAGGGGGAATGAGTGAATCTTGCTCTCATCAGATTTGACCTGAGGAGGGAATAACATACACACTAAATTGAGTATCTCACCCCACAGGAAAGAAGGAGGAAGGAGATAAAAAAGGGGGAATGATAGAAGGGAGGTAAATGGGGGAGGAGGTAATCAAAAGCAAACACTTTTGAAAAGGGACAGGGTCAAGGGAGAAAATTGGATAAAGGGGGATAGGAGAGGAAGGAGCAAACTATTGTTACTCTTTTACCACATGATTATTATAGAAGGGTTTTGCATAGTGATACACATGTTACCTATGTTGAACTGCTTGCCTTCTTAGGGATGATGGGTTGGGAGGGAAGAGAGGAGAGGATTTCAAACTCAAAGTTTTAAAAGATGTTCAAAAAAAGTTTTTGCATGCAACTGGGAAACAAAATATACAGGCAATGGGGCATAGAAAGCTCTCTTGCCCTACAAGAAAGTAAGGGAAAAGGGGGAGGGGAGGTGGGGTGACAGAAGGGAGGGATGACTGGGGAATGGGGCCATCAGAATATATGCCATCTTGGAGTGGGCAGGAGGGTAGAAATGGGGAGAAAATTTGTAATTCAAACTCTTGTGAAAATTAATGCTGAAAACTAAAAATAAAAATAATAAATAAATGAATAATGATTAAAAAATAAATCAGTAAATAAAAATCATGATGGTGAAAATATAGATGTCTTTGTTTAAGGGACTATTTGATGGACCAAGTATAGTTTAAAATGTGAGCAAGAGTGCAGATTCAGTAATGATTTGGCCATTATTGAGAAGAGGTTGAAAAATAGGACCACCAAAACCTTTTCCAATTCTAAATTTATGATCTTGATGTGGCATATGTATTCAATTATTCAATCATTCAATAAACACATATTAAATGCCTACTATGTGCCACTCATGCTAAATACTGGGGATGCAAAGAAAGGCAAGAGGCAGTCCTTGCTTTCAAGGGGCTTATAGTCTAATGCAAAAGAAAGCATAAGAACAACTATGCACAGACTATATATACAATAAGTTGATGATAATCATCAGAGAAAAGGTAGCATCTTAAAGGGCATCCAGAAGTTTTTCTTGTAGGAATGAGATTTTACTAAATCCAAGAGTTCTTTTTTACTGATTTCTTTCCCCTTTACTCTCCTTAACCTGTCTCCAAATACAGAGGTTTGTTATGAATGAATGTATGATTCTCAAGGAGCTCACAGTCTCATGGGGGAAAAAAAACACATTGATGAAGTTTTAGCTTCAAATCAGACGGAAAGTCCAAATGTAATAAGGAGCAGTGGCAAAGCAGATGATAATGCATCTTTTTAATGTTGTTTTCATGAACAAAACCATTTTTTGAGGTTGAACTATTTGACAGTACTAAATACTTTGGTGGTGAAACTTTCTTTTTTGGGTCTTCATTAGCTGTGGTTTCTGTGGAGTCAGGGCTATAATGTCTGAAGAGGTAGCTACCAGCTCACATCTCCACAAAGGTTGATCCCCTGAATGATGACTCTGGAGGCTGGAATGGAAATAGGACACAAAAAAAGCTAAACAATTTTACAGTTGTAATTATTTCCCTATCTACCTCAGCTCTCAGTCTTCATTTCCTGGTGAATAATATGGCTTATTAAATGCCACAAAACCCAAAGAAATAGCTTACTTTTAAAAAATGAAAGTTATATAAATGCAGTTCAATACTTTGAAGATCTGTAATTTCTTCTGTGTGTGTCTTCCCTCCAGCAATTTAAATCTAAACCTCTTGATGAACTATTAAATGGTTCTTAAAGATTACTATGATGAGTCTCTTGAGTAATTGGCCAGGCTGGTACTTGGATGACAGACACACAGGTGGTCTGTGACAAGACCCAGACTCAAAACCTTTCCAACTCTGCTTTGTAATTCCATCCCCGATCTTTCTCTTGAGCTCTTGGTACCCATCTTCAACTGCTTATCTGACATTTTGAGGTATATGTTGATATTTTATAGACACTTCAAAATTAAAGTCTGAAAAGACAGAAGAGCTCATTATTTTCTACCAAACCCACCTCTCTTGAATTTCCCTGTTTCTATCCAAAGTACCACCATCTTCTGAGTCACCCAGTCGAACAATCTTAGTGTCATTCTCACTCCTCCCCCTTTGCCTCTCTTATCCAATTAGTTGCCAAATGCTGTCTTTTATTTCTCTGGTAAAGCTCAAAAAAGCTACCATCAATTATTTAGAACTCGGATGTTCCTTTATTTTCTTTTGCAGTAAAATAGATGATTTGGTTCACCAGCATAAAAAAATTATGTGATTTATATACTCCCGCTGTTATTAATATGCTAAATTACAAAGTAACTTGAATGCTGATATTACTCAAAAATATTATTTACTTGGTCAATGGAGAAATGTTCACTTCTTTTGTGTTAGAAATTATGCCATTAAGCTTTCTTGACTCCAGAGAATGTTGCTTCTGGTTACGCAAAAAGAGTTGAAGAGCAGAGCACAGAAAGACCTGAGTAAGTAATCTGGGATTTGCTCTTTCCCTGTTAATGGTCTTTCAAAGAAAGGATGGAAGATAATTTCCAATGAATTATTATTTTTGCATCAGGAAAATCAAATCTCCCTCTGTTCCCTATGTAATAATGCCCAAACACACACGCACACACACACACACACACACACACACACACACACTTTTTGTGCATAATCGTTGCTAATCCTGATAGCAGATACTTGACTAATCCAGATTGGTGATACTAATCTATCCAGAGGAAGAAGTGTTGGACTCATTTGGTTTGTACCATGAACAAATAGTAGTTGAATATCACAACTTCTCTTGATGTGTTTTTTGTAAATTAATTTCGTGCAGGGATACCTTAGTGACTACCTTGGTGTATAAAGATGTATCAGTAAGGCAAGATTCATGACTTTGAGCATGACTGTGAACATGCCTGTATGGTTCAGAATCACAAAGTATGAAAAACTCTCTAGGTAGAAGGCAAAGGAAGTATAACATTTATTTAGACACCAGAGGATTCAATTCCAAGACCAATAACCCCAATTTGATATAGCAGTAATTATATTCCAAAACCAGTAAGCCCATCTCAATATAGCAACAAGGAAATTATAACAAAGTATTATAGCAAGGAACCAAGTCACCCTGTAACCTTCCTCCCTGCTAAGGCCTTCCCTTAAACAATCACTCATAAATCCTAAGTGTCTGTTTGCCTACATCCTCTCCTGCAGTTCTAAAAGCCCTTGTAGTTCTCAGAGTCCTCACAGTCTCCTGGATTCTCTGAATTCTCAGCTTTCCAATCTCTTGATTCTGTAGATTCTCAGCTCTTTGATCTCTGTAACTCTCTTGTCTGCACTCCCAGCTCTGCAGTCTCTCTTGACATTGGCTGCCTCAGTGTCTTCTTGATGTCTGCTTCTCAGTTCTCCTAAGTTCTGCTGCTCTCAGTTCTGCTTCTCTCACACTCTGGGCTCTCTTTATATGCAGTCCTAGCTGGCATCTGATTAGCTAGAACTCAGTGCACATGAAATTGGCTCAGGTCTTAACACCTCCCCTTAGAACTCTGAGGGTGGGTCTGGGGCCTCCTACTTAGTAAGTAAAGGGTGTAAGTAAAGGCCCTGTTGAATGGGTGGGGAAGATCTTTAACCACATTAATATTACAAAAGCACAAAATTCAATCATAGAATATTTCTGTGCAGCATGATAGAATTTCTAGATGTAGTTATTATGAGAGACCATTTTGTAGTTGTAAGCAATTAACTTTTATAGGTAATAAATAATTGAGTTAACCCATATGAAATCTAGGTGGTGCTGTGGATAGTGTGCCAAACCTAATATCAGGAAGACTCATGTTCTTGAGTTTAAATCTGGCCACAGACACTTGCTAGTTGTGTCACTCTGGGTAAGTCACCTAACCCTGTTTGCCATAGTTCCTAATCTCCAAAATAAGCTGGAGAAGGAAATGACAAACTATTCTAACATATTTGCCAAGAAAACCCCAAATAGGGTGGGACACAACTGATGTAACTGAACAGCAATAATATAAGATCTGGATGCTAATTCATCTGTTGGCTGTGAGTGTATTTTGAAACTTATTTCTAGTAAGGCTACAAAGCTGATACTTGAAAGAAACTATTGCTTCTGACTAGTGAATGGAGTAGATATATGGACCAAGGGAAGGTCACACCTTCTGGGGCCACCTAATAATCAGAGAAATCTGTGGTCTAGAATGAGTCTGTCCATTCCATTTATCCAATGTAAGAAGGTAAAGATAAAAAGAATTATCTATTTATAGTTTTGCTTCCTGCCCTAGTCTTGTGAGCCTTGCCAACTAGTGATACGTGCTGGCTATACACAGACGCAGATACAGACACAGACACAGTTGCAGACACACACACACACAAGCAGATCTCTAGCATTTAATGGTGCCTAATAAGGTTTGAAAAGTGTTTTGCAAATAATTTCTCATTTTATCCTCACAGTTCTCTCTTAATCTTTGCCTGGAGATTCTCAGAATGGAGAAACTATACTCTTTTCTTTTCTCCATAACCAGGTAATATAGACAAGGGGCTTTGCTCATGGTGATGAATTCATTATGTCCTTAATGCCTAACCTTACTGAATACTTTTCTCCTCCTATAGCTAAGTAAATCTTTAAAAAAAACCTTTTTTAACAAATTATTGAGGGTTTTCTTTTTTTTTCAAATGTCAAGCCTAAACTACCAGGGGACTATCCTGATTCAGGACCAGCACATAACAACTGCAGACAGATAGATATTTAGATAGATAGATAGGTAGATAGATAGATAGTTATAGACTTAGGTAGAGATATAGATATAGATGTGTAGATAGAAATATCTATATAGAGATATAAATATAGATAAAGATTAGATAGATAGATAGATAGATAAATTCCCCAAAAATGAAAGGATTGCTTTGTTATTAAGGCAAAGTTGTTTTGTTTTTTTTTTTTACAGGATTCTCTTCCAGGAAAAGCTAAAGTATAATCTAACACTTTGATGTGTTTATCTGCTGATAAGTTCTTATGTGTTGTCTGCATGATATACATTCTCTGTGGGTTGAAAAAAAAGGCTATCCTATACCTATATTCATTTAGTATATTGAGTATTTATATCACAGCTCAGAATCCTAATGCCCATATTTTGGGAAACATACACAAACTGTACCATGAATATATTTTACTAGATTTTCGAGAAGCAAATTCAGGTGGGGACAATAACCTATACAGGGAAAGTTATATCATTCAGGTCATCCTTAGAATAGAACTTATCTTGTGTGAGCCCAGAGCCCTGAGGGTATCAGGGACATGGGTATATTATTAGTTATATTATTTAGCTATGTTTTGTGATGGAATAGGAAACTTGGAGTTAGAAGACTTGGGTTTAACTACTAGCTTTTTCATTTACAACTACTAGCTTTTTTGTTTACAACCCATGATGGGCAAAACACAACCTTTCTCAGCCTCCTTTTCCTCACCTATAAACTGGAGATAAAAATATTTTTGCTTTCCCTCTGTAAAACTTAAAGCAAATTATTTTGCCACATGTAGAAATCAATAAGAATGTAAATTATTATATTAATGTGGTTTATTATTATTAGTTAAAAGTTGACATATTAGTTGATAAAATTTTTAAAATTAAGGGTAAGAGGGTTACTAGTTTATGAGTGAGGATGTTGATGAGGAAAAAAACATTGTCCAGAGAAAGCTTAGGAATATATCATCTTTATCAGAATTCACAATGTAGAAGGTGTTGCATAGACTCATAAATCTATAGTTGATTTTTATCAGTTATTGTGACATTCATGAAGTAGAACAAAATATCAAGGGACAAACCAAGAAGACAGTAGCCAATGTACCAGAAAAAAAATAGAATCTTCTTAATTCAACTTCCTCTCCATCCTGTCATTGTCCCCATTTAACTGCAGGGCTTGATTACAGGATGAGCGTAGCTAAACACTACATGAGCAAACCTGACCACTGTGCATACTTAATAATTGATAGTTATTTAATAAATGTGATTTACTTTTTTCTATGTGAAATTTTTGTTAGTGTTTTTTTATAATAGGAAGGAGCTGTTGTGGTTGAATCTTCAGTGAACGATGTCGTGTTTGGGGCAGTGTGAGGATAAGAGGCTTTGGAGAGGTGCCATCTTAGCTTGGATGACCATACTTGAGCCAGGTTGATATTTTGGTTAACTCTGTGTATGTATTGGTCAAATGAATGCATGTGTAAGTTTTAAATGGAAAATGAAAAACCAGAGTGAAAGCTTTTTCAAATAATCATGGAAAAAGAGCTCATGATTATATTTACAGGGACATGAGTACAATCATACTGGAAAATAATTAAATCAGGTTAATCAAATAGGCTAAAAAGAAACCAATGAATAGTTTTTTGGGGTGGGGTTGTTTTCATAAAAAAATCAATCAGATAAATACTTCCCTGACCATGGTCACTTTAACTCAAAACTAATGCTAAGATATGTTTTTTAATTTTTAATTTTATTTTATTATCTATTTTTGTGGGTTTTTTAAATTTATTGCTAGTTTTCAGCATTCATTTACACAAAATTTTGAGTTACAAATTTTCTTCCTATCTCTACCCTGCCCACCACCCCAAGATGGCACCCAAGATTACCCCTTTCCCCACTCTGCCCTCACTTCTATCATCCTGCTCCCCCCATATCCCCTTTCCCCTTAGTTTCTTGTGGGTCAAGATAGATTTCTATACCCAATTGCCTGTATACCTTATTTACTAGTTGCATGTAAATTATTTTTATTTTTTTAGAAAAAATTGCTTTTAGAACTTTGAGTTCCAAATTCACTCCCTTCTTCACTCCCCACCCACCTTCCTTGTGAAGGCAAGAAATTCAATATATGTTATTCATCTCTTGTTATGCAAAACGCTTCCATAATATTCATGTTGTGAAAGACTAATCATATTTTCCTCCATCTTATCCTGTCCCCCTTTATTCAGGTTTCTCCTTTGCCCTTGTCCATTTTCAAAAGTGTTTGCTTTTGACTATCTCCTGCCCCAATCTGCCTTCAATTCTATCATCACCCCTCCAACCTCATCCCTTTCCCCTCTAATTTCCTATAGGGTAAGATGCCCAATTGAGTGTGTATGTTATTCCCTCCTAAAGCCAAATCCAATGAGAGTAAGGTTCCCTCATTCCCTTTCACCTACCCCCTCTTCCCTTCCATAACAGCTTTTTCTTGTCACTTTTTTGTGAGATAATTTACCCAGTCTATCTCTCCTTTTCTCTTTCTCCCAATATATTCCTCTCTCATCCCTTATTATTTTTTAGATATCAACCCTTCAAATTCAACTCACCTTGTGCCCTCTGTCTATATATATGTATATTCCCTTCAACTACTGTAATACTGAGAAAGGTCTCATGAGTTATAAATACCATCTTTCCATGAAGGAATGTAAACAGTTTCACTTTAGTAAGTCCCTTAAGGTTTCTGTTTTCTGTTTACCTTTTCATGCTTCTCTTTATCCTTTTTAATTGAAAGTCAAATTTTCTATCCAACTCTGGTCTTTTTATCAAGAATGGTTGAAAGTCCTCTTTTTCATTGAAAGTCCATATTTTGCCCTGAAGTGTTATACTCAGTTTTGCTTGGAAGGTGATTCTTAGTTTTAATCCTAGCTCCTTTGTCTTCTGGAATATCATATTCCAATCCTTTCAGTCCCTTAATGTAGAAGCTGCTAGATCATGTGTTATCCTGATCATATTTCCATAATACTTGAATTATTTCTTTCTGGCTCCTTGCAATATTATCTCCTTGACTGGGGAACTCTGGAATTTGGCTACAGTATTCCTAGGAGTTTTCTTTTTGAGATGTTTATCAAAAGGTGATCAGTGGGTTTTTCCATTTCTATTTTACCCTCTAATTCTATAATATTGAAGCAGTTTTCTTTCATAATTTCTTGAAAGATGATGTTTAGGGTCTTTTTTTTTATCATAGCTTTCAGTTGCCCAATATTTTTAAAATAATCTCTCCAGGATCTATTCTCCAGGTCAGTGGTTTTTCCAATGAGATATTTCACATTGTCTTCCATTTTTTTCATTCTTTTGTTTCTGCTTTATAATATCTTGATTTCTCATGAAGTCACTAGCTTCCACTTGCTCCATTCTAGTTTGTAAGGCATTATTTTCTTCAGTGATCTTTTGGACCTCCTTTTCCATTTGGCTAATTCTGCCTTTTAAGGCATTCTTCTCCTCATGAGCTTTTTGGAGCACTTTTGCCATTTGGGTTAGTCTATTTTAAGGTGTTATTTTCTTCAGTATTTTTTGGTCTCCTTTAGCAAGTTGTTGACTTGTTTTTAATGATTTTCTTGTATCACACTCATTTATCTTCCCAATTTTTCCTCTACTTCTCTTACTTGATTTTCCAAATCCTTTTTCAGCTCTTCCATGGCCTGAGGCCAATTCATATTTTTCTTGGATGTTTTTGATGTAGGATCTTTGACCTTGTTGACTTCTTCTGGCTGTATGTTTTGATTGTCTTTGTCACTAAAGGAAGATTCTATGGTCTGAGTCCTCTTACACTGTTTGCTCATCTTCCCAGCCAATTACTTGACTTTTGAGTTTTTTGTCAAGGTATGACTGGTTTCAGAGTGGACACTGCTTTGTCCCAAGCTTCAGGGTTTTTGTGCTGCTGTTTTCAGAGCTACTTCTATTCTGAGGTAGTATGATGCTCCTCTTGTGGCCTGTGCTCTGGTCTGTGAGTTCAAGCACTCCTTTCTGCTGTGTAACCATCAGGAGGACTCCCTCTCCACAGCTACCACAAGCTCTGCCATACCAGCACTTCTCCTCCCCTGAGAACCACCAACATGGAATGTGACTCAAATTTAAGCAGGACAAAGCAAGAGATTCCTGCATTCCTGGTTTGATCAGCTGCTTGATTCTGCCCAACCCCATCTGTGTGCCTGGAGCTCTGGAAGCAGCCACAGCAGCAGCTGCTGCCACCTCTGCCCCAGTGCTGGTGCTGGACAGGGCCTTCTCTCACCCAGGTCCAACAGTTTTCCCACTGACCTGCTAACTTGTTTTGGGGGTTGGTTTGTGGGTTGAAAAATCTGGAAACTGCCAAAGCTCAGTGATTCAGGGCCCTGAGGCCTGCTCTGCCCAGTCTGTTCCAGTCTAGTCTGTCCTGGCATGGCCCAAACTGGGCTGTACTCTGCTCCCAGTACGGTGAGATAGACCCTTCCCAGCAACCACCCAGGACATCTTGGGCTGGAGATCTGTTTCACTCTGTCATTTCATGGGTTCTCTAGCTCTAGAATTTTAGAGTCATTTTGTTTCGAGGGATTTGGGGGAGAGCTCAAGTGAGTCCCTGTTTTCATGCTGCCATCTTGCCTCTGCCCCCTAAGATATTCTTTTTATAAAATTATGAATGATGGCTTCAAAATTATTCCAAGAAAATCCTCAGGGACCCCTAGGATTGTTGCTTTTTTTCTGATGGACTGCATGTCTGAGAAGAAAGTGGTGAAAAACTAAGGAATGGAAAGGAAGATTCATTTGATACCATATCTGAAGTCTTGACCACATATGGATTTCTTGGGAGAATACCCTAGACAAGCTATGTCAGCGACATAGCCCCATTGTGAACTGCAGCATTACCATTTCAATCTGCTGAATCAGATTAAGATGTCATTGAGAGCTATTTAACAAAATAAATAATAAAAATACAATAAAATATAGATAATAATATGTGATCTTTCTGAGACAAAATTGGTGTCAATCTCATCATTAATCCTTATTAAAAGTGACCCTCCTCTTCCCCTCCATGGAGCAAAATTATCAATGAATACTTATGCAGGGCTACAGAATAGGAAGTTTCTAAGTCTGCCTGAATAGCCCAGAGACCAGGGATATCTTGGAAGCCTCCTGGTTCTGAGTTAGGGAAGCATTTACCCCATTAATTTTTTTTATGACGCTGGTCATACTGCATGTTTGTAAGCCCCCTCCCCCAAGTATTCAATTAATTAGCACTAATTAAGTGGCTGCTAAATACAAAGCACTATGCTAAATTCTGAGAGCTATAGACATACATAATAAAAAATTTCTTTCCTCGCGGAGTTTACATCCTACAAGAGGGAACATAACATGTACAAAGATAAGTAAATGCAAAATAATTTCCATGGTAGTAGGGCTGGGGTGAGGGGGTCAGAAAAGGCCTCTTGTAGGAAATATATGAAATGAGTCTTAAAGGGATCTAGGGATTCCTAGAGTTAGAGGTAAGGACTGAGAGCATTCCAGGCATGGAAGGACAGCTGATATGGGCAAAATCATGGAGATAAGAGATGGGATGAAATGAACAGGAAATAACAATTAACCCAGACTGACTGTTGTGTCTATTTGTTTGTCTGGGTGGTAGGGAAAATTAAATTATTTTTTTAAAAGCAAGTTGAATTCAAACAGGAGTGTGCACTATAATCATGAAGAAGAGGGAACCATGAGAACTTCTTGATCAAGGGAGTGGGATGGTTACACCTGAACTTTAGAAATATCAAATTGGTTGCCATAGGAAGGACCTATCAGAAAAGGGAGAGGCTGGCAACAAGCAGGCCAGTGGGGCGGGGGGTTTGTTTGTTTGTTTGCTTTAATTATTTAGAAGGGAATAATGAAGGTATGAGGTAATATGGCAATCACATGGGCATAAAGAAAAAGGATAGATGCAAGGGGAATTATAAAGATAACTTTGATAAAACTTGGGAATTAATGGGTTTTAAGGATAGGGGAGATGTGAGGTTAACTTAAAGAATGAGAATCTGAGTGACTAAAATGGTGGTAGCTTTGACAAGAAACCACAAAATGAGCGTGAGGAATGGGTTTAGAAAGAAATATGAATTCCATTTTAAATCACCAAGGGGTTTGTGTGTGTGTCTGTCTGTGTATACACACAGACAGACACACACATACACACACACACATATCATGACCCTGTCAATGGTACACATTATTTCAAATTCATTTAACAGAATTTAATAGCAAACATTGGGACAACCTGCTAGTTGGTTTCCCTGCCTCAATTCTTTCCCTACTCCAATCCATCCTCAACTTAGCTGTCAAATTTATCTTCTTAAAACACCACTCTGACCATATCACTCTCCTTCTTCAAAAACAATCCAGTAGTTCCCCATTACCTACAGGATCAAATATAAAAATCTGTTTAGCTTCTCAAGCCTCTCAAAACCTGGCTCCTTCATACTTTCCAGGTTTGTTTCTGTACTCAGAGATCCAGTGACATAGCACTCCATTGACTGATCAAATTATTTCATTTGTTCTCCATGTGTGGAATTCTCTCTCTTCTCATCTTCACATCTTTCTAGTTTCCCTTCAATTTCTGTTAAAGGGTCACATTCTGTAAGAATACATTCCTGATCCTCCTTAATCTCGGTGGGTGCCTTTCCCCTGATACTATTGAGGGTATAAGCAAAAGTGAAAGCAACTCAGTTTTGTCTATAATTCCTTTATCTTGCCCCTGACCCTGTTTGTATTGCAACCCTCAACCTTTCTGAACCTTTCCTTGCAGCTGAAACAGCAAGGCCAGTCTTATCTATTAGAAAGGGCAGGGCTACAAGAGATAGCCCATCTAAAGAAGAACCTTGTTAAGAGTCTAGCAACAGGCCCTGTCCAATCATGGGATGCAATATTCTTTATTCCTATCCCACTAAATCCCAGCAACAGGCCTTGTCCAATATTAGGGTACCCTATCCCAAATTCACATCCTGCCTAAATTTAAACTTATTGTAAGCTTTGTCATTTGGCTCCTTCTGGGAGTCTCCCCCTTGTGAGTGGGGTTCCATAGTTGGCAAAGTCAATAAACCCTTTTGAGATCCTGAATTTATGATATTTGGTTTAGGTTATACTTTTGGTTTGTGGGCATTGGTTCTGGTATTGGTTCTATTTTAGAGCAGTACCAACATTTTATCAACACTATCTTCAGTTTGTCCTATATAGACATAGCATTTTGCCTGTTGTCTCCCTCATTGTGACATAAGCTTCTTAAGAGTATTCATTTTTCCTCCTTACTATTCCCACTGATTAACACAGTGACTAACACATAGTAGGAGCTTAATAAATATCATGCCACTAATTGAATAAATTAAGCTAAACTATATATATATATATATATATATATGCACATATATGTTGCTAATTTTATTAATATCTTAAAGTCTTTAACTGGTGTGTTAATTTTCAATTTTGTTATTTTTCATTCATTTAATAAAATACATCATCTCACAAAAGGGAAAATAAGACCCTCACTTTCTTTCCAGAAATGTGAATGTTTTTATAATGTACAAATTTGACTAGTTACTGAGTAAATGTCTATGCATAGACAATGTAATTTGTTATTTTATTCCAGAAAGATCTATTCCATCACATTGCCTTGTGAATAATAAGGTATTTTCATGAAATATAAAAATTAAAAGTATGAAAATATTTACATTTAATTAAAGCCCAATTTTCTGCTGATAAAATAAAATTTGGCTTGAAGGATTTTTTGTATTATGATAAATTTTAAGAGTATAAATGTTTGCAATCATATGGAAAACAAATACATTTTTTCTGCGTCCCATATGGAAAACGTATTGATAATTTTAAGTAAAGATACCATTAATAGTAATATAATTTTGAAAAGAATTAATTAGTGAAAATGTTTTGTTAATTTAAAAAAACCTTCAAAATTAATGTGACTCTTTGTGTTAATTAAAACTCCATAAAACACTAATTGCAATTTTCTAGAGCATAATTTGCATTCATGTTTTTGAACAACTTTAAAAAAGGTTTAAAACTGGTAAAATTCTTAAAAATAATATGACGATCATATTCCATATAAGTGGTATGTGAAAATTCCTCTGGTTATATTCCAATGAACTTTTTTTTTCAATTAAAAAAATTAACTCTGACTTCATAGGAAACTTAAAAAATCACAACCTTACAATTTACTTTGGGAATAACTTCAGTGTTCCAATATGTTGCTGTTGTTCAGTCACGGCCAAGTCTCTATGACCCTATTTGGGGTTTTCTTGGCAAAGATATTAAAGTGGTTTGTTATTTCCTTCTCATAGTCATTTTACAGATGAGGAAACTAAGGCAAACAGGGTTAAGTGACTTGCCCAGGGTCACACAGCTAATAAGTATCTGAGGTCACATTTGAACTTATGCAGAAGAGTCCTCTCAAGTTCAGGTCTGTCACTCTATCCATTGTGTCACCTAACTCCTCCATTCCAAAATGAGATACTTTCTTCCCCACGCCTTCTACTTTATCTGGCTTTGAAAATTAATTAGGGCCCAAAATGATAGGTTTCCTGATAGATTTTTCAACCTAGCTGTTGCAGCAATTGAAATACATTCCTTCCATTATAATTTACAATAACTCAGGCTAAAATTATCAAAAGATAGTCATTCCTCTTTATTTGTGGAATTTTCATTTATATTTAGCACTGCTTATATGAAGTTGTGAGGGGTCAAATCTTCCATGTTAGTTTTCAATTCCATTCTGTTCTTCTCAATAGAATTCAATTACCTTACAGAGAGAGATTATGTGTGTGTGTTTGTAAAAAAAACCTATAAAAATAATACTAAAAATAAAATGGAAAAACTATTGGCACGCCAATCAGCTCCCTTATGGCTCCACTCATGACCTGTGGAACTTCCTAAATGAAAACATCTCTCTGACTACTACTCACCAACATATACTGTCTTTCTCTATCAAAATGTAAACTCCTTGAGGCAGATATTGTCTTGATGTGGTTTTTATCTCCGCATACTGTAGTACAATTCTTAGTGAAAAAAAAGTGTTTCACATATAGAAATATATAAATACATGTATACATTATATATTTTTTCAATTCATTAATAAAATTTTTAAGTTGTATGAAGCTGTTCACATATATTATATAATTCACATCTCACATCAACCTGATGAATAGGCACTATAGTTAGTATCTTCCCTATTTTATAGATGGAGAAACCAAAATTCACAGAGGTCAGGTTACTTGCCAATGGTAACAGATAATTTCATGAATGAAATTTTTGCCCAAATCTTCCTGAATTCAAATCATAGACTCTGTCTCCTATACCAGATGGACTCCTTATCTGTATCCCTATTACCCAGCAAAGTTGCTGTCACAATATTTTTCTTCAGTCATTTGTTCAGTTGTATCTGACTTTTCATTACCCTTTTTGGAGTTTTCTTGGCAAAGATAATTGAGTGATTTGCCATTCCCTCCACCAGCTCATTTTACGGATGAGTAACTGAGGCAGAGGCTTAAGTGACTTGCCCAGGGTCACAAAGCTAGCAAGTGTCTGAGACCAGACTTAAACCCAGGAAAATGAGTCTTCCTGACTCCAGGCCCAGAAATCTATCCACTGTACCACCTTGCTGTCTCTGTCACAATATATGTGTTTAACAAAAGTTTGTCAAATTGATTGATTTGAATTCTGAGAAAAGATATATATTTATGGAAAAATGAAGTATGAGAAGTAAAGACCGTAAGCTAGCCATGGATATAGCTAATGGTCTTATTTTCATTCCCCCCCCAACACACACACACACACACACACACACACACACACACACACAAACACCCACATACACACACATACCATAGAATCTGTGGGAAAGAAGGTGACTTAGGGAAGTTATTTAGATCTCCATATTTATCCTTTAGGACTCACTGATAGCAAGTTTCTTGGCTCCAGGGGAAAAACAAACTCTGTTGTAACAAATGAAAACCTGTGTTAATACAAGATTCTTTGCTTGAATGCAAGGGAATGTCTGGGGGAAAAATCACTTGTCACAAGAGTTCATCCTCCTACATGATTCTAGAACATTAACTTCTCTCTCTGCCACAGAAGTGCATGTTACTATGACATAATCTTAGAATATGTCTGTAACCAACCGTGCAGACTTGATCGATACTGCTGGCATTATTTTTTTGAGGGCTACTTTTCATATGCTGAGCATTTTAAAGAAAATAATTTAAGTTGATGAGGACACTAAACCGATTTCCTGCTCACTTAAAATCAGTCATTTCAGCTGTTTCATAAAACTTAGAAGTGGACTAATGATACTAAGTCACTTTAAAATAATTGGTTCTCATCAAGGTGTTCAAAGAGCTGCAAAATCGGTAGGTTTCAAGGTACTAGTTAATCTGAAACAGAAGAAAGATAATTTGTGTTACATCACAACTGAGTCAGAACTAATGAGAAATTTAAGGTTAATTTCACAGTTTGGGAAGATCATAGGATGAGCTGTGAGACTAGAAGTCACAAAAAAAATTGTGACCTTCAGATACTGAGTGGTTTAGGCTAAGTCTAATGGGATAAAGATATATAAACACACACACACACACACACACACACACACAATGTATGTATAATGTGTGCATGCTTGTGTGTTTATACCCATACTCATACCCATACATAAATATTTGAATGTATGCTTTCATACATACAAATACTCATCTAGATACATGAGATCAAACACAGACAGAACCATATTAAAACATAATTGGGAAATATTTAACAAAATACAATAAAATATAGATAAAAGTGTATTTTATAACTGATTTACTATATAGCTCCTGGGATCCTTATTATGGATGAGTGGCTTCTATTTCTATTTGAGTTTAACATCAGTGATTCAGATAATGTAAATTGCAAAATAATAATACAATTTGTCTTCAATTTCTCATTCAAGAAAAAAAAATCTTCATTTTGCATTATCTTAATCAGTACACCCTTCCTCCATTTTTCTGGATGAAACTTTATAGTACCTTTTATGAGTTGACGTGTTAAAACGTACAGTGAATAATCTTTCCATAGGGTTAAGGACAGTCTGCAATTCCTGCTCCTACTCTGACTTTTTATCCTGATTTTTAGTAAGTAGGCTCTTCTTTCCTTTCTTGTGTCCTAGTTTCTATAACTAACTGAATCTGGCACAAGATTCTCCAAGTTAAAGCTCTGAGAATCTTTACCTACCAATAATAATAACTCAGGCAGTGCTTTCATTTGTATGGAGGACTTTCTTGACTCAGCTCAATTATTATTGTCTTTTAAAAAAGGGAAAATAAGAGTCAGATAAGATAAATACTTTGTCTAAATCCACATAAGCTATGACTTGAATTCAGGTCTCCTGATTCAAAACTGAGCATTGATTGGCCTACACTGCTTAGTTGACATGACTCATTCCTTCTCTTTTTCTGAGACTTTGATTAATTGGTGATTAAGCAGTAGGCACTTATTAAGTCCCTACTCTTTGTCAGTAACTCTGCTAGGTACTTGGAGTATAAATACAAAATAAAAGGAAGCTTACATTCTACTGATAGTAAGCAAGTATACTAATACCTGTAAGTACAGAAAAATATTATGTGAGCATATGTGTATATGCATGTATATGTATATATCTTTTTCCCAGATAGACAGATAGATAGATAAACAGATAGACAGATAAATAGATAGCTGGATGGGTGGATGAATAGATATATAGATAGACACACTGGGATATTTTTGGTGGAGATGTGAATTAGAAAGACCATTTATGAAAATGATTTCTAATTCATGGTGATAAAGTCACTGAAAATGTCCATTGAACAAGAAATTCCAATAGTAGTAATATGTTCTAAGGAGGTCATTGGCAAAAAGAAAGTAATTATAAAAATCAAACTATTAACACAGAATTTTCTGCAGCAAGGAATTATTGATCAAGTAAATAGCTGTTTATTAAAGAATTTTATGGAAATGTTTGTGTGAACTGATACATAAATAAGTAAGCAAAGCCAAGAAGTTAACATACAATATGAATATAGAAACACAAATGGAAAGAATAATCACTGCAAAATATTCAAAATTAATGTTACAATAATATAAAAAACAAGCACAGACCCAAAGAAGAGTTATGAGAAGATTCTTCTTCCAACTCCTTAGAAACCAGGTAGGTCCATGTGTGTGGAACATTGAGTAGGTCTTCAGATTTGTTCAATGTATTGGTAAGTTTGTCTAGTTAATTTTTTTCTTCCTTTCTTTTTTTCTGTTAAAAAATTCTTTGTTAAATTAGATTGTTCTCTGTGAAAGAAGATAGGAAGAAATCTGAGGCAAAAGTTTAGTCAATGTAGAAACAATATATCAGTATAAATTAACGAAGCACATGATATGTATCTATATATGTATACTATATGTTTTATATGCATATATATTACACACATATGTGTTGCTATTGTTGAAGAAACTAGGTGGCACAGTCCAGAATGCTGGGCCTGGTGTCAAGAAAAACTGAGTTCAAATCGGGCCTTACTAGTTTTGAGACCTTGGGCAAGTCACTTAACTCTGTTTGCCTCAGTTTCTTCATCTGTAAAATGAGCTGGAGAAGGAAATGGCAAGTCACTACACTATCTTTTCCAAGAAAACCCTAAAAGAAGTCACAAAAAGTGGGATATGATTGACAATGACTAAATAACAATAATATGTAGATGATGTGCTTGTATAACTATTTGTGTGTATATATACATATAAGCATTTAAAAAGCAAGAATAAAATTATTTATTAATTGCTTATTCTATAACAAGTTCTAAGCTAAGTACTGGGTATGTAAATAGAAAACAGTGCAAAGGTCTCTGCTGTTAAGGAGTTCATATTCTAACTGGGGTAGACATATATATGTAACATTTTAGCTGCAGGGAAAATTGTAAGAGCTGAGGTAGCTTTATGTCATCAAAAGGTATGAACATGTGAAATGAGAAAGGTAATTGACAGACAAAATAGAGTTAGGATTTTGTGCTCACTTCTGTATGGGTAAGGATGGAGAGGTGGGGTTCATTTCTGGTCAGCAGAGGGGAAACAGTTTAAAGTAAGATAGGAGAGAAGGGTTCTTGGTAGCAGATGTTTTTGTTCTTTCACCCCAAATGGGTGTATGAATATGAAATATGTGCATTAAAAATGTGTGTGTGTATATATATACATATATACACATATACAGACATTGTGTGTATATATGTATATATGAGTAAATATTGAAGATATACTTTAAACATACATGCATATATGTGTACATATATTTGTATTCATGTGTGTATTTAATGTACATAATATGTATACATATATTGGAATTTATGTATATATCTACAAATATAATCACATAGAGATATACACCCATATGTGCCACAAGACATGATGAAAACATGAAAGGAGAGGAATAAAAGGAAACTCAACTACTTAATGCATGGTTTCTATCCTAGTCCTTGAAGAAAGAAATCACATCACTAATAATTTAGCTGTCACCTGTTCTTGGGACACCTCCTACCTATAAAATCATTTCAAGTTTGTATTACAAAGTGAAGTAGAATAAGAGTTGTCATCAGGATAAATCAGTTGGTTTTTATTTTTTTATTTTTAAAGAAAATCCTCTCTGGCTCAATTATCTGGATGTTACAGAAAGGAGAAAAGCAATTTTAGAATAAGATAGATTGGCTTGAATATCAATTTCATGACTCAACTTAGTTTTGTTTGGCCCATGACTCTAGATGCCATTAGGTAGATCTTTATTTTGCTTGGAAATGTCTGTGCTGCATGTATGGAAAGGGCATCTTTTGTTAATTAGAACTGGGACAATGTAATGATCCAATGTCAAAGAGGATGAAGCAGGTAAAATCAAGAAAAATTCAAATTATCATTTTTCCCAGAATTTAGGCTGCTTGTCTACAAAATTCTTCACTCTCTGAATCTGGCCCATGTCTATCTTTCTAATCTTGAATTTTATTCTTATCTACCCTTCTTGCTGGCCCTTGTAGGTAAGTAGCTGGGAGTTGTTATTTGTGTGGTTGTGGTTTGTCCTTTGTTCTCAAAAAGGAATATGACATTGGGAAGATGATAACATGACTTGCAATTGGATTGGATTTGAGGGTGGGAGGGCTCTGCAAAGTCATCAGCCTCACTTTCTTCTCCAGAGGCTTCTGCATCCAGTGGCCAGATATGGATAAATATGACTGGCAATGGCCCAGGATGCAGTGGAAGACCTTGGTTTTTTAAGCTAAGATCTTTCCAAATTCTCACTTTGAATGAGAACACCTATTCAGTGAATGGGCCTGTTTAAGAAGTGAGTCAAGGCATGGCCCCTTTAGTAAAAAAAAATCAAACTAGGAGAGGAAGACTCTCTGGTTCACATAGAACACTGGGACCAGAGTGAGGAATATCTTAGTTCTAATCCATTCTCAAACATTTAGTAGCTCTCTGATCCTGGACAAGAAACTTAATCTCTGCCTCAATTTCCTGAACTGTAAAATGGGGACAATAATTTCATCTATCTCACAGTGTTCTTCTGAGTGTCAAATGAAACATTTGTAAAACACTTAGCACAGTACTTAGCATATAGCAAGTGTTATATAAATACTTATTACTTCCCCTTCCTTCCCTTCTAGCACAAGACACTTCATCTCCCCAATTTTTGCCTTTTCACTATATGTTCCTCATGTTTTCAATTTGTTGATTTTTCTCATTTACTCTTTTCATTTGTTGTAACTCTGATAATAATACTTCTTTTGAGTTCATTATGCTTTGGCCTTCCTCTCCCAGAACTTGTGTTTCTTCAGTCTTTAAGCAATTTGAAGGGATTTGTTTTGCTCTATGAAAATGTCCCATTTCATTCACTATTTTCTTGTTCTAAGTATTCTTAGTAGACAGCTTTGCCACTTATACTATTAATTTATCTGTGTGCATGTCTCCAGTTTTATCTTTTCCTTCATTTTCCAAATTGACATTCATTGAATCCACCACTTACAGTTCCAGAACAGTTATGACTTTTGTTGAACACTTGTGATGGAAGCCATTGACTTCATTGAAGATAATTGACCTACAGAGAGTCATTCCAGATTTTTTTTTTACAATTTTATTCATTATGCTTGTATAATTTAGATTTTGATGGTAGAAAGGCTAGGACTAATGCATTTCCAAATGACTTATATTAATAACAATTTGGTTTTCTCTATTACAGAAGAAATACAAGAAGAATGGATATGTTGCTCCAGCCCAGAGTTTGATACAGCCATTAAAACAGTAGACTACACAAAATCAGAGGTTTTTTGTTTGGTTTTGTTTTTTATTAAATGATGTAACTTAGTTCAGAAGAAAGTAGAGTGATGAAGATTTAATTAGCAAGGAACATATTTAAAGTAATCCCAATATTGATCAGTAGGGCTTCTAGTTGAGGCAAAAACATAAGAAAATAGTGGAGAAATTGAGGATGTTGACAGTTGCAGCTAAGTTTTCTCTTTTTCTCTCCAATCTTATTGAAATAAAGACATTTGACATAGGACCTATAGTCAGTGAACTCAAGTTCACTTGGTAACTGTTTCTGAACAATAGCCTCAGTTTTGTGAGAAGTATAATCTTTGAATTCATCTCTTCATTATTATCATTGAAGTATTTCCAGATAGTCCATTTGACATTCTATTTGTTTATTTTCCTTTAAAAGTCCAATCACCTATTTATTTGTCTGGGGTTTTTTTGCTATGTTTTTTATTTTTATCTTATTTTATGTCTCAGTTTAGTCTTGGTATTTCCAGTGCCTAACACAGTGATACCTTTATTTCATTTATACCTGTGTTCCATTACATTCCATAAATGCTCTATATTGAATTAACCTTCTGGGAGACAGTGTCTCAGATTCTTGACATGTAATTACCATTGCAGCATGTGGCCTATGCAGCTTTTTCCCCCTTGGTCTTTCTATGTGGCCTTCCCACTTCATTGCCTGGTCACACTTTTTAATGATATTGTTTACATTATTTTCTGCATGTGTTTGTGTTAATAATATTTCTACAATCTAATTATACTCACTAAGAGCCTATCAGTCTTTGGATGACCAACAATTTGGATTCTTCAACAATAGTACCATTTTAATATCTGTAGACTTATAGTGTCACCATAAGAATGTTGGAATTAGAAAAAAAAGTGTTTATTTAAAGGAGTTTAAGTAATTAAAAGAGCTATAGTTCACCAATTGAAACCTAGTGCAATGTTTGTTTTTCTGTTTTTCCTATCAAATTTGTGGTCTAATTCATTGGTCATTTACAATGTTTTTGCCAAGCCTATTTTTAGAAGAATCATTTCTATGTATTGTCTATCTAACTGCTTAGCAATATTTTAAAAAGCCCTTGTTATTTCATGTATTACTTGCTAAGATATATTCAGTTTCATTTTCTCCATGAAATTAGTTTGAACTATTCATTTCTAGTGAATATCATTCTCTACTTGAAGAGAATATGGGAAAACATAAGAAAAGTTTCAGCATAATTAATTTGTATTTAGTTTTTATTATTTCTTGATCCTTTAGCCTAATTCCCAACATTTTTTTTTTGCAAGGGTAGGGTTCTCTGGATCTATCTAAATAGTGAAATCACTTAACATTTAAACTTATGTTAATTTAATTTGGAAGTTCTTACTGAGTTTTTTTAATGAGATGAATTTTTCTCTATTTATTCCACAGACATATTAATACATGAGCTGCAATTATCTTCATAGTGGTCTTCAGGTTTATGTCCATCACTAGCAGTATACCAGTAGATGATTCCATGAAACTATTCTTCTTTTTACCCTTCAAAACTTAATAAGGCTCACCCAAAGACTCCTTCATTTACCTTTTTGAGGAAAATTTAGGAGGATATTTCTTTGCTTGGCTACAACTTCCTTACATGTTCTGCTTTCATTTATATTGATCATGGTAATATGGGTATGTTCCAGTTTACCCACTATTATTTTAGGTTGTAGTTTATTTGGCCAGACTGTATTAAGACTCAAATATTGAAGATGCCTGCCTCGTGGAATAAAATTGAAGAAAGGTGGTATGATGTGTATAAAAAAAACTTAATTTCCAAATAGATTATGATTGAGAAATAAGAAAAATATAAATTTCTATTTAAGATACCAAGAAGGAAATATCAATTTTGACTAGGATGATTAGGAAAGCTTGCATGCAAAAGGTACTATGTAAGCTGTGTCTTGAAGTATCAGTAGGATTAACAAGATTCTCTAGAAGCAAATATATTTGGGCCATAGGGAATGGAAAGACTTGGTAAGGCAGTTATATATAATATTAAGAAGCACAAATTGGCTAGAATGCAGAAGCCATCAAAAGTAATCATGTGACATACTCCTGAAGGTAAAGTTATTCTGACTTATACAGGCTCTTCAATGTCATGATAAGGATATGTCTTGGTCATAAATATGGAGCCACTAACATTTTGAGGAGAATATGAATACAATAATAACATCTATTAATGATGATTAAACTGATGAACTCATGGTAGTGCCAGGATATCTCTTCAGTAAGGACATTCACAGTTGCTCTTTTTTTCCCTTCCTTTCTGTCTTTTTAATAGTCATGTAGGTGGCTCAGTGGACAGAATGCTGGTCCTAGAGTCAGAAGACCTGAGTTCAAATCTGTGACCCTAAGCAAGTCACTTAACTTCTGTCCACCATAAAATGAGGATTATGATGATGGTGATGATGATGATAGGATGTGCTTCCCAGAGTTATTGTGAGGACCAAACAAATAATATTTGAAAAACACTTAGCACAGGGCATGCCCTATAGTAATTGCTTGATATATGCTTGTTCTTCTCCTCCTCCCTTCATTCCCCCTTTAATAAGGGTAATATTATTTGGTAGAGTAGGACAATATAGGAGATAAAGTATACCTTGATTTCAGCAAGGCATTTGTCAAAGTTTATTGCTATTCCTGTGCACAGACAGATGACAAACCAGTTAGATGGATTTGGTACTTGTTTAATGATGAGACCAAAAAATTAGTCATTGATTGCTCAATGTCAGCTTGAATGGAGTTGGCTATTGGAGTGTCTTTCAGATGTGATATTGGCCCAATGCTTTTCAAATGTCCTATCAATTATTTGGATGAAAACAATTGACATAATCATCTAATTATCAGGGAATGTGAAGTTGGGGAAGATAGTTTACTTCAGAAGTATCAAACTTATTCTGCCTGTGGGTAGCAAGCACTCAAAACTCCAGAGTATGAAAGTACCAGATTAAAATGTGAGTGTGAAATGTAAACAAAATAAATAAAAATGTAATATTCATAATGTTAATTTTTTATTTTCTAAATCAGCATAAATCCCCCAGTATAATGGTAATCATGGAAGGACTTTTTGCTGTTCTTGTCTTTTGGGACGCTAATGCTATCAAGTGCCTTTAATGAGTCTCACCTTTGTTTGAATGGGGCAGGTAAAGTGGGATCTTTTTCTTTTGCAGTGTTTCTTGACACTAAGACAATCAGGAGTCATTGATTTGTATATGCTATGGTGCTAGGGATTGAAAAACTGTCCCAAACTCTAAATGCTAAGCAATTGAAAGAGTGATGAGACTCTGGGCAAGCTCTTGAAACAGCCTGCCCTCCCTCAGCTTTGATAACCCAGATGTTGGTAACTATTGCTATAGATAGACTTGTTTGTGTTATTTGCTCTGTTTATAATGTATGCTTGTAATTTCTGTTTGTATTTGCCCTGAAGTTCAGGGGGCTGATCTTTTCCCCCTGACCTAAGTGAATGATATATGTATGTTCAATTAAATTGAGACTGTTAACCTTTTAAAGTTGCTTTCCTTAGAAAAGCAGATCAAAGAACCTGTGTTGGCAGCCCCTCTGTGTGCTGGTATTATGAGCCTTACATAGCCACAGCAGCTGCTAGCAACATTGTTGTTACACCCAGGAATCTGTTTTTCTTGGAGTTTGACATCCCTGGTATTATAGAATAGTAAGGATCCCAAAACGTTTCAACAGAATGGAGTAAACTGAAGTTATATTTATTTGTGATAAACATCAAATATTAGACTTGGATTGAAAAAATCCATTGCTTAAGTACAGTATGTAGAAGACATGGTCAGAGAAGAGTGCATGTGACAATGATCTCTTATTGGACAGAAAACACAAAACGAGGGTGGTAGTGTGATACGGAAAACATATTAGACCACATTAAGGGAAGCTGAATATCAAGAAAGAGAGAAGTAATAGTTGTATTATACAGTGCCCTGAACAGACCACACACTTATTACTGTTTTCAATTCTTTGTGGTTTCTTATACGAATAGTATTGACAAGTTAGCAGGTCACTGTCACAGTAGAACATGAGCAATATTTCATAAGAAGTTCTCAGAGTCATTACCAGTATATAGGGACAACTGATTTTTGAAAAGGTTAGTTAGTCAGTCTTCTTGGCCAAATATTCTTTTTTACAGGGACACATCTTAAACTGTTATCTATATAGGATGTGACAAAGAATTCTACTTAAGTGCACAGTGGGGGAAAACTGATTAGCTAATGTTCATATTTAAATTTATTTACTCAAATGTTAGAATTCTTTTAAGTTTTTCTTTTTCTTTTTTTTTACATGGATAGATAAAGCATTTATTAAGCACTTCCTCTATACCATGCACAATGCCAGAGGCTATGTTTACAAATATAAGAAAACAAAATCTTTCCTGGTCTAAAGGATCTTTCTAATAGGAGAATATAAAACATCAAAAGAAGCTGAAAAGGGGAAGGAGAGGTGGGTTAATGCCATAGATAGGGAAAGGAAGGCTGTTGGTAGGGAGCAGCCCAGAGCATGAACTGAGCTGAGAGTGAAGTGAGCAGCATATCCAACAAATACGCACTTAACCAGCCTTTCTAGGTGCACTCCATCTCTGATCAGAAATCTGCCATCCCCATATTTTAAATTTATTTATTTAATATATTTAGTTTTCAGCATTGATTTTCACAAGAGTTTGAATTGCAAATTTTCTCTCCATTTCTACCCTCCCCCCCATTCCAAGATGACATATTTTCTGGTTGCCCTGTTCCCCAGTCAGCCCTCCCTTCTGTCACCCCACTCCCCTCCCATCCCCTTTTCCCTTCCTTTCTTGTAGGGCAAGATAAATTTCTACACCCCATTGCCTGTGTATCTTGTTTTCTAGTTGCATGCAAAAACATTTTTTTGTTTTTGTTTTTGAACACCTGTTTTTAAAACTTTGAGTTCCAAATTCTCTCCCCTCTTCCCTTCCCACCCAGCCTCCCTAAGAAGTCAAGCAATTCAACATAGGCCACATGTGTATCATTATGTATAACCCTTCCACAATATTCATGTTGTGAAAGACTAACTATATTTTGCTCCTTCCCAACCCAACCCCCTTTATTGAATTTTCTCCCTTGACCCTGTCCCCTTTCCAAAGTGTTTGTTTTTGATTACCTCCACCCCCATCTGCCCTCCCCACCATCATTCCCCCCTTTTGTTATCTTCTTCCCTCTTCTTTCCTGTGGGGTAAGATACCCAATTGCGTATGTATGGTATTCCCTCCTCAGGCCAAATTTGATGAGAGCAAGATTCACTCATTCACCCCTCACCTGCCCTCTCCCCTCCTCCCACAGTACTGCTCCCTCTTGCCACCTTTATGTGAAATAATCCACCCCATTCTATCTCTCCCTATCTCCCTCTCTCAGTATATTCCTCTCTCATCCCTTAATTATTTGATTTTATTTCTTTTAGATATCTTCCCTTCATCTTCAATTCACCCTGTGTCTACTCTCTCTCTCTCTTCATATATAAATACACATACATATATACATACATGCACATTCACTTATATATATACATAAACCTATATATATATATAAACATATATATATATATATATATATATATATATATATATATATATATATATATATATATATATAATGCATATTCCTTTCAGCTACTATGATATTAAGGTCTCATGAATCATACACATCATCTTTCTATGTAGTAATGTAAACAAAACAGTTCAACTTTAGTAAGTCCCTTATGATTTCTCTTTCTTGTTTACCTTTTCATGCTTCTCTTGATTCTTGTGTTTGAAAGTCAGATTTTCTATTCAGCTCTGGTCTTTTCACTGAGAAAGTTTGAAAGAGCTCTATTTTATTGAAAATCCATATTTTGCCTTGGAGCATGATACTCAGTTTTGCTGGTAGGTGATTCTTGGTTTTAATCCTAGCTCCATTGACCTCCAGAATATCATATTCCAAGCCCTTCGATCTCTTAATGTAGAAGCTGCCAGATCTTGGGTTATTCTGATTATGTTTCCACAATACTCAAATTGTTTCTTTCTGGCTGCTTGCAATATTTTCTCCTTGATCTGGGAGCTCTGGAATTTGGTGACAATATTCCTAGGAGATTTCCTTTTGAGATCTATTTGAGGAGGCGATCAGTGGATTCTTCCAATTTCTATTTTACCCTCTGGCTCTAGAATATCAGGGCAGTTCTCTTTGATAATTACTTGAAAGACGATATCTAGGTTCTTTTTTTGATCATGGCTTTCAGGTAGTCCAATAATTTTTAAATTATCTCTCCTGGATCTATTTTCCAGGTCAGTAGTTTTTCCAAGGAGATATTTCACATTGTCTTCCATTTTTTCATTCCTTTGGTTCTGTTTTATAATATCTTGATTTCTCATCAAGTCACTAGCTTCCACTTGCTCCAATCTAATTTTTAAGGTAGTATTTTCTTCAGTGGTCTTTTGGACCTCCTTTTCCATTTGGCTAATTCTGCCTTTCAAGGCATTCTTCTCCTCATTGGCTTTTTGGAGCTCTTTTGCCATTTGAGTTAGTCTATTTTTTAAGGTGTTGTTTTCTTCAGTGTATTTTTCAGTATTTTTTTGGGTCTCCTTTAGCAAGTCATTGACTTGTTTTTCATGGTTTTCTTGCATCCTTCTCATTTCTCTTCCCAATTTTTCCTCTACTTCTCTAACTTGCTTTTCCAAATCCTTTTTGAGCTCTTCCATGGCCTGGGACCAGTTCATGTTTTTCTTGGAGGCTTTTGCTGTAGGCTCTTGCACTTTGTTGACTTCTTTAGGCTGTATGTTTTGGTCTTCTTTGTCACCAAAGAAAGAATCCAAAGTCTGAGACTGAATCTGGGTGTGTTTTCGCTACTTGGCCATATTCCCAACCAACTAACTTGACCCTTGAGTTTTCCAGTGGGGTATGACTGCTTGTAGGCTAAAGAGTTCTATGTTCCACGTTTGGGGGGGATGCGCCAGCTCTGCCACACCAGCACTCCTCCTTCCCCAAAAACCCACAACCCGGACTGAGCTTAGATCTTCAGTAGGCTGTGCACTCCTGCTCTGATCCGCCACTTAATTCCTCCCACCAGGTGGGCCTGGGGCCAGAAACAACTGCAGCTGTAGCTGCCCCACCTCTGATGCCCCGGGGGCGGTGGCTGAACTGTGAACTCCTTCCACTCCTGCAGTTTTTTCCACTAACCTTCTCCGCTGTCTTTGGTGTTTGTGGGTTGAGAAGTCTGGTAACTGCCTCAGCTCACTGATTCAGGGCACTAGGGCCCGCTCTGCTCAGCTCCTGCTCTGGTTGGTCCGAGCAGCTCATGCTGGGCTCTGCTCTGCTCCCAGCTCCCAGCTCCCAGCTCTGTGTGGGATACACCTCACCCAGAGACCATCCAGGCTGTCCTGGGCTGGAGCCCTGCTTCCCTCTGCTGTTTTGTGTGTTCTGCACTTCTAGAATTGGTTCAGATCCATTTTTTATAGATTTTCAGAGGGACTCAGTGGGGAGCTCACTGCTTTCCAGCCACCATCTTGACTCCCAAGTTTTTCTTTTTAAATATAATCTTCCCTTTTTTCCCACTTCTCCAAGTTGTTTTTTATAGCAAGAGACCAGGCTAAGCAAATAGTCATATGAACTTGAAAGATTGTGACTTCATGGATAGAGAACTAAAGCTAAGAGTCAGAACTGAGTTCAAATGTCACTTAAAATAAAAAAAAATAGGAATTCATTAAACATTAAGTACATGCAAGAGACTGTGTAGCTACTAAGGATACAAAAGACAAAAGTCATAATAGTTCTTGCTTTCAAGGAGCTGTTATTCTATTAGGGGAGACAAAGTGCAAATCAATAAGTAAATGAGGTAATTTCATAGGGAAACAGCATGAGAATTAAAGGAATGTGTCCCATGCACATGTCCAAATCACGCCTATTACCCTGAAACATATCATAGAAATCACTTTATTGCACATGAGATTATTAATATCAAGAGAAACCTAACAGGAAGAAATAATGTATGCTTACTAAATGTGTTCATGATTTCACAGATGCAGGCTAGTGAAGAGATATCTCTTGGAGATTAAGAGATCTTCCACATGCTCCACTTTGCAGGTGGCATTGTATTGTATACACCAGGCTCCTGATCATTACAAAGTCTCCTAAATTGCATCCATAATTGCTAAAGTGCTTGGCTTAACTGTCCACACAGGAAAAATCAAGGGGGTGGAAGAATGCTCATTTTCAGGCTATGATACACAGTTTGGTAAACAACCTCATCTATCAGAACATGTCTTATAAAAGCATTACAAATGGATACTGAGCTGGATGCAGAATTGAAGAGGTGGGAGAGAACACTTTATCCAGCCCTTGGAGAATTTTCACAGTTCTTTTTAATAACCCAAAACTTCTCTCTGCCACAAAAGCTCACCTTTTTAACACCAATAGTCGTCTGATGATGTTGCATGCTTTCAGTTCATAGAATACTATAGTTGCTAGTGGGTTGAAATTAAAGGTTGTTCAAAGACATATAGAAAATATAGGGTAGGTGCAAATGAGCAGTAACATATTTGAAATAAAGAATCAAAGTGATTTACTGTAAGGAATATAATCAGAATAATAAAGGGTGGGTTATACAATGAAAATATGGTTTGTCCATTGGGCAACTTACATTTTCCCTTACTATTCATGAAATGTGAAAATAATATAAGGAAAGGCCATTTCTCTCTCCAGCTCATTTTACAGATGAGGAACTGAGGCAAACAGGGTGAAGTGGCTTGCCCAGGAAAACACAGCTAACATGTGAGTCAAAATTTGAAGTCGGGAGGACTTCTCTTCCTGACTTTAGGCCTGCAACACTATCCACTGTGCCATACAGCTGCTTCAAGGAAAGGATACAGTACAGTACAACTTGATTTTTTCTGGGGCACAGTATTTTACATATTGTTGTTGTTGCTCAGTTTTTCAGCCATGCCCAACTCTTCATGAACATGTATGGAGTTTTCTTATCAAAGATGCTAGCATGGTTGGCCATAAGGAAATAGAGGCAAACAAGATTAGGTGACTTGCCAAGTTGAATAGCTAGGAAGTAAGTGAAGTTGGATTTGAGCTCAGGGCTTCTTGACTTCAAGCCTGGCATTCTATTTACTGAATGACCTAGTTGCCTCCATTTTGCACATATTAGGTTTCTAACAAAAGCTGGTTGATTGATTCATTGACAAAATGTGGATGGATTGGGATATACATTGTTCAACAGAAAGTATCTGGGTATTAAGGTATAATTTGGGGATTATGTTAGGCAATATTTGTTTTTAAATTTTTATGTAAAGTTTTGAGTTCCAAATTCTATCCCCCTTCCCAAGATGGTAAGCAATCAGGTATATGTTATACATATACATTTATGTAAAACATTTCCATATTAGTCATTTTGTACAAGAAGACTCAATTTAAAGGGAAAAAATGAAAGAAAGTGGAAAGCAGTATGTTTCAGTATGTACTCAAACCATATCAAGTCTTTCTTTGGAGACAGATAGTATGCTCCATCATTAGTTCTTTGGGATTGTCTTGCATTATTATATTGCTGAGAATGGTCCAGGGGTGGGGTACCTGCAACCTTGGGGCCTCATGTGACCTTCTAGGTCCTCAGGTGTGACATTTTGACTGAATCCAAGTTTTACAAAACAAATCCTTTTATTAAGGGGATTTTGTGAAGTTTGGATTCAGTCAAAAATCCACACTTGAGGACCTAGAGAGTCACATGAGGTCTCAACACTGCAGGTTCCCCAACCCTGTTAGACAATATCAAAATTCAGCAAGATAGTCATTGACAATTTTCATCAAACAATATTGTTGTTACTGTGTGCAATGTGCTCCTTGTATTTTCACTTCATCGTGCATCAGTTCAGGAACATCTTTCCAAGTTTTTCTAAAATCATCCCACTTGGGATTTCAAAATAATATTCCATTACAATTATTTAATGCAGCTTATTTAGCCATTTGCCAATTGTTGGGCAAACCTTGGATTTCCAATTCTTAGCCATCACAAAAAGAGCTGCTATAAATATTTTTGCAAAAATACATTCTTTTTTCCCTTTTTTGAATGTCTTTGAGATATAGAACTAGCAGTGATATTGCTGGATCAAAGGATGGTTGGATCACTTCGCAATTCCACCAAGAATACATTACTGTCACAGTTTTTCACATTTCCTCCAACAAACAATATTTTCTTTTTTTGTCATGTTAGTCAATCTGATAGATGTGAGGTACCATGTCAGAATTGTTTTGACTTGCATTTCTCTAATCAATAGTGATTTAGACCATTTTCAAATATGACTATAGATAGCTCTGATTTCTTTGTCTGAAAACTGCCTGTTCAAATCCTCTGACCGCTTATCAATTGGGCAATGACTTGTGTTCATGTAAATTTTACTCAGTTTTCTCTATATTTCAGAGATTAGACCTTTATCAGAGATACTTGTTGCAAAACATTTCCCACAGTTTTCTGCCTTCCTTATAATTTTAATTTCATTGGTTTTGTTTGCACAAAAAACTTTTTGATTTTATATAATCAAAATTATCTATTTTATATTTGTAGTGTTCTCTATATCTTTTTAGTCCTAAATTCTTCTGTTATCCATACATCTGACAGATAAACTATTCCATTCTCTCTTAATATGCTTATTGGATCACCCTTTATGTGTAAATCTTATACCCATTTTGAGTTTGTCATGGTATGTGGTGTCAGATGTTGGTCTATAACTATTTTCAGCCACATTCTTTTCCAGTTTTCCCAGTATTTTTTGTCAAATATTGAGTTTTTGTTCCAAAAAATTGGCTCTTTGTGTTTATCACACACTAGAGTACAATGGCCATTTATACCTAATTTGTACCTAATCTATTCTTAGCCAGTATCAGATTGCTTTGATAATTACCACTTTATGATACATTTTGAGTTTTGGTACCTCTAGTCCATCTTCTTTCACATTTTTTTCATTAATTCCCTTGTTACCTTGAGCTTTTGTTCTTCCAGACAAATTTTGCTATTGTTTTTTTTCTAGGTCTACAAAATAATTTTTGATATTTTTATTGTTATGGCACTAAATATATTAATTTAGGTAAAATTGTCATTTTATTATATTAGCATTTTGATGTTGAAAAGGCTATGTTGAACTAACCAAACTTTAAACTGATCAACAAATGGCTGATAAATAGCCCACATTTATTCTCTTCTCTAATTACTTCTTTAAAAACATGCATTCTTCTAAGAACTTTCTTAATGTTAACTAGAATGATGAACAGAATCCAAATCCAAAGACGAATTTGTAATAAACCACATTAATTTGAAGAAAACTGAAATATCCAGATGTCAAACATTATTGCTGTTATTTACTAATCAAAAAGTTATTTTTTAATTTGATAGTTTTTTCAATTACATGTAAAGATAGTTTTCAACATTCATTTCTTCAACAAAATTTTGAATTCCAATTTTTTCTCTCTCCCTTCCTCCTATCCTCCCTCCTCAAGTGAGAAAGCAATCTGATATAGGCTATACATGTACAATCACGATAAACATATTTCCACATTAGTCATTTTGGGAAAGAAGAATAAAAACAAAAGGGAAAAAAACATGAGAAAGAGTTAAAAAAGAAACAAAAACAAAAAAGTGAAAACAATATGCTTTAATCTGCATTAAGACTCCATATTTCTTTCTCTGGATGTGGTTAGCATTTTCCATCAAGAGTTTTTTGGAATTGTTTTGGATCATTGTATTACTGAGAAGAGCTGAATCTATCATAGTTAATCATTGTAAAGTATTGCTATTGCTGTATACAATCTTAACCTTGTTCTATTCATTTCACTCAGCATCAGTTCATGTAAGTCTTTCCAGGTTCTTTGTAAAGTCTGCCTCCTCATTATTTCTTATGGAACAATAGTATTCCATTACATTTATACGCCACAACCTGTTCAGACATTTCCCAATTGTTGGCAATCCCTTTAATTTCCAATTCTTGGCCACCCAAAGAAGAGCTGCTATAAATATTTTTGTATGTATGGGTCCTTTTCCCTTTGGGATAATCACCTAGTAGTAGTATTGCTGGAGCAAAGGCTATAAAGTTTTATAGCCCTTTGGACATAGTTCCAAATTGCATATTACATAACTACATATTGATTCATTAAAAATATAACCAATGATAGATAGTATGTATGCAGTAAGTCAATAAGCAGATAGTATAATGAATAAAGAGTTAGAATTCAAATGTAGAAAGCCTGATTTTAGACCCTGCCTCAGACTCTTAAGGGATGTATGATTCTTAGGAAGTCACTTATCTTCTCTAAACATCAGTGGCTATAAAATGGAGATAACTTCTATATCACAGCATTTCTATAGGGATTAAATGAAATAACATGTATAAAGTGCTTCACAAATCTTAAAGTACAATCTTTAAAGTTTAAATGCTATCTGTTATAAAGGAGCTCACATACTAATGTGGGAGATATGTAAATAACTAGCTTTTTACATGATAGAGAGACAGACAGAAATATATCTGACAGACAATAGATATGGAAATAACCTGAAAAGAGAAGGCACTTTCAACTGATAGGACTAGGAAAGGGCTCTTGACACAACTTGAGTGGAATCTTGAAGTCAGGGAAAACATGATGTAATGGTGAAGAGGGAGGGCATTCAAGGTAGGGGGGAAGTTAGGGCAAAGACATATAAAAAAGAAATGGAGTGCTGCATTTAAGAAACTGAAAATAGGATGTGTAGGGTCATGGAAGGGAGAAAAGTATGAGAAGGCTGAAAAAGGTAGGAAGATACCAGTTTACAAAAAAGCATTTAGTGCCAAGTAGAAAACTTAATATTTTATTCTAAAAGTCACAGGGTATCACTGGACTCTATGAACAATGTAGTGACACAGTCTGATCTACACCTTAGAAAATCACCTTGATCAGTGAATAGAGGATGAACAGACTTGAGGCAGATAAACCAGTTAGAAAGCTATTGCGATAGCTTCTCATCTCTCCTGGTGAAAGGGACTGGTAGCAATGTAGTAGCTGTGTGAATGAAGAGAACAGGGTGTAAAAGAGAGATGATATTATGTTAGAAATGACATTATTTGGCAAAAAAAAAACCTGTTTTTAAAGTGTGAGTGAGAATGAGAAGTTGAAGACAACATCAAGGTGTTACAAAAATGCTACTTGCCACTACTGTGGCTGGCTAAGTCCAATAACACCAGCACACAGGAGGGCTACTAGCACATGTTCTTTGCTCTACTTTTCTAAGGAAAGCAACTTTAAGAGGTTAACAATCTTACTTTAATTAAACATGCATATATCATTCACTTAGTTCAGGGGGAAAAGCCAACACCTTGAACTTCAGAGAAAACGCAAACAAAAATTACAGTCAGAAATTATACAAACAGAGCAAATAAACACAAATCAACAGACAGGCTTCTATCTGACCATAGCAATAAATACATAGTTACCAGAGAGAGAAGCACCAACATCTGAGATTTCAAAGCCAGGGGGCTACTTAATGGCTACCCAGAGTCTTCACACTAACACTTTTCCAATGAGTGAGCCCCAAACAAAATGCTAACTTCAGTATATATATACACTTCTTCAGGGTCAGAGGACTTCACACCTCTTATGAATTAATTAGCAAAAGGGTGTGGACCTTCCTACAAACAAAGGCAAGACTCAATGGAAGGTGATTGATTACCTTAGGGCTAAGAAGCACTCTAAAAGAAAAAATAAACAGTAAAAAGTCCCACTTTGCTTGCCCTTATGCAAGGTTATAGGGTACTATTTTGTCTTCTGCATCTATTGAACAAGAAAAACTTAAATAAGTCTACAAACTAAATCATTCCATTTAATTGCTGATGCAACCATCCTCCTACATCTTAATTTATAAAATTAGTTTTCACTACTATTTTTCTTGTTCTGAAAGTGATGGAATATCAATTTTCCTTTTCAAAGGTCAAAAATGATTTTTTTGTGAAGACTATGACCAAAACTAACATTTTAACATTTATTTCAAGTAAAAGCTATTACTTTTATAGCACCAATTATTGAAACATACTCATAAGGAATGCGATGAAGAAATAAAATTTAAGTATGTTTTCTAAGACTAGAATGATAACTTTAATGAAACTGAGAACTAACAGAAATAAAGTCAAATTAAACTATACCAACCACCATGGAAATGATTAAAAATGATAAAAAAAAACCAAGTGATTCTGTTACAAATTCAGAAAAAAAAAACTTGCACATTATGCTCTGAAAAACTGTCTTAAGATGAATTAAAGCAATATGATATATCTTCTTTGCCACCTGCTCTCTCTACTGTAATGTCTAGCTATTGCTTGTTCTAGAATAGGTTCAATGATGCCATCGTGATAATCTTATTAAGATAAATACACAGGCATACAAACCTTTTTAATAAATGCCACACATTTCACTGGAAATGCCCAGCCATGAAGACAAATCTTTTCATGGCATTCATTGGAGTCATATGAAACTGAGGAATAATTTTCAGTTCATTTAACAATAGGTCCCTGGAACAAAATAACCAGAGCATATGTGACAATGTGTTGTACATTCATCTAACATGACTCATTTTGAAAGGGATTGTTGAGTATGACAGGCTCTAATAAGTAAATTTGATTCTATAGTCCAGGGATAAATGGGAGGGATAATGAATAGTAGAAGTGAGGATGATATGCCCCACCAACTACGAATTGATAATAGTTGGAGTTGTTCATTGGCTGTACAGTGCTGAAGATTAAATACTTTCACTTTGGGTCTGAGCACTAGTTGTTTTTCTCTTTTTGGATAATTCATAAGAGAAACTTTTGGTTCATTGTGTAGTTTCCCCTCTGTGCTATCTTCCAATTCAGATTCTAAGGCTGGGGTCTAGGCATCATCTATTTATACATTCTAGGTCCTCTGTGTCTACACTCCTTAATCTGTAGCTCACAGTACCTCACTAACATACTTAACTTTAATTTACATCCAAAAGATATCATTTTCTCAAATTAAAGACATTTATTGAGTTGGAACTATAATAATAATATATATTTATCTTTCCTCTCATAAACCTTGGCAACACTCACAGAAATACATAGCATCGATAGGAAGAGTTATACACAGTTAGAGTCAATCAGCAGAGAGGTACATTCTTAGAAAACATGTGAGATCGAAGTAACACATACCTGTGAAACTGGAGGGCCACATACTCCTTTTCCTTCTTGTGGCATCTTCATGGTGCCCTCCACATGTACCTCAACAATGCTGATCAGGTGGCTCAACTGGGCCCCCTTGGCCTGTTCCATTCCACAGCTCTATTTCAGACAGTCATTGATGACTCTCATTCTGAGAATCATGGAGTTAACCCATTTCAAAGCTGTCACAAACCTCAACACTTGACTATCTTCCTAAAAAGTGTGTGCTAAAGGAACACCAAAGATGTGGTCATCCTTGGCTGGTCAATGGCCAGCTTCTCTCTCATTTCATCAAGCAGAATTACTGCATATCACATAAAGGAGTAACAATAAAAACCCATCTTTGCACTTAGTTTAAAATCTTACTACCTTATTGTCTCTGTTATATTCCTGTTTTGTTACTTTTTCAACTAGATGGTGGATAAGTTCAGCTAGGTGGCACAGTGAATAGAGTGTTGGGTCTAGAGTCAGGAAGATCTGAGGTCAATCCACACTGGTCACTAACTAGTTTTGTGATGTTAGGCAAATCACTTAACCCTGTTTACCTTGGTTTCCTCATCTTTAAAATGAGCTGGAGAAGGAAATGCTAAACCATTCTAGTATCTTTGCCAAGAAAACCTCAAGGGACCATGAAGAGTCGGATATGAATGAAAAATGACCTAACAACAGTAACAGATGAGGGATATAAATTGATGGGGTGGGGGGTCTAAATCAACTCCCTTCACATACTTGTAAAAGTAAATTTATGAAACATAAGCACAGGCTTTTAAAAATAAGGATGTGTAGAAGGAAAGTAAGGTATACCATTATTCATTTGTCATGATTTTGATATTTGTTTGGAATCCTATTTTTTTACTTATCATTATGGGGAAATTTAACTATTTATCTATATATGAAACAATTAAAATTTTCATTTAAGCTATTTTTTTCTTTATATGCTTAGAGTCTATCATATTGTTTAGCATATAGTAGGCCTTTGATGCATGCTTGTTGACTAATTGGTTTCATCTAAGAGTATTGAGATATACAAAGAGAGATGTCTTAGATAAGTCTTGAGTAACTCTCTAATATCTAACAAAGTATATTAGAATTCTTACATGAAAAAAGATTAAAAATTATTTTACAAATTAAATGAATGTTTTAGAGAAAGAAATCAAAAAAAGTTGAGAGATATAAGGGAAAGACATGGAAAGAGAAGTCACATCTTAGTATAAGATATTTGAAATCTTATTAAAGTTACAAACCCCTTGAAAATTAGAATGAACAAAACAGAAGTCAATGACTCACAAAGTGAACAAGAAATCTTAAAGGAAGTTGACATAAATAGAAGGAAAAATAAAGTCTAAGGTACTTTGTAGTAAAAATAACTAACCTAGGAAAAAAAGTCAAGAAGAAAAAAAAATGTAAAAAAAAAGGCTGGATACCAATAGAAGGGCTGGGCAGATTCTAAAACTTTTCTAATGAAAGTATGCTGTAGTAGAGGGTTCAGGGAAAAAGTCCTACAAAAAAGGGGAAAGGACAGGCCATCCCATCTCCTCTTGCAAATATGATGAGAAAGGAAAGAAGTTATGAGAATAATCTACTCTAGGGATCTCTTTCTGCCTAAGTAGCTTCTGGTTATTTTAAGCTGTTTTTACCCCATACTAGAAAATTCATCATCTCTGGAGTTAGGGATATTTATTAATTTGTTATGAATTGCCACATATGAAATCCTCAGCAACACTCCTGGTTAATATAAGCATGTCCCCATTCCCAGAGAAGTATGGCTTCAAATATTTAAGATACTAGGAGTCCTTTAGGGACTTTTTTCCAGTAGGAACCAGGACCCTAGAAGCATACCTAATTTTGGTCTACAATCTAGTCACTGTTCCTTGAGGGTCTGAACCTTGAAGTGGCTCTCTCAGCAAATCTTGGTCCCTGAAAGCTCATCAGCATCCCTAAGGCAACCATCTTTTGTTTAAAGAGAGTGTGGGACCTGAATATCCTCCCAAAATAAATGTCACATGATATTATTTCACCTGTTTTTGCCTCAGGTTAAATTCAAAAATCTCTAGTTTCACTACTATTTTGGGATTTCAGGTTTGCCAAATAAGGCTCAATGACACATGGGTACCAGGTATTTTCACAAGTTAACAATGAAAGTCAAATTCAACAAATGTTCATCTAAAGATATATGACCTTTATCCTGTAGGAAGAAGAGTTGGAGCAAAAATCTTTTTTTTATAATCTTATGATTTGCTATCATTTATGAATCCCTTTCCTATTGACCTAGATGGAGGATCAAGCAACAATTATCAAGAGTGTGGGAATGGAGGGCAGAAGATATATGACAAAGAGGCCTTTAAACAAAAAGAAGTGATTAGAATATTTTATTTTATGCTTGGCAAAGAAAAAAGAAAAGTGGTATCTCAATGCAACAGTACATTATATCCTTGCTTTAGACACATTTCTGCCACTAGATTCTGTAGATTCTGTAGATATATGTTAGCCTCAAGCATTTAAAAATTCATGCAATCAGGTGGGCCATTAAGGTCAGCCAGCGCAAGATAGCTGAAATCTTCAAATGAGCTCATTTTTTACAGTGCCACCATTGGATATGATATCAGCTTTCTCTGTCCATTAACCCTGTTAACTCCATACTTAACTTTATGTTCCACCAATATAGACTTGCAAAATAACAATGAAGGTTAACAATATATTTTACTAGAAGTTACATGTAAAGTCACTATTAGTGTCATAAAATTTAACATTGTATGCATGTGTATACCACATTGGAAGTGAGAGCTGAATAAAATTGAAATGCATCCAAAATAAGGCACAAAATGTAACAAAACACCATAGAACAGGTTCAGTCATTACTTCTAGGATGAAATTTTGGGTTTTGTTTTCCTGACAATATTTTGGCTAGGATAAAGAAAAATACTTGATGTTTGATTTTATTAAGTACTCCTGTCTGTTTAGCTCCTGTATGTACAACTTAAATTCAGCTTGTAATCAAATGTATTATTTCTTCCAAGAAGATAACCCCTCTGTTGATGCCCCACCCTCCTATCAATAATTTAAGACTTCTCTAAGTACCCTAGGGACAATAACTTAGAGTCATATGTCAGTCTGCCTATCTGTCTCTCTCCCTCTCTCTCTCTCTCTCTCTCTCTCTCTCTCTTTTTCTTTCTTTTTCTTCTTCCTTTCCTCCCTTCCTTCTTTCCTCCCTTCCTTCTTTCCTACCTTCCTCCCTTCCTTCCTTCATTCCTTCCTTTCTTTCTTTCTTTCTCTTTCTTTCTTTCTTTCTTTCTTCCTTTCTTTTAAAGCATCTAGACATGTACATTACAAAGACAACAAAGAAATAGTATCTCAGACAGCATACAATCTTTTAGGAAAAACAAAATATACACAGATAAATAAATATGTGTATGTAAAGCATGTGTGATTTTTTTAAATGGAGGACAAGAAGGACTGGCTTCTAGGGGGTTTAGAGAAGCCTTCATAAACAATTGATTTTGAAAGCACCTAGCGAACTTAAGAGACAGCTTAAGTGAAAGCATATCACAAGCATGGGTGATAGAAAGATTATGCAAAAGGTGACAGAAGATGGAATACCATATATAAGAAAGAATGTATTATCCCTCTTCTTTCAGTCCATTTGACTGGACCATCCAGAGCAGAAAGGGAGGAAAGTGTAAGAAGTCTAGAAGTGTAAGCTGAAGCAAGATTGTGAATGGATGTAAGTGCCAAAAAGAGGAGTTTGTATTTTATTCTAGAGACAAGAGCAAGGGAATAATGTGGTAAGAAATGTATTTTAGGAATATTATTCTCTTGGCATTAATATAACTTGCTAAATTTATTGAACTCCTTTCACAATATTATTCACGTTTGTTTTTTCTTTCCATACTTCCTATTACCCTAGCCTGGGCCTTTATTAACACCTAACTTCATTATAGAAATAATCTGATACCTCACATCCCAATCTCTACACTCTCCACAGAATCGACCATTGTTATGTTGATCTTTCTCCCCTCCACAACAAAAACCACAACGACAATAATTGTAAATCTCCTCATTCCCTCAATTCAAAATCTTTGCATGGTTTCTCATCATTAGAGAGTCAAGTCCGGATACCTTAACCTGGCTTTTAAGACACTTTCGTAAGCTAGCTTTGACCTACTTTTTCAACATCCCCCTCATTACATAAAACTCAATTCTGTGACTAACGCAGTCTACCCAATCTTCTCCAAATCTGTTAGGTATATTTCTGCATCTATGTCTTTGTCAATACTGTTCTCCCTTCCTAGAACACCCTGAGCTTCTTTACTAATCATTCAAATCCTACCCACTTTTCCAAGCATATTTGAGGCCATTTTTCTCCATGAAATCCTATTTGAGTATTTTAGTTCACTACCATCTCCCCCTCTCTGAAATCATAGCATTTTATAATATACTTTCATGATATCTCTTGTTGTAGCATATTGTTATTTAGCCAATTTTGTTTTCTTTTTATATATGTTGGTTTTGTTCTGCCAAATAGATTGCAATTTCACAGTGGGCAGGGATTAGCGATCTATTTATTTCCATCCTTAGCATTTCAGATAGTCCTATACATTCCACTAGAGATCATTAAAGAGTTGTCAAGTAAATGAATGAATAATGCCCACGTGTGTTTAGAGAGACCTTGAGCTGTCTCTAGGTAATCCAGAATTAGGTTGTGGTTCCAAGAATCTAAATTATTGACTATTTTCTTTCCAGTTTTCATCCAGATGTTTCTCTGTGCATCCATGAGTGAAATATGTAGTCCATCTGTTATTTTCAGTGATCTACAAGATTAATGCACAGGATTTATTCAACTACAACAATTGGTGTTGATTTTGAAGTTGTTGAAAATAAATGTATTCTTTGCTGCAGTAGCTTTCCAATTGCATATAAACATAGCCTTGAATCTGTGAATTAACATTTGTTGAGTTTGCTCACTCTATCAAAAATTGGGCTTATCCCTAGAGATGCAGCTGCAAATTAAGTCAAAGCATAGTGCATACTGTTATATGCAGGTCAATTCCTATAATAATCAATGTTTATACAAAAAAATCCTAGACTATGAAATGACTTCTAAACTAAAGTTTCTGGCCAATTGACTTGAAATTATATTAAGCATAATGAAATTACATATCATTAGACTGGATGGAACACTAAAGTTTGTCATAATGTATAGTGTTTGAAGTGTATGACCTCTAAGATCCCTTGGAACTCAGGTGGATTCTAAGTTTTTTTACAGCTAATTAGACAGCAAATTTTATCAAGAACTATGGATTTTTTTTTTCATTTTTATTGCCCCAACACCAGACACAGTGCCTTGCATATAGTAGGTATATAATAAATGCTTGCTTATTTGAATTTGTTTAATTTCAATCAACAATTAATTAGCTTCCAATTAATGGAGATATAGAATCTCAACCAAGTGGCAGAATTGTCTGTCATACTGGGTGATTTAATTCTAAAAATTTATCCAGAGCTTTGTCCAAAAATGGCAACTTGTACATGACAGCACCTTTTATATGGTAAGCACCATGCTAGGTGCTAAGCTAGGTACAAAATAGCTATGCTATAAAATTGCTGCTTTCAAAAGGTTACCAGGGTGACTTTCTTCAAAACTTGCTTTGTTACACACTTTAGAGAAACCTCTTTTGGATTGGTCTGTATTTACCATGCTATATGAGTTCCACAATATTCTCATTCCTAGATCCCATCTAAATGCATTAAATAGTGGTAACCACTATGCATGGACACTCTTTTAAAGTATATTGTTTTATTTTTGTAATTGTTCCCAGCGGGACTTCATAGAAAGTATTATAAATAATCAAATATGTTAACATTAAAGAGATGAATAATATTTAATTATTTATAGTCTTGCACATGACTCATTATTAGTTAACTGGCTGAATTCTTTCCTTTGTGTCCAGCTGAATGTTATCAACTGCCTTGCTAAGGGGTGGGGGTAGGGGTGATGAGGCCCTTCTAAATTTGCCTTTCAGTTTTGGCTGCTACATTTTAAGAAAATCATTGATAAGCTGGAGAATGCCCAGAGGAGGTCAACCAGGATGTTGAATAACCTCATGTTCATTCTATATGAGCATCATAAACTATGGAAACTGGTGTTTTGCTAAGAGAAGAAAAGATAGGATGGAGAGAGCAGAACATGTTGACTCTCACGGAGTATAGGAAGAAGAGCTATATCCTAGAAAACAGATTATGCTCAGTCTTTTGACTACACACAGTGGAACTAGGAACACTAGGTGGAACATGGAAGGATGATTTAAGCCAAGGCTTCTTAATCTTTTCTGGTTGTCAATTTTTTTTTTTTGTAGACAACTTTAACAGTTTGATAAAGCCTATAGAACCCTTCCCAGAATAATGTGTCAAAATGCATAAAATAAAATTCACATGATTACAAAGGAAACAAATTATATTGAAATACTTCTATACGAATACTTTAAATTCTCAATTTTCTTTGATGGATCATCATGTATCCCCCAAAGCTCTACCTTAAGCCTTTCTCTCTTCTCCCATTACTGTATCATTTGCTGATCTCATCAGCCTGTATAGATTCAATTATCATCTCTTTGCAGATGCTTTTGAGATATATTTATCCACTCCTGACTTCTTTTCTGACCTCTAGTCTCTATCCCCAATCACCCATTGGACATTTCTAACTGCATGCCTCATGAACCTCTTAAATTCAACATGTCCAAAACAGAAAATATTTTCTTGACCATAAACTCTCATCTCTTTTGAGCTTCCTTATTCCATTTGAGGGCAGCATTATCCTTCCATTTACCCATCCTCTATTTTTCACTTATACTCACACCACATATCCACTGCATTGCTAAGTCTTGGCACTTCTACTTTCACACCTCTCATTTACATCTACTCTCCTCTGGGATAGTTGACACACCGACACAGGCTCCAATCTCCATATACCCATACTATTGCAATAGCCTTGGGATTGTTTTCCCTGATTCATATCATTCCCTTCTCTATTCGAACCTCCACTTAGCTGCCAGTTATTTTCCTTAAGCACAGGTTTGACTATGTCACTTTCTTAATCAATAAAATCTAGTGGCTCTCACCTCCAGTGTCAAACATAAAATCCTTTGTTTGGTTTTTAAAGCCCTTTATAACCTGGCCCTTTTTTTATCTTTCCAGTCTCCTGGAACCATACTTCTACATCTTTTTCTTCATTGTACTGTCCTCCTAACCTCTTTGTTTTCCAATCCCATGCCTTTTCAAAGGCTTTGCTGTATTCCTGGAATGATCTCTCTCTGTCTTCACTTCCTGGTAGTACTCATCAAGTCTCAGTTCAAATTCCACCTTCTACAAGAAGACTTTCCCTAACACTTCAATGCTAGTTCCTTTTCTCTTAAATTACTTCCAATCTACCCTGTATGAAGTCTCTACCTACGTAGCTTGCATGTTGTCTCCACAATTAGATTGTAAGATATTCGAAGGCAGGAACTATTTTCATTGCTCAGCACAGTGCCTCACATTTAGTAAGCATTAAATAAATGCTGGTTGGCTAAGCTTAAGAAAACAAAAACACAAACAAAAATAACTTCCTATATCACAGTTTAAGACTGCTTGCTTTTATGCAATCAAAATCTTCCTAACAATTGGAGCTATCTGCTTCAAGAGGTAATAAGTTTTTCTTTAATTAGATGACTCTAAACAAAGACTGATTGAATGAAAAGTATCTATCAAGCTGTTACTATAGGACTTGCACTGTACTAAGGCTTGTAGATATGGACATAAAAGCACTTTTATTCTAATACAGAAGACAGACATCTTAAGGCTGATGAGTTGGAGAGATACGAAAGTATTCCATGCTCTGTCCAGAAGCAATAGTTACATTATTTTTTATATAGTTCCCAAAGCCAGAGGTGGAAAATATAAGTGGAGATGAATAATTATAAGGCATATTTTAAGGGCAGCTAGGTGGTATGGTGCATAGATTCAGACTTACAAGTTAGAAAGACTTGCAATTAAATCTTGCCTCTAATGTCGACTAAAGGTGTGAGCCTGGGAAATTCACTTAATCTCTGTTCTTCATCTATAAAACGGAGATAACAATAACACTTTTGGCAATTAGGTAGTATAGTAAATAGAGTGCCAGGCTTGAAGTCAGGAAGATTCATCTTCCTGAGTTCAAATCTGGTCCCAGACACTTAGCTGTGCGACCGTGGGCAAGTCACTAAACTCTCTTGGCCTCAGTTTTCTCATCTAGAAAATGAGCTGGAGGAGGAAATAGCAAACTACTTCAGCATCTTTGTCAAGAAAGTCCCAAATGGGGTCATGAAAAGTCAGACATGATTGAAAAAAACTGAACAATATTTTAGAGGAGCTTCTTGGTTGAATTAGATGGCCACAGACCATTTTTTAATCCTGAAATTCTGTGATTTCTTCAAGTGTGGATTTAAGAGAGAAGCTTTATATTATCTTCCCCTGCCCAATAGCACCCTTTTGAGTTTCCATAAAATAGCTGAGAAACTATGCAGTGAAGCCATGGCTAGACTCACAGGCTCTTTCAGGACCACTGGGTCAGAAGGAGAGCAGCATGAGAAAGGAAAAAAAAATATATCTATTTATCTCAATGACATTATGACCTCAGTTGCCTTTCTTTTACTTAGCAGAAAATACTTCAATGAAATATCAAGCAAGCAGATTGTTGCTGTTGCTGTGGTTGTTCCCTTCCAGTTCACAAGAAGAGTACTAACTATTCATTTTCTGTGATTCACTGGGGAGAAAAATTTAATTCAACAACACAAACAGAAAAACAGAACAATAATAACATACTGGTCCAACCCTGGTAAAACACTTTACATAATTATCTTGTTTGAGTGTCACAATTTTTCTGTGATAAAGGTTCTATTATTATTCTCGTTTTATAGATAAATGCACCAAGGAGGAGAAAATACATCATTTACAAAATCTACAAAGCTACCAACTGGCAAAGGCTATATTTTAACCCAGCTCCTCTAAATCAAAACCCAGAACTTTTAACTATGTCTCAACACGCTACCTCAAATAGTATATGTCATTTTGTCTTCCACAATTTTGTCACACACATTTTTTAAAAGACTCACTAATTAAAAAAAAAAATAAAAATAACTTTGACAAATGAATTTTCATTATTTTAATTACAAAGATAATTTGTTTAATGGATAAATTACAGTGTTAACAGTTTGGTCTCAAATTTCAGATGTATCAAATGGTAATAGGAAAAAGAAGAATCTGCTCTGGTAACTGGATGCTGGTAAATCCTACTTTCATTTGCCTCATAACTGGTAGTTGAGTACATGGGAAAGAGAAATTTTTTTTAAAAAGTGGAAATAAAGAGAACCAGGTATGTATTCCTTCCTCTATAAGCATCTACACATCCAAATATTTAATAAATATTTGTTGATTGAAAATTTAGTCTTTGCAATCAAAGAGATTACTTTGCCTTTGAGAGGCAGGGCTTGTGGATATGCAGGACAAGATTGATTATAGACTACCTACAATCTACTACTAGTTTGGGGGAAAAATTTGTAGATGAGTCTCTGGTTTCATGCATATGATCACTTGCTTCTCCAATAGTATTTACACTCACCTAATGCCTTTTGATTTCCTGTGACTTTTATTTGTTTCTAGCTATTTTGTGTTTGTTTTCAACTAAATCAGATACCAAATATTTTAATCTCTTTTTTTCTTACTGAGTTGTCAACTTTTTCCCCACTAGAAGTGTCTTTTAGATGAGTTCTTGACACAAAGTCATCATTGTTGTTATGTTACACAATGTTAGTACCTATCATATATCATTAGGTTCATTTTTGGTAGTTATAGTAAGGCATAAGTATGTAATAATCATATTGGGCATAGACTGGCTACTTCATTTGCCAAAGGCCCATGGACTTTTATTTCTTTTCAGAGTGGGAAGGGGAGACCATATGGGATTGGCATTCCGAGGTAGAATTTTCTGTTAAGCAATATTTTTTTTTAAATCTTTCCTCAGAAAGAAGGAGAGATGCAGGGGGAGAGACTTAGAAAGAGTCACTGATGTCAGAAACAAAAGCAGCAGAAAGAAGACTATTTCTAGAAGATTGCCTCAAAGCTCCCCAGTAGCCTCAACTTTTCCCCCTAGGTTGCCATTTCCCTTAAGGAAACCCAGTGAGGAGTAATTGGATTTTGACTTCTTAGAAGTCTTTAGGAAAATGGTTAATTTAATCTACTCTCTATTTTCCCCTTATTTTTATGGACAGCTGCAACAGGTGTTATGATTCATTATTGTGTTTCTGTTACTTTCAATTCTATTAAATGACTATTTATATTTTTTTAAATAAAAGCTTTCCAGAGAAAGATAAGACAATTTAATTGTCTTATGTTTGTCCTTATGTTATTACTAAAAAAGTTTCATAAATGGAGGAGGGAGGTGACCAGTGAATACTTACTTATACCAATTCACGTGGCTTGGAGATTACCCTCCCAAAAGGGAAATTAACAAATTGCCTTGCAACTCAGAATATTTTCTGAATTTTATTTATAATTTATATTAAACTTTTGTAACTTTCTAGAGAAGATGAAAACTCTCGTGAGCTAATCTCATTATCTCAAAGCGGGAGATGGCACTCAGCAACATTTAGACTTTCTTCACCCCCCAAAGCAAAGTGAGATTAGGGAGAGTGAAAGCAGACACCTCAAAAAAGTCACAGAATGACCCAGTCTAAATGGGTGAACACAGGTTGAGGAAGAGAATCAGTTTCACACACTCCCTCTAACAAAAGGAGATTAAAAGTTCTTCTCATTCAACCTACCCTTCACAGTGAAAGTTGTTGGGCTTTAAATAAAGGAACATAACCTTGGCACAATGTTATCAATTATGACTCCCCTATAAGGTTGCTTCAAAACGGAAAGCAGATCATTCAAAATTTATTAATGATGATCAAACTTGCATGGATCCCCAAATATAGACAGTATGCCTCGGGTTAGGGCTACAATAAATGCTCCAAATTAATAAGCTTTCCTTTGACATGTTGAAAGGAAGGACAATAACAGCCAAACTCAGATTTCCTTAGCTATGCTCTAGCCAAAACTTTATATCCCCTATTTTAGCTTATCATCACTTTTGAAAGAAGCTAATGAATCATAAATTTCCGTAAGGTATATGTGTATTGGAGAAGGCAATGGCTGCTACAGGGGTATGGAGAAGAAGGGAAAAAAAAATTATTTTTGTTGAAGAGGTAAGATTGTTAAGGACTTTCTAGATATAAATGACAAAAATCATGTAAGTTTCATGTTCCCATACATGCACTTTAAAAGTATTACTTTAGAAAATATGAAAGAAATTAAAATGGACTTTATCCTTTTATATATATTTTCAGTGACCTTCTTCTGGGCTGACAGTTGCAAAGTACACATAAAAATAAGTTCCAAAATATTTCTTTTTTCAAATACGAAAAGGAGTTTTCTGAATTTAAAGTGCATGGCAAGTATTATGGAAACAGATGGATAAAACAGTGGGTGGATATGAATTGAAAATCATATTAGATTATCCTAAGTAATACCATCTGACATCCAGTTAAGGAACTGCTATAAAATTCATTTTCTCTATATATCCATCTGACATCTATTGGTAACATAAGAGGTTGGCATATTGAATGCGGATAATTTCTTTTAGATTCTGTTAGTATTGTAGTATTTTGTTTTGTATTATAACATAGCTTGAGGAAGGCAGCCATGTGTTTCTAATAGTGTTACATAGGTCACCAACTTGTGTTGTTGGTTACCCCAGAGCCTGCAACTTGGTTTGTATTCATAGTCCCTCTCGTCATCCTTTGTTCACGGCTAATCCAGGGATAGAGATCAATTCGTAAAATAAATTCCTAAATATTTTACATATTTTTCAATTGATCAACTAAACTCAGTTATTTTCTCTTCATTATTCATCTTTGATTGGATTATGGTATAATCCATATTTTTTCTATCTTCTGTTAAAAGTAATAATATTTTTAAAATGTTTAGCATAGTGTATGACAGCTAGTGGCCACTTAATAATCCTTCTGTCCCTTCTACTCTTCCTTATTTCATCTCCTCTTCCCTTTTTTACATCCTACTACTCTGCAGTTTAGGATGATATATATATATATATATATATATATATATATATATATATATATAAATTCAGTTATAGGTGGTATATTATGATGTTTAGTCCTTGAGAGGTTTCAGATCTGTTCCTCTATTACCACTTTTTGTATTTGCCTTTGGCTTTCATACTTGTCTCCTCTTCTACTTTTAAAAAGGAATCTCTTATTTCTGGCTTTGTTCTTATGATGTTGTTATTCTTACATTTAAACTCCTGGTATCTTTCTCTTCATAATTTTCTTTTCCAATTTTTTCTGGGCTAGTTTATTTCATTGCTGGTGCCTTCCTTAGTTGCTGTATTTATTTGTCTTACTTATATTTCTGTTGGCTAGAGAGTTTGCAAAGCAAATGATCTGATCACATACTTTTATTTATAGGAATACTATGTAGGAATGCCTCTTTTCAAGATTTTTTCCCCATTGGTGTTTAGGCTTGGGTTTCAAGTTATGCCGCTTTTGGTTTCATCTTGAGCTACTTTGTTTTTCAGAACATGTTATTCCATTCCTTCCTTTGGATCTTGCTAGGGGCAGGATAATCTTGTGTTATTCAAATTTCCCTGGCATTTCAAGGCCTTTCTCCTGGTTATCTGTAGAATTAGTTTGCAATGTAATTTTGTTGTCATTTTTGTTGTTGCTATTGTTGTTGTTTTCCTCTGTCCTTTGTCATTTTATTTCTCATTTTCAGAAACTCCAGACAGTTTTATTGCATTTTGCTGTTCAGGTTTTTTTTGACTTCTCATTTTCTTCTGGAAGATGCTTAATCCTTAATTTTTCCCTAGGTATACCATCTTTGAGATATATGTTTTGCTCCTCCAGGAAGGACCAGATATACATACATACATACATACATACATACATACATACATATATATATATATATATATATATATATATATATACACATACACACATATATGTGTGTGTGTGTGTGTGTGTGTTTCTCCTCCAGGGAGGACCAACACCTCTTGTGTGAGAGTTTACCAAGCCCTTTTCAGGACTGCTATTCCTCTTTTGGTGTCCACCTATCATCTGCTTCTCACCTATGGCTCTAAAAAAGGTGTAGTATGCACAGAGGCCACACCCCAGTAACACCATCTCTGCAGATGGGTTAAAGCAGATGAAAGGTAACCAAGACACCTCAAACACGTCAGGGAGTTAGGGGGACATCTATCAAAAGCATTGGAAGCCTTCCCCCAGTGGAATGGGTGAATAAGAACAATTTGTTCTAACAGTCATGAAGGTGGCTGAAGCAAGTATTGTGAAGCACTTAGAGCTTGGTCAGACATTGAAGACAAGATCTTCCACTGCATTGCAGGCTGTTGCCAGTCATCCTAACTTTAATCTTGCTACTGGACTTCAATGACTGGAACAAACAGTGAGAATGATGATTTTGTGTACCTCTGCCTCAACTAAATTGAATTCACTTGTAAGTTAAGACATCACTTTGTGCTGTCATTGGTCTTCTTCAAAATGGAAGGTAAACAACAACGTCTCACTCATTTTTTATTCATTTCCCTCTGTCTTGCAAAATTTTCTTGAGGCAGTAGCTATGGTAGAAGTGACTTTAGTAATAACTAACATTTATATAGTACTTTAAGGTTTACAATGTACTTGACAAATATTTAATTTTATCCCCCAGACAATCCTGGGGATTAGCTGTTTTTATTATCCCCATTTTATAGATAAGAAAACTGAGATAGAAAGAGGCTATACAACTTGCCCATGTTCTTATGGAGTAAGTGTCTAAGTTGGATTTTTTTTTGGCTGACTCTAGGTCCCATGCTATCCCTGCTTTGCCCATATTCTCTTCTATTATTTCTATCATCTCTGATAATTTATCTGATTATATGTGAGGTATTTTACTGAGTTTTCTTTCTGAGTTTCTTTTTCTTGAAAACTTCAGTATTTTAAGGTTTGTTTCTACACATTCTACTCTTCACCACTCTCTGAATCTTTCCCTTTTGATGGTGGTTTTCCTGAGAACTAGACCTGAAAATTGACTAAACTTCTTTCCGTGCTGAGAAACTAACTTTTCACCAACTTCAATCTAGGCACTAAGTGACTTTTGGGAGAATAGGATGGGCTACAGCTGGATCCCAGTTTACCCCCACTTTCTTTTTCAGGCCTCTAGATTGTGGAAGGGATAGAGTACTGGGCCTAAAGTCACGAAGACTCATCTTTGTAAGTTCAAATGCACTTTCAGACACTTACTAGCTGCATGATACTGGTCAAGTCACTTCACCCTGTTTGCCACATTTTCCTCACCTATAAAATGAAAGAAATGGCAAAACACTCTAGTATTTTTGCCAAGAAAACCTCAAATGGAATCACAAAGAGTTGGACATGACAGAAAAACAACAGAACAAGAACAAAAGAAACATCCCCAAAAATGTTGGCATTTGTTCTTCAATTTTCTGCCTGAGCATTAATGCAGCACAGTGTCATCCCATATTTCTCTTCTACGGAGTGCAATCTTTAGGGTTTTAGCTTTCTATGTTGTAGAGATTGGATAGGGGCTAGTTCTGTTGTAAACAAATAGGTGGACTTGTGCAGGCCAGAAAAAACAACAGCAACAGCAACAAAAACAATATGGTGGCCAGTGGAGGAAGGGTGCTGAATGAGTGTATTAGGAATTGGGAATCAACCTTTCCTATTTCTAGTTCAACTGGTTGCTACCTCATTAGAATTGTTAGAGTCTCAGACTATGGAGAAAAATCAAATTGCTTTTTTTTTTCTATTGCATATAATAACCATTTGGGGGAAGATTTAGATGTCATGAGCATCAGAGAAAGTATTTATTCATTCATTGTTTTTGTTGTATTGTCTATAATTATTGGAAGAACATGGAATGTTTTTTTTAAATTAAAAGGCACAACCTCCCTTTTCCTTGCTTCAGTGCTGCTCATTTATTTTATCCATTAAGGCACAAGCTGTGTGGAGATAAAGTGATAGTGTTAATAGGAATGGAAAAGAGATAATTGAGAACTAAGGATAAATCTCAAATGCAATTGGACAATTCTCCCTTATCTCTTTTTTCAAATAGACAATTGTTGAATAATATTTCACTAGTTAAATGGAACATCGAGCAGTGGTATGAAACATGGAATTTATAGTTTATTTTGTTGTTTATAGCATTAGTTATGGGCCATACCAATCATTTGGAAATTAATTATGTATTACAACTTCCAAGCATGATGTCTGCCTGAACAGAGGCAGACTGTCCAACTTCCCCACACCTATTCCAACAAAAATATACAATGTACACCAGACTATTTACTGATCAAGCTATACAGTGAGAAGCTGCATTAAATGACTTCTTATACTTCTTCTATCCCAGGGATAGACATAAATCAGCCAGCAGCCCCACAGTCAATTAGGGTGAAAAAGTTGGCCTTCCCACAATGATGCTCCAATTCAGAAACTACAGCTATAGAGATGAATGAGTAAAAGAAAAATCAACTAGTTTTTTTTATTGTAGAACTAAAGATAATTCCAAAAAAGAATAACTATGTGTATAACAACTCTAAGTAGAGGTTCCATGGAAAAAGATGTTTTCCACAAGGACTATATGATCACTTAGATATATTTAAATCAGTAATTTTTAAAAATGAAATAAAAATTCTGGAGGACAGAAGTGAAAAAAAATAAACAGCTTATAAGAGAAAGTGGTTAACCTTACCCAAAGAATGGACTCCCTGAAAATTAGAATACATAAAAAGAATTCAATGACTCCATGAGAGAGTTAGAAATATTGGAACAAAATCAAAAGATTGAAAAAAGGCCTGAAGAAAATGTAAGATATTTCATTTAAAAAACAACTGACCTAGAAATAATATAAGAATCATTGGATTCCTTGAAACTATGACTTGGAAAAAAAAGTCTTTGATATTTCAAGAAATTACAAATAAGAACTGCCTGGAACCACAGAGTGAAGTGAAGATAGAATGACTCTACCAAAGACATCCTGAGGAAAAAACACTACAAAAGCAAAAGTCTAAGAATATTGTAGTCAAAATTCCAAGCACATAAGAAAAAAGGAAAATAAATAAATATGTATGTATATATGTTTTTATTTATCTTGTATGCATTTTTGCATTTTATCTCCTGCCTTGATTTCCTTGAGTGAAGACTTGTCTTTTGTCTTTCCTTGTGTCCTCTACTCTAAACACAAAGCTCTTAATAAATGTCTATTGACTGACTGACTGAAAAGATAAGTATAACCCTACAGAAAGCAAACAAACAAACAAAAAGATTTTTAATGGAATAGAGGACTTTCAAGAATTTCTGATGAAAAGAACAGAGCTGAATAGAACTTTGAATGCAAATATAAGATTCAGAGAAATGAATAAAGGTAATATAAAATTAACAATTGTGAAAAAGTGGGGGAGGTATGTGGGAAAAATAAAATTCATAGAAAAGCAAAATAATTAGAAGGAAGTTCAGTAGGAAGCACAAGCAAGAAGGAACAAGTGGAATTTGTTACATATTTTTTAAAATGCACTATGAATTGCAGATTTACAATTTCTTATAATCTCCTTTTTATGTTCTGCTATGAATATGGAAATGCAGTTTTTTGGTGTTCAAGTTTAGAATTTAAAAAAAAATCAGTTCTTGCCTGTTGTCATCTCTTACCCTTTTAAAATTTTTTTGTCTTCTTTAATATTTTGTGTATTAAAGTTCCTAACCATGAACCTGAACTAGATTGTAAACCTATTAAGGTAAGGGGTTGTGTGGTCTTTGCATTCCCCCATAGGAAAGATGCAAATAGTATCAATACTTTGCATATAGTCTGAATGCAATGATATTTTTTGACTCATTGAAGACTTAATGTGATAACCAGTTAACATTTCCAAGATTCATTTTTTGGCTTCCCCGTAAATGAAAAGAAGAAAACAAAATCTGTTATTCCCCTCTATTCACTCCTTCACATAGCCATTGTGAAGGATAAAATGTGGATGAAACTTAGTAAGAAGCAATTCTTAGAATTGCCTACTCCCAACTTTTTTTCCTATTTCTTAAGTAATTGTGGTGCAATGAAACTGAGCTTGCCTAGTTCTTTGAAGCTCTCATCATTGTTTTTTCTACCTTCTTTTTATTCCCTCTGATGTCTTCTCTAGACCACATCCTTTCCAAAATGGATAGTTATCCTCTCTATTCTAAGGAGTTTTTCAACGCCTCCAATTTGTGCTTTCATAAAATTGAAATAATGGATAAATATTTGTTGAGTACTGACTGGGTGCCACACAATGCAACAGATGCTGTGAGAGATATAAGATGAGATATGAGTTCTGATATAAGCAGTGCTAAACTCACTGATACTATAAAAAAATAATGTAGGCATTTAGAAACAGTAAGGAGTAATATAAGCTGACATTTTGCACATTTCCTTTGCTTTAGGTTAGACAGCAAACTGATTTTCTTCATATTCTTAAAAAAAGGTTAAAAAGTTATTTTATGCATAAAGTAATATTTTCCAGGTCCCATAGTTTTGATCTGTTTAAAAAAAAAACCTTCCCACTCTTCCAGTCATCTTTGTTCCATATACTTACTTCCTTTTGAGCTTTTTCAACTTGTTTCCTGGAAAGCTTTAGATCTTTTTTCTTTTTTCCTGAAAGTTAATTTTTACTTTTTTCTGATTTGAGTTCTTTCTAAGTTCTTTTTTTTAATTCTGAAGATACTGAACTTTCTCTATGTGTAGGTTCACATTCTATGAAATTGCCTTTTATGAATGGACACAAATAGGACTATAATTTGCAAATGAATTTGAAAACCTTTTTTAAAGGCAATGAGCTTGTCTCCAAATCAAGAGTCCACAGTGATGTATTCTAAAACTAATTTGTTTTAAAGTACTAGTTCTGTCATTAACTTACAAATATTTCTGAAGAGGCATATTCATTGACATAAGGATAATACAGTGTTTCTGCTGCCTCATGGAGAAATACTGCTATTAATGTAATTCACTTCAGTAGGAAGGAATGTCATTCAGTTATGATTTGGGAATTTTTCTACCTTTTTTTCTTCTTTGAAACAATCTTAAACTATTGCATGAGAGTGTGAAGTACACTAGATGAAGGTTTTAAAGGGGAGAAAGTGAGCAAATTAGTTCCAATTTAATAAAATGCTATCTTCCACTTGAATCAAATTAGCAGAAAATATTTCATTTCCTCCAGTCAACAGGTCCAATTTGGGAGGAAAGTCACAAAGAAGCCTTTGTTTGACATGCAGCCAAGTGAGGTGCTTTGTTATAACCACATATGCCATGAGAAGTCATTATTCTTTACATCTCTCAACCACTGATTTGTTTATACTGAAACTAACTGTTCATGAAGCTTCTTTGTGACAAGAGTTTTAATATGTATGTCAAAACTGGCAACCCACCCCAAGTCCTAAGTAAATAGAACGTTTGGCCTGTCTGTCCCTGATAGAAGTCTTTTAATTCTTCGTGTTTAGAGAAGTCAAAGCTCCAAGGATACTGGGTGAACAATAAACACATGACATCTTATTATATGTCCTCCTTGCTCAGAAGGTTACCTTATTTTAAGAAAGTCTTATATAAATCTGCACTTTCAAAGTAATTTAAGTATTCTATATAGAATAGGATTCTTGACATTATAAAAGGATTCAACCTAAACCACTTTTAAATAACAAACTCTTCCCAGATTGTAATATAATTCTAGCTACAAACATGTAATGTACACACAGTTTTTTTGTTTTTTTTTTTTTCGGGGAGTGGGGGGTACTACTTATATTGCGTAATATGGTGAATCTTCTTTTGGTGGTAATGGGGAAAAAATTCTTCACTCAAAAATCTTTTACAGTGTATTAACTATCATAGAAAATCAGCTAGATTGCACAGCAGATGGAGTGCTGGGCCTGGAGTGAGGAAGACTCATCTTCCTGAGTGCAAATCTGGCCTCAGACACTCATTAGCTGTGTCACCCTGTGCAAGTCACTGAACACTATTGGCTTCTATTTTCTTTTCTGCAAAATGAGCTGGAGAAGGAAATGGTACAGTACTCCATTATCTTTGCCAAGAAAACTCCAAATGAGGTTATGAACAGTTGGACATGACTGAAATGACTAAACAAAAACAACTATCGTAGGCAACCAAGGTTTTGCCACAGAGCCCCAACATCTGAGAAAGAAAATGTTTCCTCCCGGTAGCAACTGCCATTCCTAGACCCCATTTCATAATTCTTTTCTGGCCAGCATCAACATTCTGTCCCACCCCAAAATGAATTTGCCAGAGGTAAGCACAATAATTTTTGTTCTGGTTTTACTTTAAAATATTGTGAGGATTTAAAAAAAAACCTGGCACAGGATTCAAAGACTTGATTCCAATCTCCTTTTAGATATTTAATATTTTTGTAGCTTTGAGCAAGTAACTTATCCTCACTGGTCTCCATGGTCTTCATTGTCTAATGAAGAGGAGGGATTATATGTCTTCAGGGGTTTCTTCCTGCTTGATCTATATCTTTGATCCTCCTTAAGTGATTCCTTCCTTGAAAATTTAAGAGAATTACCAATGACTATGTTTTTGTTTTTGATTTTTTCCCCTAGCACTACTCTAGTCCCTTCCAAACCTCATAACTTTGGAAATCCATGCTTTGGACTAGTTTGCTATAAGTATGATACACAATATTGGAAACATGCCTTTGAAGTAATAACTATGGTTATTCTGGTGACAACTACAGAAAAACTTTCCAACAAGGAATTTCAATATGGCTTTCAATGCTATTATTTTTTACTTACAACACAAACACATTGAGGTTTTTTTTAAAAAGCCATGCAAACAAACAGCTGGTGTTTTGCTACATGGCACCAAATGCCCAGTTTGGCTGAATGTTTTAAAGGAAAAACCAGTTTGGGGATTTTTTTTTTGGATATTAAAAACAATCTCCTTTCAAAATTTAATTTGAGTAGAGCCAAACAGAGATGTAACTATGAGGAAAAGTAAAGGCAATCAGATGTAGCTCTTTAGATGGTTTCTGTATCTTTCATTCCATTTCTTAGTCACTTCAATGGAAAGGTAGGTTAACTTGTAGAAACTGTGTTTTTACTGTCCAAACATGACAGGATGGCTTCCCTGGACCTCTCCCCAAAATGGAGGCCCTGGGAAAAATTTACCAGTGAGAGCAGAAGTCAAGAGAAGCAGGGTAATGTTTCAGAGTAAGAAAGTCCCAGCTGCTGATGGAAGGTCCAAGGTGAAAATATAGACCAGGCATGTTGTTGTTATCTAGAAAGGCAGAAGCAGACTCAGGAAGGGATTGTTGTAGATTAACTACTTTTCTGTAGTGGAAAAGGAGTTTCTTCAACTTTAGTTATCTATACTAATGAGGTCATGGATCTATGGAAAAAAAGAAACAACTCTGTAACATAAATAAATGATAATTATCATTATCATGATATATGAGTGGTAGCTGGACATAGTAAATAGAGAGCTGAACTTGGAATAAGGAAAAAATCTGGTTCAAGCCCCACTTTTAACAAGGGGTGTATGTGCACACACATGCATGCATGTGGGTGTGGGTGTCTGTCGGGAGGAGAGAGGGTTGAGATAGGTTAGGAAAAACTTTGCACCACCGAAAGGATTTTATATTTGATCCTACAGGATTTAGGGACCCACTGGAGTTTATTGAGTAGGGGGATAATATGGTCAGACCTGTGTTTTAGGAACACCACTCTAATACTTATGGGCAACAGTGGAGAGACTTAAGGCAGGGAGAAACTCAACCAGCAAGCTATTGCAATTATCCAGACATGAGATTATAAGGATTCACATCAGTATGTGGTAAGGATTGTAATAAAGACCTTATTTTTAGGCTACCAAGAGTATAAGTTGGAGAGAAGGTGCTAATCTAAATGGGTAGAGGTCGTTTTTCTCACCCAGGAACTCATTACACCAATGATTATAGAAATCTGGTCCCTACCCTATCCTATTATTAAATATAATGTACTATTTTATTTTTTCTTGGATATAGCTTAAATACATTAGCAGGTATGGGTTTTGTAGAATCTTTAGTTTTAGCTAACTTTTTTTAAATGTCAAGGGTTCATGTCTGATGATTTTTCATTGTGCCCAGACAATTAGAATCAATTAGTATTTCAACTTTGTAAGCATCAGTATATATGAATAAGGCATAGATACCCACTATATACAACATCTTTTCACTTTAAAAAATCTATTTTTGGAAACAAGTTCAAAGTATTTGGAAAGGAACTACAGCTATCTTCACCAAAAAAATGAGGTAGATATCAATAAAAATGAACCTTTTCAGTAAAGTATCTCTAATGATTTAATTCAGAATATCATAGCATCAAGTAAAGATTGTTTGAAGCATTTTTTTCGGGATATTGCTCAATTTGCAAGTTCTTCGAGGAGAGCAAAATCAGACGGTCTATATATTCTAAAAATTCCCAACATGTTTAGTCTAATATCCCATGGATGTTCATTAAATATAACATCTACGAAAAATCTGAAAGTTATAACTTGTAGCTTCTAACGAACAATAGGATTTTCCTCTTTTTGATCTATAATTTGAAGTCACATATCTTTTCCTGTCTAAGCAAGGGATGGATTTAATAATCTAATAGGCCTTTTCCAGGTCTATCTATAATCTATCATTAAATATTCAAAGATATAAGGAGACATGAAGTATGGGAGTAGAGATTATACTATTATGATTTATGACCCAATTCTTCAAATTATTTATTAGAAGAACTTAACCCAAGCCTTCAACCATGGCCAGTCATCATTTAACTTTGTCATATAGCCTGACATGTAAAAAATGCTCACATTTACATTCTTCCATTAGAAACCCTAAATCTTCTCATTGTAAAAAGAAGAGTAAGTCCATAGCTTAAACCCATAACTGAATGCACTGTCCCACTGAGGACTTTGATTTTCTGTTTTCCTATGTATATTTTAAATATAGTAAGTAACAAAATGGAATCTTTAGGACAAAAGAGGTGGCTGATTCACACTTGAAATACATAGTAGTTATGCCTTTGAAATCCTTTAAATCCATGGGAATGAGCGAAAAGGATTCAAGTCAATAAACATATATATTAAATGCCTACCATGTGCAAGACAGCAGACTCTGTGTAGCAGTGAGTAAGGGGGAGAGGATAAAGACAAAAAAGGAAAGATTGGTAGCCTATAAAGAATTTATCTTGTGTCCTTTTGTAACTAGATCATAGATAACACTTACATAATGTTTTAAGGTTGGCAAAACCAAAACAAAAACTTTCATTTTCTGGGTATAACATTTATTATAACAAACTCTTTTTGCTGTGGACATACTGGCTCTTCCATATGGGTACTTCCTCCTTGCTCTTTGTCTGGAGCCCCTCATATCTGTAATTTTCAACAATGGATACTGACTAGATTTCCAGTAGATCTGTTAAACTAAATATGTCTAAAAGACAACTCATTATGTTTTCCCCTAAGACCTCCCCATTCTTAACTTCCCAATTAATTTGGAGGGCAACAGCATCCTGCTAGCCCCTCAGCCTCACAACCTAAAAGTTATCCTAGACTCCTCCATACCTTTTACCACCACCATTCCCACACAAACTGTTGCCAGAGTTTGTTGGTTTTAGCTTCACAATATCTCTTGAAAATACCCTCTTCTCTCGCCTGACACTGCCATACCTGGTGCAGGCCCACATTACCTCATGCCTTGATTAATGTAATAGCCTGCCGGTGGTTCTATTGACTCAAATCTCTCTTCACTCCAATCCAGCCACCAAAGTGATTTTCCTAAAGCACAAGTTTGACCATGTCATTGCCTTATTCAATTAATTCCAGTGCCTTCCTCACCTCAGCTTGGGGGTCATCTCACCCAAGGACTAGATGCATACTCATTCACAGATATATCTTATCCCTTTGGTGAGATGACAGTATATTGATCTTTCTAGTGATTATGATCCAGCTATATCCCTTCTTTCTCTTGCTATGAATTCTATTTTGTGGTCCTGAACATCCCATTGGGTGACAAGTTTCCCCTTGCGTGAGTTAAACTTGTGCTTTTCTTGATACATACTCAGGGAGGTTAAAAATGCCAAAAGTTCCATAAAAGGAAATGTGGTAATTTCAAAAACAGTAAAACAAGTCAGCTATATTGGGGGGGAGTTAAAAAATTAGGGAGAGCCAGGGAGAATAAAGGAAACATCCTCTTGGCCCCAGTGTGAAATTGAGCACCATGCTGGGGCCTCAGTCTGAAACTGGACACTCTGATGGGGACTCTCGTAGAACTGGATAGCCTTCTGGGGCTATAGAAGAAATAGGGCACTCTATCCCAAAAAAGTTAAATCCAGTGGGTTTTAATGTAGTTTTTACCTGAGTTTATCATGACCAGATCTTAGGGGAAGGAAGTAAAGAGGCTGGACCTGGAGACTGTCAATGATCTATGCTTGTAGTGAGGAGGAAAGAGTGCTATATTACAGGTTTTACTTTGACAGGGTGACTCAGCTTCCTGGGATGGGGGAGGCTGAGCTTACTGGGGCTTCTTCATTTAATGAGTCTAGGAGGATAGTCTAGTCCTTACAGTACCAAATAAAAGCCTGTTGCATTTAACATTTGCTCCCTGATCTGGTGGTTCTATGGAAATTTCTAAGTCCCCAAAAATCATTTGGCACAGTCTGAATAAGAAAATGCTAGGTGGCACATTAAATAGAGAGTCAGTCCTGGAGTCAGGAAAACTCATCTTCCTGAGTTCATATCTGGTCTTAGACACTTATTAGCTGTGTCTGGGAAAGTCACTTAACCCTGTTTGCCTCAGTTTCCTCATCTGTTAAATGATCTGGAGCAGGAAATGGCAAACCACTCCAGTATCTTTGCCAATCAACCCCAAATGAGGTCGTGAAAAATTGGACACAATTCAAATGACCAAAAAACAAGAACAACACAAACAAGAAAATGATAGCTATGAGCTTAACCACAGCGTTGCCACTTCTTTGACTAGCAGCCATGGAAGTTGCATGACATAGGAAATCATTTAATGTGCTATAAAATATTAGTATTAAAACATTCATTTTTTTTCGAAGAAGTTGGTCAAGGCAAGTTTGTGGGATATGGAAGAAAAACAAATGCGAAACCAACGATAGTAAGTAAAAGATTAGACAATGAAGTAGAGGGAAGTGTATGCTTCCAACAAACAAACGAAGTATCTACTTACTATATGTAAATCACAGTTGCAGGTTCTGTGAGGGATATAAGTTGACATGCTCAGTACTAATCCATTCCCTGTCAGAGGTTTTGAGCTTAAGGGGCCTTCTCCATTTAGTGGATCAAGGAAGCTATTCAATTCCTAACAATGCTAATCAGTGCTTACCCAATTTCTCACATTGCAATTGAGTAGAATATGAGTACATGAACTTCAATAATTATAATCCAATGTGCTAAGTACTGTAAGAAGTATATAGAAGAGTATTACAATGATTCAGAAGAAAAAAGGAAACAATGGGAACAATTAGTAAAGGAATAACAGAGATGAGATAGTGAATTTGAAGGATAAGTAGCATTTACAAAGGCAGAAATGGGGATTGCTTCTTGGCAAAGGGAACAACATGTAGAAGGAAACAGAAGTGGATACATCCAGCAGCCCAGTTTGATAGGAGTTTAAAAGAGTTGTGAAAGCATAGTGAGAAAACCATCTGGAGAGGAAGATTGGGGACAGGTAATGGAATTCCATGAACAGATTGAATGTTTTGGAGGAGCAAATTAGGAGATGAGATGAAAGTGATCCAGAGAATTCTCAAGCCCCCCAAAATCATCTTGTCCATCCATCTGTCTCTAAGGAAAAAAGTTGTCCCTAAGCTGTTCTTGGTTCAATTGAGAAATCTTCAGAATGACAAATCTTTTGAGCATAGCAGAATATGCCTATTTTTTCCCATTCTGTCATTTAAAAAAGACTAGGGAGATCATCCAGATTTCTTTGTTACTTAGTATGTGAAGAAGTGAAGCAGATAGTTAGCAGAACACTGACCAGATCCCAAATAACTAAAAAGGGTAAAACTCAGAAACGAATTTTTAGATGTTGTTTGAAAGGTAGCGAGAATGGAAACAGGAGGATGCTTATCAAATCGGCAAGTGAAAGAATCCAAGCTAATCAGGATCTATCAAACTGAGAAGCTCTAAATTCAATGTTACAGAAAATTTTTACTTTTTGTTTTCTTTTGGTTTTCTAACTGACCTGTAATAGTAAAGACAGCTGTTAGTTAGGAAATTCCCTCTCCCAATGAAGTTTTTCATATCTGTTCTGCCACTTGTAATTTTAGAGGATTCACTGGGAAACTGAGAAGTTAGGCAAATTGCCCAGCATCATAATATCAGTTTATATTAGAGATAGTATTTGAACCCAGATCTTCTTGATTCTGAGAGCACTATCCTATCCAATAATAAACAGTAATTCACAGAGGATCAGAAAACCCGGTAGTTATCAAATAGGAAATCACATGGTATTGTGGCAAACACAGGGGACTGAGTCCAAATAGATTCTTCTACTGGATCTATATGTGAACTATTCCACTTGTCATTTGTAGGTTTCTAATTATAATATTAGCAAGAGAAGCAGCTCTTGTATTACTTTCTATCTAGAAGTCAACCCACACACTTTCATTCCCTACTATATACTAGGCATTGGGCTCCAGCTGAGAATTCAAATACAAACAATAAAACAATGCTTCATCTCAGTTAAATTACATTCTAGTAGGTAATACATGCATGCACATACACACGTGTGTGTGTATAAAGATTAAAAGTCCTGTATATCTATAAAGTGAATATATGACAGATAAATACAAGGTAGTTAGAGAGGAAAAACATTTGAAGGGCCCAGGAAAGGCCCTTCAGGTGATGCCTGAATTGCACCCTTTAGGATCGAAGAGTTTCTATAATTCAATTTTATTATATTAAATAAATAGAACTGAATCAAAAGAGATCCCTCCCCTGTCTTTTTCTAGTCAATCTTTGGGATATTATAGTCAAATAAAATATTTTATAGGGGCTTTCAGCCTATTATTTTAAAACACAATTTAAAAAGCTTTTAAAATAGTAATAATTAATTACAAGCTATATCTGAAAGATATAGTCTTTGTATCCTCAGTCCCTAGCACAGTGACTTGCATATAAAAGGTGCTAAATAAATATTTATTGTGTAGTTTAGGTTGATGTTTTCAGTAATAACTCTATTGTAATAGATCTATAATTTAGCATGATCAGAAGAACAGTTATAGAAATGGATTTGGCAAGACTTCACAACTCAACAGTGAAAATATTACTTTGGTTTGGTGTGCAGTTCAAAAGTTAAAAATGAATTACTCACCATGGACCTGTATGCAGCCCAGATCTTCACCAGCATTGGTCACTTGTTGACTGAGTAAGTTATAATGGTTAAGATGAAATCACCACTCTTTTCTTTTTGAGAACCATCTTCTCATTGTAAAGGCAACTGATTTGATCATCACCCCTTTTGGGATCAGTATCAAAGTATCCTATTTTTTTTATCTTGTATGATATGAGGTAAGTTCCTCATTCACTTCAAGCAAGCTACATTCAGAGCTTGTTGTAACTCTTCTGTTCTTTAAAAGTATATTTGGTAGGTCAAGAACTCTAGAAATTACCAGCTTGCAAGGTCTCATAATATGTTGAGAACTGAAAAGGACATCAAAAGCCTCCTAGTCTAATGCCATTCTTTGAGAGATGAAGAAACTGAGGCCCAAAGAAGTTACTTACTTGTCCAAGGTAATACTGATAGTAAGTGGAATTAAAAGTTGAATATTCCTCTTTGAATGCACCCTTTACTATGAAGAATTAAAGCCATTCTAAGTCTATCTGCCAAGACAAACCCAGGGCCTATATGAACAAAATTATGAAACAATTTTCACATGAATAAAGTCAGGTCTAAATAAATGGAAAAATATCAGTTGCTCGTGGTTAGGCCGAGCTAATATAATAAAAATGACAATTTTACCTAAATTAATCTATCTATTCAGTGCCATACCAATTGAACTACCAAAAAATTATTTTACAGAGCTGGATAAAATAATAACAAAATTCATCTGGAAGAATAAGATGTCTAGAATATCTAGGGTATTAATGAAAAGAAATGCTAGAGAAGGTGGCCCAGCCATACCAGATATTAAACTGTATTGTAGAGCAGCAGTCATCAAAACTACCTGGTACTAGCTAAGAAACAGAGTTGTGGATCAGTGGAATAAGATAGGTACACAAGATGGAGAAGTCAATGACTATAGCAATCTACTCTTTGATAAACCCAAAGAGGCCAGCTTCTGGGCTAAGAATTCACTATTTCACAAAAACTGCTGGGAAAATTGGAAAATGGTAGGGCAGAAACTGGGCATAGACCAATATCTTACACCACATACCAAAATAAAGTCAAAATGGGTTCATGATTTAGGAGTAAAGGCTGATACTCTAAGTAATTTGGGAAAGCAAGGAATAGTGTACTTATCAGATTTATGGAAAAGAAAAGAATTCATGACCCAACAAAAGATAGAGAGCATTACAAAATGCAAAATGGATAATTTTGATTATGTTAAATTGAAATGTTTTTGTACAAAAAAACACAATGCAACAAAAATTAGGAGGGAAGCAGAAAATTGGGAGAAAATTTTTACAACTAGAGTCTCTGATAAAGGCCTCATTTCTAAAATATACAGGGAACTGAGCCAAATATATAGGAATATAAGTCATTTCCCAATTGAGAAATGGTCAAAGGATATGGACAGGCAGTTTTCAGAGGAAGAAATTAAAGCTATCTATAGGCATATGAAAAAATGCTCTAAATCACTACTGATTAGAGAAGTGCAAATCAAAACAACTCTTAGATACCACATCTCTCCTGTCAGATTGGCTAAAATAACAAAACAGGAAAATGATAAATGCTGGAGAGGATGTGCGAAAATTCAAACATCGTTACATTGCTGGTGGAGTTGTGAGCTGATCCAGCCATTTTGGAGGGCGGTGTGGAACTATGCCCAAAGGGCTATAAAAATGTTCATACCCTTTGACCCAGCAATACCACTTCTAGGGTTGTATCCCAAAGAAATCACACAAGCAGGAAAAGGACCCATATGTACAAAAATATTTATAGCGGCTCTTTTTGTGGTAGCTAAGAATTGGAAATCAAAGGGATGCCCATCAATTGGGGAATGGCTGAACAAGCTATGGTATATGAATGTGATGGAATACTACTGTGCTATAAGAAATAGGAATGATACAGACTTCATAACAACGTGGAAAAACCTACACGACATAATGCTGAGTGAGCGGAGAAGAGCCAGGAGAACATTACACAACCACAGATATATGGATTCTGTGAGGACCAACCCTGACAGACTTTGCTCTTCTCAGCAACACAAGGTACAAAGACAACTCCAAAGGACTCACGATGGAGTATGCTATCTACATCCAGAGAAAGAACTATGAATTATGAATGCAAATTGAGGCACACTTCATGCTAGCCTTTTTTTCCCCCTTTGTTTTGTTTTTCTTTTTCTCCCTCTTGTTTTTGTTTTTGGGTTGGTTTTTTTTGGTCCTGTTTCTTCTTTTGCATGATTCATTTCATTGATCACAGTTTTTCTCCATAACTTGACTAGTGTGTAAATTAATTCAATGCAAAGTTATACATGGAAGCTATATGGGACTCCATGCCGTCTTTGGGAGGGAGGAGGGGAGGAAGGGAAGAAAATCTGGAAGTCAAAAATATGTAGCACCGAATGTTGTATACTAAAAATAAAAAAAATTAATAAACTTTTAAAAAAGCCATTCTAAATTTTACTTCAGGAATTTAGGCTATAAAAGTACAAACTGGTGCTTCTCTATATTCGTCTGAAGATTTTTAAAAGGCCCAACACTAGTAATTGTGTGGTTCTCTGTATGGCTCTAACTACTCTTTACAGGTAAGATGAATTCCACATATAAGAGGTTCTGAGGTCATTTAAAAATAATAATATCAAGGTCAATTAAATCAACAAACATTTATTTTTTCCTTGGTGCCAGATAATGGTGATACAAACACAAAAATAAAACAGACTCTGATCTCCAGGAACTTAGATGTTTTACTGGAGTGAACCACTCATGTAATTGAGGAGGCATTGCTTATCCCAAAAGTGTCCCTCGTCTACGTAAATTTAAGTACTTTTAATAGTTCCATTTCAAAGTTTAAGTTGCCACATGTAATGATGAGAATTTTTCTTTCAGAGACTGCATGAAATTTTTGCACCTCTTTACTCCTGTAGTTCAAAGCCTATATGGAACAAAATGAAAACACATCTCTGCAAGTACATATGTAGCAGGACTGGTCTGGTTGTATCCTTGTATTTAAATTGCATTTCTTAACATCATTTAGCCTACTTTCACATTTGGATACTTTATAGAAATAGGACTATTTTTGAAGAGTAATTCTTTGAATGATAGATGTGAGATGAGTTTCTTTACTGCTCTCAGATTATCAACTGTATTTGATAAATGCTTAGGCCACTGGCAATAGAGTGCACTGATCTGACTCCATATGAACTAGATTTGTTAAACCTTAAATTATTTTGCTCTTTTCCTATGGGAGAGTTCTTGACAGTGATAGTGTATAATTTATACACTAACTCTAATGTTTTCACCTCTTTATTATTTACTACCCCATGTAAAATGACTTAGAATTGACTAACCAGAATAGTCTTCAAGTTCCAATTCAAAAATATATTGCTACTCTAATATAGTTGCCAGTACATTAAAAAGAGAAATGGAGGAGGAGGGATTTTGAACAAAGTTGGTGACATGAAAGGCATCTCAAGAACAATAGTAAACCATATAGAATTAAGAAAGGCATTAATAAATAGCATGGGTTTAGTAATAGAAGCACAAATAAAATGAAAGGAAAGGAAGAGGGGAAAACACAACAAAGCATCTCCTATAAGCAAATGGGTCAATAGCCAGTTTGACTCATCCTGACATCCATAATCCCAGGCATAAGTAAGGAAGAAGTAAGAAATACAGAACAAGAACCTTGCCTCAGGACTCCCTATCCAAATAACTTGATCTCTAGTTCCTTTAACCCACCTAAGAATTTGAGAGGGTGTGGGATTTGGGATTTTAATCCTTATTTTAGCACTTCTTCCTCCGTACAGGCATGTGGGAATAGATAAACTCAGCATGCCAGATTGGGGCTGTGGCAGAAAGAGTCTGGGAAGCCATCAAGATGCCAGATTGATCATCCCATCTAAAATTAATAGCCCAGGCTAAGAGACCACAATCCTGAAACATTATCCGTATATAGATGTCCCAGACTCAGTCCACTGGAGGGAACAAAGTCACGAGGATATCATGTTAGGCTTCCTGGCTACCCTACTTCAGAACAGTGATTGAGAACTCAGTTTGGCAATTTATACTACTCCATTCCCATCTTAGGTCCTGTAGTGTGAGAATAGAGTGGCAGCAGCTTAAACAACTGCAAAGATAGTTGAAGTGAGAAAGAGCAGTGGCAAAGAACTGCAAAGTAATTGAGCAAACCAACCATTGGGAAATAGCTAGACAAATAGTTGCATATGAATGTAATGGGATATTGTTGTCTAGTAAGAAAATACAAAAGGAGTAGTTTCAGATTAACCTGGGAAGGCTCCTATGAACTGATAAGAGAGTAAAATGAATAGAACTAGGAGAACAATTTATACAACAAACAAGAATATCTCAAAGAGTGACAACTCAAGGACCCTGATCAAGGCAAATACCAACAATGGTTCTATATGGTAAAATATGCTACCTATTTACTTATATAAAAAAGATTAGTCTCAAGACACACAATATTTGTGTATGTTTGTATATTTGTACATATGTATGTATTCATGTGTATATATATGTATGTGTGTATGTACGTTGTGTTGGGTTTGTCTTTTATTTTTGAAGAGGACTATGACATCAGGGAAATGATGACATGACCTGAAGTTGACTTTGATTTGAGTAAGGGAGGGCTGTGCAAGACCACCAGCTGTATTTTCTCCTCCAAAGACATCTGGATCCAGTGACCAGATATTCATCAGGATGACTGGAGATGACCCAGGATGCAATGGGAGACCCTGGTCCTTTTAGGCTAAGGCCTTTTCATGTACTCACTTTTTCATGTACATCAGGGAAATGATGACATGACTTGCAGTTGACTTTGCGTTGAGTAAGGGAGGGCTGTGCAAGGTCACCAGCCTCACTTTCTCCTCCAGAGCCATCTGGATCCAGTGACTAGATATGCATCAAGATGACTGGAGATGACCCAGGATGTAATGGGAGACCCTGGCCCAGTTTCACTTAATGGCTGTATTTTGGGTCCTCTTAGGTTAGAATGAATGTCAATGGTAGGTGTTTCTCTTTGGAACAGCAACCCTGAGAGTCTTCCCCTCCGAGCTTGATTTTTTTTCTAATTAAAGGTGCCATCCTTTTATTCACTTCTTAAAGAGGCCTATTCGCTGTTACCCAACTAGCTGGGTCCCCTTTCAGGCAGCTGGTTGGGTAACTCAACTCATCCTCTCCCTCTCCCTCTCCTTCTCCTCTCCGAAGAAGATAAATTATGATGGCCAAAAGCTGCCCACTTAACTTGGGTTTTACTGGCTAGATTTCATTCTTTCTCTCTCTTTTTTCTTTTCCTCTTTGATTCTATTAATTGAAAAGAAAGAAAGGAAAAAAAAAAGGAAACAGGATCAAACCTCCAAAAGTCTGCAGAAATGAACAAGTAGAAAACTCCCATTGCATTAAAGACATAATAGAAATTAAGAAAATCACAAAATAAAAAATATAATTAAATAATTCCACAGTACTTACAAACAAAATTATAGAATAAAAGTGATTTGGAAAAAAATAAAAGAAGAAATGAAACAAGAATAAAAGAATGACATTAAATTTCTTAAATGAAAATTTGGAGGGAGAATAAATAATGAGAATAAAATATAGAAAAAAAAAATTAAAGTAGAGGATACCATGAAAAATAACATGGAACCAACAGAATCACCAAATGCAATGATATAATAAGAAATATCAAAAGAAAGACAAAATAACAAAATTAGAGTATATTGGTAGCTATTAGGGGGAAAATGAGTGAATGAATGAATGATTGAAGGAATAAGAGAATATCTAGGCTGGAATTTGGGAGAAAAGATCTCAAGGCCCTTGGAGTGTGATGGCAAAATAGATTTTAATGTGTATTATTTAATATCATTTTATGATAAAACCATATCTACTATTGATCATAAATCATTTGACTGGCCCAAGGTCTTTGGTGGTAAGGGCTATTTTCTCCCCAGGTCCTCAGTAGTTTGATTGCTTAGGAGGTACAGGCTACAATTCTTAGAGAAGCATTCACTAGTTCTCATCTACACCAGAACTGATTACCTGGGTGATGGCTATAAGACATGGGATGGTGGGAGAGTTTTTGGTCTGGGAGACATTAGTAATCCTTCAATTGAGGGCCTCAAGTGCAGGGCTTATCACCATCAAGGAAGTGGTGCTTGAAGTGGTGGTAGAAAAATTACTTGACTGACACTTCCTCTACTTTCTCTTAAAGAGCCTTGGTGCTTTGACTATGCTGACTTACCTGCCATGTGATTAGCAGGTAGTCATCAGCTTATGGAGATGTCTGTGTATGGCTTTGTATTTTCCATTGTATTTGGTTCTTTAGATAATGGCTGCAAGAACTGTACTGAGGGAAATAAAACATGACCTGGAAATCAAAGCAAGAAAAGCTAATTTAAATAAAGACCACTAGGCTCCCTGAAAACCATGACACAAACCTTATTCACCACTAGCCCCGTAATAACAACAACAGCAATCCATGAATACTCTATTTTAAGAAATCACAATAGAAAATTAATCAGAACTATTGACACTAGAGGAAAAAGTGAAATTAGAATTCACTGCTCATGATGTAAAAGAATTTCTAAATTTAGGATAACCAGAGATATACTAGCCAAACTCTTGAGCATCTTGATAAAAAAGAAAATAGTATAAACAAAAATAAAATAAAAATAAATAAGAGCTCAGGAACTATTGTAGGAATAACACAAAATAATGTATCAAATATCATAATGGAAAGAAAATCTTGTAATATGATCACCAAAAGGCAAAAATTAGATCATTTAGAGTCAAAAGTGAGAAAGAACTGATAAATAGAACTATATATAGAAGGATTTTAAACATATGTGTCTATATGTATGCATACATTCACATGCACTCATATTTGTAACTAATGGGAAGAAAAATATTCAAAAAGAAATGTATATAACTTTATTATATATTTAAAAGGAAGAGCAAATTGTAGACAATAGATTTTCAATTTCATATACAATCATCTTTTTATTATGTTATAGAAATGCTTGTTTTATTGGATAAATTAAAATTTAAATAAATAAGTTTTTTAAGTAAAATAAGCTGTAGAAGCAAGAATATTACTATAAGAGGTAAAAAGGACCTCAAATATAATTTATTCTTTTCAAAAATTCCTATTAAAGAAAACAAAATTGAATGTAGGAAAGGAAAACTAATAAAAATAACTAAATGGGAGCCAACTAAACAACATTGATGATATTAAAATGTTCATTTCCTAAGAATTCTCTTTTCAAATTCTTACCAGTTACAGAGGTAAAAAAGAGACACCTGGGTGTATAATGTGTATGTATGTATACATGTATATATATATATATATATATATATATATATATATATATGTATGTATGTATGTATATATGTATACATGTATATATCTATGTATATAGATATATACATGCATGTACACTGTGTATTTGTGTGTTTTAAGGAGAGAAAAAAGGAAAAAATGGAAAGGTGGTTTAGTATTTAAGTGCTTAAATAAAAAGTAATAAAATGCATATAAAATTCATAATATGACAACAATTTTGGGATTTCAACTTTTTTCCGTTTTAGCGCTAAATCAATTTAACATAATGACAAAAACGATGTTAATGAGTTGAATAGATTTTTAAAAATTATACATTTTTATATTATAGACAGATGGTCATTACTGCATGAAATTTTTAAGGGATATACATATTTCTTCATTTAGTATGGCATTCCTAAAAATGATAATGTGCAAAAGCATAAAAAATCAACAAATACAGAAAAGTAGAAATTGAAACATCATTTTAGAGTTCACAAGAAAATACAATTGGAACATTTTAAGAAAATATTTAATTACAGGTTAAACAATACAATCCTAGAATATGATTGGTTTAAGGAAAAAAAACATAGAAATAAATAAATATGAAATAAAATTATGATAATAAAACAGTATGACAATTTCATGGGAGCAGCAAATTCACTATTGTAGCAAAAGTATTTATACAAATAATTTTACTAATAACTTGGGGGTAAGGAAAAATTAATGAGTTGAGCATGCACTTTAAAACAAACCTGGAAAATCAACAAATTAAGTCTTTCTCAAACTAAGAAAAATGTAAGTTCTCAAATCAAAGATAAACTAAAATTAAAAACAAAATAAAAATTAATTAATAAAATTAAGAGCTTGCACATTTTGATGGCAACATCAGGAAAACCAAAAATAGAATGGTCTTTAGCTAATTTGATTTTAAAATGAAAAGTAAGAAAATAAAATTACCAAAATGAAAAAAAAGAAATTCACATCTATAAAGAGAAAGTGAAAGATAGTATCCAAATTTGATAAACTTAATGTTATGCCAAAATACTGAAAACTTAAATGCAATAATTAAAAATGTTTAAAATTTTGTTGTTGTTGTTGTTGTTGTTTTTCAGTTGTTCAGTCATGTCTGACTCTTCATAACCCCATGGAAGATAGCACACCTGGTCCTTCTATCCTTCACTGTCTCTTGAAGTCTAGAAATATTAATAAAAAATAATTTAGTAAGTCTAATTTCAAAACTGGAAACCAAATTATCTATACATGAAATCCCTAAAGTAGGAGATGGGGGGAGGCAGTGAGCTCTATTCCCAGATGGACATACAATAAGATTATATAAAAATTAAGTCCTATGTTAGATATACCATTTTCAAATTATATCATATATCAATATATGACCTAAATATGACAAATAACATCATTAAAAAAGATTGAAAGAAAAACTTTTCACAACAAAAGGAAAATAATTCATAATTAGATAAAAGGTAGAGGTGATCATAAAAGAATAAATATGCAGTTCCAATTTCATAAAATTAGAAAAGCAATTGCATGAATAAGAGTAAGGTATCCGAAAATAGAAGAGAAGCTGTGAATTAAGAAAACTTAATGAGAAAGAGATTTGTTAAATATCTGATATTAAAACTTATATGGACAACTAATATAAACATATGCATATACGTATGTATCTATTCTCTAATAAATAAGTAATAAATGGATATACACAATTTTCAAAAGGAAAAATGCAAGCAAAAAGATCATTTGTTTTTCAATTTTGAGTCAGTATGGTATTATGGAAAGAATACTAAGTAAAATCAGTTCATTTTTCCAAAGTGCCTTCCTGCTTCAAATCTATGGTCTTATAACTATGAACTCAGTTTTCAATTTGTACCATCATATTCACCAAAAAATATGTAAATATGGGAGAGACTGCTTGAACATTGTTGCAGTAATGCACTGTTATTGGCACTCTGAATGTATATAAACCCCTTGGGAGACATTTTGGAATATACTAAAGTCAATCAACTATACACAACCTTTGTTCCAACAATAGCACTGATGCATGTACATTAATATCAAAGACATAAAAAAGTAAAGTACATACATACATAAACACACATACACACATACACATGTGATCATACACAAATATATGTTTAGATTTTGTATAGAGGGTATATGTGAATATATATGTACATTTATGTATATGCATACATACATATACACACATGCACATAACTATATTAAACTACTACCATCTTTTTTAGAAGAAAAAAAATTAGAAGAAAAGTAGGTTCTCTTTGATGGGGATGCGGCTAAATAAATAAATTTTGTATTTGCCTAATTTGTTAATATTATTGTGCCTTAAAAATGTTGATTACTAAAAATCCAAATAAATTTGTATGAACTGATGCAGAGACAAAGAAGAACCAGTCTATCAACCTACATAATGATCTCAATATTGTAAAGCATAATAAAATTGAAAGATTTCAGAACTCTGATTAATTCAGTGTCTGATTATGACTTCAGAGGACTTAATATGAAGGACAATAATATTAAAATCAACTGAAAGTTCTTTGCCTTTTAACTTCCCTATAAGAGGGAATAACAAAATGTTTTTCTCCCATTTATGATTGAGGGCTCACATGATGTAAAGGAGGCAATGTTTTCTGTAAACCTTTAAAACATTAGGTAATTCCAAACATTGGTAGAAATAACGTTAGTTCTCCTATTATTTTATCATATTTTTCATTCATCTTTTACTTGTGTTTAACTCTTAATGACACCATTTGGGGTTTGCCACTTCCTTCTCCAGCTCATTTTACAGATGAGAAAACTGAGGAAATAGGGTTAGGTAACTTGCCCAGGGTCACAAAGCTTGTTAAGTGTCCGATGCTGAATTTGAACTCAGGAGGATGTATCTTCCTGACTCTAAGCCTATGACTCTATTCATTTTACCACTTATCTGTCTTAGTTTATCATATTATTTCCTATTAAATGGACACTATTTTTGCAAGCATAAACCTTAATATTAAAGTTTAACACTGAAGAAGCTTTGTATCATCATTACCACTGCCACTACTATTGTCATTGTATTCAGTCATTCTTTTTTTAGAGTAAATTGTCCATAAATTTCCCAAAGTTCATAGTTTAAACTAACAAGGACCAAACTGCTCTTTCTTTATTATTCATTCAAGTATATAATATGCATGAATTAATTATTCTTTAAGAGGTCTCCTGAATATGTATTTTCTCACTTAGTAGATTACATTTCTAGATTCCAACATCTTGAGGTATAGGAAATCCCTCTAACCCCTGAAAAACCCTTGAATCAATAGAGAATTATTTCATTCATCCCACTTTTGAGAAGGCATGTTTGTGTCTGTGGAGCTTGAATAAGAGAACCACAATGACTATTAATAATCCAACTCCTATAGACTAATGGGGAAAAATAGGGACATATCTGGTTTATTTTTTAAAGTCAAAAGATTTTTTTCTGTCAGTTTAGATAATGAAGAAGACTCATTTGTGGGGCTGCTGTATATACCATACTGACAGATTGAGAGTAATAATCAGATATGATGACAGTCTTCACAGAAATCTGGAGACAGGAAAGAATCAGAAAAGGGTGACATGATCTATATATATCAAAGAAATATTCATGCCAAGCTGAATCTCATTTCCTTAAATTTCAGAGAGGCCCCCTCAATCACCTGAAAACCTTTCATAAGTCAAGTTGGAGTCACACAGGTAATGGCATTGATGATGACTTTGATGTCTAAGGATAGAAAGGTTAATGAAAATATTATCTACTCATAAAAAAGATGGACAGGATTATCCCATTCTCAGCAACATTCCAGGATTACTGAAACAATATTTCTTTACAGAATTTTATGACCCCTCCCCACTTTCCTTAATAATGGCAATTATTTTATCCAGAAGAGAGCTGATCATTCCAATAACATCTTGCTAAGGGGGAGAAATACCATGTGTAATATTTAGTGTCTCACGAAGCAAGTATTGATTATGTTTCTGCAAAATCCTTGTTTATGTGGTAAATACAAACATTTAGGTTCAGTCTTATCCTCAAATGGATTAAGCAGTTGAAAAGATTTAAAGTATGATCTCTTCCTTAAATATCTCCCACTCTCTCTGAAATTCTAAGAATTAATAATTAATTTGGTTCTAAAAACCCCATGATATTTAAAAGGGAAATACCTCTAAAAGGCTTAAGATAGATTCTTAATCATTCAGTCCATAGTATGAATTAGTAGTTATAATGATAACGCTGAGAGGATTGGAATTTTGGTGGGTGGGGAAGAAAGCAAGGGTTAATTTCAGACTGAAAAGAGATCTTGGAAGATCATTAATTAAGGCATACCACACTGAAAGAGGAAGGCTTTGGGCAACCATCGGGAAGCCTGAGATCAAAGATGTTTAGTTCCCTTCCCTTCCCTTCCCTTCCCTTCCCTTCCCTTCCCTTCCCTTCCCTTCCCTTCCCTTCCCTTCCCTTCTTTTCCCTTCTCTTCCCTTCCCATCTCTATAATGATTCAGCAGCTAGTGAGTAGGTAAAGATGAGAGAGAGATTAATGGAACATGATCATTGAAGAGATATGAGATGACAAAGTTGTTGATTAGATAGATAAATAGATTGATTAAAATTATTTGTGTGTTTGTGTGTGTGTGTGTATATAAAATCAACCACCCTGCCCTTTCATATCTCCTCAAGGACTGTGTGTGTGTGTGTGTGTGTGTGTGTGTGTGTGTGTGTGTAAGTATGCATGTATGTATCTATAATCAATCACCCTGTCCTCCTCAAGGACTGTGTATGTGTATACCTAGATAGATAGATAGATAGATAGATAATAAATAATTTTGGAAAGAAGAGTTACCTCTTCCTCAGAGACAAAAATAAAGGTGAAGTAAATGGGTAAAATTTTAGAGGAGTTTTGAAGTATCGAGTGGGACGAAGAATGAGTTCATGATGGATTGTTTCTACTTTTTTCAGAAAGGTGGAAAAAATGGGAACAGTTCCTTGGGAAGTGGCAAATGGTCATTAGGGGCTTGAGAAGAGAAAAGAAAAAGCTACTGAGAGGAATGAGGTAGATTATGAATCAAGGAAGAATAAAAATTTCACAATGTACCAGTGAAAGCCTTGTTGAAATTTGATAGACTAAATTTTGGCAGTATAGTAGTATGACTTTGTCTTGTGATGAATGAGGCTGGGACTGATTCAGGGATGAAGACTGAGAGAGCAAACAAAGGAATGGATAAGCTGAGATATTTCTCCCAAGGGTGGGAGAAGTAGAAAAAAATTAAACAGTTCAACTTTAGAATTGAACCAATCAAGAAAAAAAATAGAAAAAGTAAGGGTAATGGACAGACGCAGAAATGGGCAGAGCCCCTGGAGACTACAGTAAGCACAAAGAATAAGTTTAAGAAAATTGAGGCACAATAGTGTGGACAGTGTTACCAGAGGGGAGAATTTCAATGTTCAAAATCTCAGAGGTAGTCTAGTTATAGGGCACAGTGATATTTCTGATATAACTATACATGGAAGAGATAGAGTGGAATTTCTGTCATGTAATTTCCAAAGCGGATAACCAGTGGACAAGAAGACATATGCTTCATTATTAGAGTTGGTTTGGAGAGAAAGACAGAGTCAGATACTGAAATCCATGAGAAAAGAAGACAAGTGACTTGGATTTTGTGGGTCACAGTAATAAGTATTTGAGCCAAGTGATATAGAGAAATGGATATCAAAGAGGAGAGTTTGTTGATTGATGGTTGTAAAGAGCACACCCATATGTGGTAGCAGGGAGTGATGAGTATGTCAACTCCTCTTCCTGAGTCAGTGACTCAGTGAACATGGAAGGAAGAGGCATTGGCATTCTCTGGTTGGCCAGAGGTGCAGAATCTTGAGGAGAGGCAAAGGTATCTAGTTTTCTGTTTATTTATGTATCTATCTATCTATCTACCTAGCTATCTATTTATTTATTTACTTTTGTGCAGAGAAGAGATAGAAGATAAAGAGTCATTTTTAAATGGCTGAATAAGAAAGTCTTATAGGACATGATGGGAAGAGATTAAAGGAGAGACAAAGGACTGAAGAGTGGTATCATTGAGCTAGATGGAGAAGACAGTATATGGAGAAATAGCATGGAAAGTGTGTGTGTGTGTGTGTGTGTGTGTGTGTGTGTGTGTGTGAAGTAGGGTTGTCCTCCCTGGAATTATCACCTATGTCATTGGGAGGTACCAGTGCACTGTTAAGTGCCAAATCATTGGGGACTACTTTCCAGTGTCCTCAGATTTTTGAGAGACATATTACTGTGGAACATGATAGGGGGAAGCAAAAATATTCCAAAACTTGTGTCCAGTTTCTTGAATATAACAATGCTTGAACTTAGTCAAACTTGTCCTTAGATGGCAGGCAATCTTTCCATCAGCTGGTTCTTATCCTTCATACCTGAAGAGGATTAAAATGACATAACTATATTTGGATCAAGGTATAGTCAGACCAATATGAAATCAGAAGGCTCTAGCCCAGTTCGGGCACAAATAGTCGACGTGAATATTTGAAGTGAAATTATTTCTAAATTTGCACATCTCGTGTTTCTTTTGAGCTACTGCAAATCTGCTTTTCTCATAGAGCACAGAGTTTTCTTTGATGCAGGAAAGCCATGTTGAATGGTCCTATGCCAGTGTCTCCCATGCCTTACCATGGATTCCAAAGTTCTTCAGAGAGACCTTGAAAGTATCCTTGTGCTCTTTAGCTTCCTCTGATCTCCATGTGAGCACTCGCCTTGTGTGAGTTCTCTGTAAAATAGTCCTTTAAGCAAACATTTGTTTGGCATTCAAACAACAGGGCCAGCCCATCAGAGTTGTACCCTCTTCAGTAGAGTTCAAATGCTTGGCAGTTCAGCTCCTGAAAGGACCTCAATGTCTAGTGCCTTATCTTGCCAGGTGATCTTCAATATCTTCCTAAGACAATTCAAATGGAAGAAATTCAATTTCCTGGCATGGCACTGGTAGACTGTCCAGGTTTCACAGACATATAACAATGAAGTCAGTGCAATGGCTCTGTAGATATTCAGTTTGGCAAGAAGCCTATTACTTAGCCAGTAACTGAAATCTTTTTATCTTGATAAGACTGTCCAGTCTTGAGTTATGTTGATGCTGTCTTCAAGAATACAGAGTTATCACAACATACAAATAAGGCATTGGAGTGAGTTTTCAATTTATATTTAAAAGACATATTATAGACAAATATAGATTACATCAGAGTGGCAACGACATATTAACTGTCAAGGTGCAAGAAAGCGTGAACTTTGGCCCCAAGTGACCTTTGAACTAAGTTATTCTCCAGGATATCATTTTAGTCAGGTAGGGTAGAATCTAGAAACTATCGAAAGCTAACCATTAGTAAAGTTTAGAGGATGAACCTATGAATACTGATGGACTGAATGGTCATATCATTAACTGAACTATTGGGTAGTATAAGCATGTATCAATAAATAGCAACCAAAATTTAAAGAAAAAGGTTTAGCATTGTAAATACCTTCCCATTATACCTGTTAATGAAACATGTTAATGAAAATCAATAGTTCTTCCACCAACATATATTTAACATGGGTTAGTTTCTGGATTAACAGTGACATACCCAGAAACAAGAAAAGTGCAGCATGTTAATAAGAGCATGGGACAGAGAATCAGGCAATTCTAGACTCAAACCAGTAGGGTGGAATGACATAAGCAGTTTCGACTCTAGAGATGTGTTTCCTTGGTTTGAGTATCAGTGCCAACACTAACTAGGTATATGAACCTCTATAACCCTTTCAACCTTTCTGAGCCTTATTTTATCATCTGTAAAAAGATAGAGTTAAGTTAGTTGTTCTTTAAAGGTTTATGCTAAACCACGATGATTGTGGGCCTGAAGAGCAGCAACATCTTTACTCTGAAATATTAAGCACAGAAAGATACAGCAGCTGTCTTATGATAGAGCTCATAGAATAATAATAGCAATATTAATATTCCAACACTAGATTATTAAAATTTACTTTGTTAATGGTACCAGCACTGTTATAATGAGTTAATGCTAGATTTATCTAAGTTATAAAATATAATAATAAAGAACCTCACACTCATGTTGAGATTGTAACAATAACAAAAAAAAACCCTTTATCATTTATATTGCTCTATTTTTCGTGCTTACAACAATTGCCCCAAGGCGAGCATAAAAAAATAACATTATATAATTACTAATGTCAGTTGTAGTTAGAACTGTGTCCAGATTATCATGCTACTGTCTTCTTTAGACAACTCTGTAGATAGATAGATTTGTCTTAAGTAATGTTATAGTCATAGACATGGTATGGAAGAGTGAATAGAGAGGGAGCTTATGAATCAGAAAGACAGGAGGTAAAGTCTAATCTCTGACACATCTTGTTTGCGTCCCCTAGTGCAAGTCGTTTTTACCTTTTAATGTCCTAGCCAATTCTCCAAAATAATACATTGCATTACAGGTGCCTCTGCATTTGTAGGAGGCATTTCCTCATCAGGAGTTCCTTCTACCAATAAAACTATAGGTCTATTGTCCATCCCTAGACCCAATACAGTAAAATTCAGATTGAAAGATGTAAGAGGGTGGAGCAGCTAGGTGGAACAGTGAGTAGAGCATTGCCGCTGGAATCAGGAGGACCTGAGCTCAAATCTGGCCTCAGACACTTGATACGCTTACTAGCTGTGTGACCTTAGGCAAGTCTATTAACCCCAATTGCCCTTCCTTCCTCTATCAAATAAAAAAAAATTAAAATTTAAAAAAAAAATTAAAGAAAAATGTAAAAGGAGAACATAGAAGCAAATTCCCAGAAAAGTTGTGTATGTTTCTATTATCTCTTTAGGGTTATTTTAACATTAATACTTGTTCCATTTCTCACACATTCTATTTATAGGAACCATTAATACAGTACAATGATTTGCGCAAGAAAAATTTTTATTAATAATATCTCATAGAGTCATAGAATTTAAGAGTTGAAAGGATCTGTAGAGATAGTTTGGTCCAACTAGCTCATTTTATAGATAAAAAACTTAACTATAACTCTGTAGAATAATAAGTTAGTAGAATAATATAGGAAGGAAATGGCCTGGTGCCTATGAATGGTAACCTTCCCAGTCATAATAGATGGCATAGAAAATTCTGTGAAGATGGCAGTGAGGGCAGAGAACAAAGCTATAGAGAATGAATCTGACTTAATTAGGATGAAGACGGAGTATGACAGTAAAATTGTGAAGAAGGTAGTACCGAAAAGAAAAATCTGGTGGATGGCTTTAAAAGCGGGATAATTTTATTTCATTTATTTTTTTAAATTTAAAATTCACCTAATTTCCCTCTGATCCTCAGATTGAAAAACAATTTAAAAGGGAATCTTGTTACAAATGTCCATAGTCCAACAAAACGAATTCCCTCATTGTAAATTTATGTGTATTAATAGATAGATGATAGTTACATTAATACACATGTACATATATGTAGATATATGTATATATTAATGTGTGCTGCACATGTGTATCAATCTGCATAACAAGGTGACAATCAAATTAGGCATGAAAGAAAATAGAACCTGTTCAAGGTGTGCAACAATATCAAATCAAATATATAGGGGGGATGGTTTTAACAATGGCCTTTTGTTTGGATCAGAAAGCTTGGAAGAGGTTGCTGGTTCAGGGGTCTAAGAATTTTGAATTATCTCCCAGTCAATCTGACTCAAGTCTCTTGACTCCCCAATTTATCCTCTATACTACTGCCAAAGTTATTTCCCTAAAGTGCACCTCTGACTATTCCATTCCAATGCTCAATAAACTCCAATAGGTCCCTATTGTCTATATGATCAAATACATTGTAAACAGCTCTGTTTAGATTTTAATGTTTTTATAACCTGGCCCCAACATCACTTTCCAATGTACTATCCATTCCTTCACTCTACAGTCCAGCTGAACAGATCTCCATTCTATTCCTCACTGAGAACATTTCTCATTCCCTTATGTCCCTGTACTCACTGTCCCCTATGCTTAGTACATACTTCTTCTTCACCCATACCTCTAACAATCTTTTATTTCCTTCCAAGTAAATTCTCAAATAATGCCTATAAGATGAAGGCTTTTTCTGATGCCCTGGCAGCCAATGACCTCCCTTCCCAATTTATGGACATGATATCTCTCTGAATATAATTTTAGATACTTTAGGATGGTTTAATTTTTATTTTTGTATCCACAGTGGTTAGACTAGTGCCTGGCATATGGCACACTCTTAATAAATGTTTTGGGTTGATTGATTCATTGATTACATTGGTTAGGAATACCTTCAAATGAAAAGCAAATCTGTATAGATGAAGTACTAAGCAAGTTGCACACTTCTAGAAACAAAAAGGCCTTTAAAGTAAAGTCATTTCATTTAACACTAAATGATAAAAGAATCTCCTTTCCAATATACTTGATAAGTGGCCATCCAATACCTACTTTAAAACCTCCTATGGTACAATGAAAAGGGAACTAAAAATGAAAGTGCACAGGCTTTGCAAATTGTATATTAACTCCTCCTCTTGTAGTTATTGGTTATTGTATGGAGGAGTCAATAATTCATGCAAATCTAAATAGGATGAGTATGAATACTGCCTCTGATATTTACAGCTGTGTGACTATGGACAAGCCTTTAACCTCACTGATTCTCATTGTCCTTACTAGTACTATATGTACCTACTGGTACCTAGTGTACCTACTGGTACAATATGTACCTACCTACCTCTCTAGTACCTACCTCATGGTGTTGTTGGAAGCATCTAACAAATCCAAATTACACATCTTAAAATGTATCTGCATATATACATGTTTTCATGTGTGTATCCATATAGGTCTATATTTCAGCTATTACTATTAAATATAAGGCAACTCATTGCATTTTCTGATATAATCATATTCCTTATATATTGAGATAAAAGCTGAAACCTTACAATTTCCATCCATTGGTCTTACTTCTTCACTTCAGAGCCATGAAGAACAACTTTAAAGTGTCTTTCAAATAAGCTTCTTAGTCTGCTGCTGCAGAAAACCTTTGCCTCAAATCTAAATTATTTCACCAATACATCCCTGGACTTGACTTTTGACCTGTTCCTTTGTGAGACCCCTTGTTGGTTACTGGATTTTACTTTATCTAGAGTGATAGCTATTGAGTTAGTGACCCCTATTTCATTCCAATTATTTAATAAGACTTTGGTAGATGCGATGGTGGGAGAGCCTGAGAGCAGAACAAGAATCGTGAACATGATACTTCAGTTAGTGTAAATGTGAATGAGGTATCCATGTTCAATGTGACAGATAGGGCATGCAATTTAATTCTGGCCACTATAGCCTCTAGTGAAGTATAATCTCAGACCACAGTATAATCATGGGCTGAATTAAATGAATAAATGTAACCTTAAAGGAGCATAATTTCCCAAACATTACCAAGAGTTGGGCACTTGAAATGTTAACAGAAAAAAATATTACCCCAATGTTTAATAATAATAATAACAATAGCAGACAACATTTATAAAGCTTCTATTATGAGCTAGGTATTGTGCTAAGAACTTTACAAATATTATCTTATCTGATCCTTACTACAACCCTGAGAGGTATATTCTGATATTTCCCTATTTTGCAATCTGAGGAAACTGAGGTGGAGTTTAAATGATTTGTTCAAGTTACATAGCTGGTAAATGGGTGAGGTCAGATCTGAACTCAGGTCTTCCTGACATAGGGGCTGCTAGGTGGCACAGCGGATAGAGTGTGAGGTCTGGAGTCAGGAAGATCCATCTTTGTAAATTTAAATCCAGCCTCAAACATTCACTTAACCCTGTTTACCTCAGTTTCCTCATCTGTAAAATGAGCTGGAGAAGGAAATGGCTAACCAATTTCACATCTCTACCAAGAAAACACAAAATTGGGTCATAAAGAATCAGACATGACTGAAACAACTTGACAACAGTTTCCTGACTTGATGCCCAGTCCTCTATCCACTGCTCCATCTAAGCTTCCATAGAATAGAAGGTATTACAAGTCGTAGAGAACAGAAGGGTTATAATCTTTGATGTAGAATGCGACCTGTGGTGTGACACTAAAATTTGCGTGATAGCTGTATGGATATTTGTGGAAAAAATAGAAGGGTATGCTTAAGTTTGTCTAGTTTGGTTCATTCTTTTACATGAAAGGACTTGGTCTTCCTGAAATCTAGAACTGTGCAGGCTTGAGCAGGAGCTATCAGCTACTATTTCTTTTCCCCAACACTGTGCTTGAGATAAGGGAAAAGAAAATGTCTCAAAAACACTCCTATGTATGTGCTGGCTGAAAAGCCTTGGGCAAGGTAACATGATGGGCCATAGACATATTGATTTTATCTGACTCAGATTATGTTCTAATATTACTCCTGCAAATTTCTGAAAAACAAGACTAGTAGAATTTTCCAAAAGATCTCCAATTTCCCAGAACATACATAGTTTGAATTGCCTGTGGTTCATTTCCCATAGAAAGAAAACTCAGGGACCCATAAAAAATCCACACAAAAAACCACACACACACACACACACACACACACACACACACACACACACACATACATACACACACATCCCACCAAAAAATCCCTCATAAATGGAATGAGAAAGGCAAAGAGATTGAATAGAGATAGTGTGACTAGACTTATAATTTCATTGGTAGGAAGTACTGAGCAAGAAAACTTCCTCAACCAATAGAGGTTGATTTGTTCGTTGAAATTTCTAGTGTAAAAAAGTTGTCTGGAACAGATGCAAACATGCTTCCTGGACCACATTAAAATATAACTGAGAAATATTTTTAGATAAAATAAACAAAAATATAATAGAACACAGATAATGTTACTTTGTGGTGTTCTAAATCAATATATAGGCTTCAGATATTCCAGACTTCTTAAATATGATTTAGTGGCTTCAATTTCTATTTGAATTTGATGCCACTGGCCTTGGACATGAAAGGTTAAATGAAAGGTTGAAAGGATGATAGGCAGTATAAATTAGAGAGAGTGCTTCAGTATGCATCAGAGATAGGACTTGATCTCAGGTCTTTCTGGCTTTGAGGCCAGCTTTCTCTCTATTGCATCTCATCAGAATCCTGATGTCTATCCAAAAATTTCAGATGTTATTTTTAGATCTAAGCCCAACTTCATTTTTTAAAAGAATATGTGCAGTGCTTCTCAAAGTTGTCAAGGCATGTCCTGGATCTCTCAGAACAATGAGGCCAATCTTAAACCAAAAAAAAAACCAACAAAAACAAAACAAAACAAAGATCAACCTTCGTTTATACTTGACACTGTCTCTTAGATGATGCCTTCTTCAGGCAGGTCCATAAGGCCATAAATTACAGCCATCAATCCAATAATACACATCAATATTTCCCCTTTGGTTTAATATTCCTGCATTGATCCTCCTTATATTCATATGAATAATAGAGCCACTGCTACTTCAACATGGCTTTGCTTAGATCTCTGTTCTTGACAAGATATTATCTTTAACCTTGACTTTGAAACTGTTTTAGTACATCTTCTAACATAAGAAATTAGAAGAATATATGATCTATCTACTTTTATATTCTTATATTAAATAAGTTTTAGGATTCTGTGTCAAAATCCAATTTACTATATGGATAAATTATTTTGATAGTTTGAAACATTTGTATTTGAGCTAATTCCATTAAGTTCACCTAACATTCTAAGCATCTACTATATGAAAGACTACAATTTTTCCAAAGTAATTCATGTGTATTATAGTAGTGCTTGTTTAATCAAAAAGATCTATTTTCAGGGAGAAATCTATTTGTTCATAGCTAAGGCAACACACAGTTGGAACGAGAATAACAATATTAAAATCTTGGCTCTTCTGTCAACTACTGGCATGAACATGGAGGGGTGGGAATCAGTTTACCTTTCTGCTCCATAATTTTCTCAACAGTAAAATGAAGGAAGGCATTGAGATAGCTGATATAGCTGATGAGTTCCTTCTAGTACTAAAATCATATGACTGCCGTAATTTGTGGCCAGTATTCTATCAAAATACCTTATTAATCATGTTAATGATACTTTATTTCAAAAGACTAAAGAAATCTTAACTAGCCATGCATCCCTCTATCAAAAGTTCACTTCCTGTAGATGATAAGGTATGTTTGTATATCATAGTAAGAATTCAGTGTTAAGTAGTTCAGTCATTTGAGCATAAATAATTATGTTGCTATAATGTACTCTGTCCACCAGTAACCAACATAGATCATTATCTCTAAGTAACCTAGTCAATGGTCTTGAGGGGTCATTATGGTCTTAAAATAAATCACCTTGCACCAATTTTTGTGATTAAACTCTATGAACTTGGACAGGGTGGGCTCTGTATAACCTATACATATTGTCTATCACCCAACTAACAAACATGAAATCTTTTCCATCTTAGTGTGTCCTATCAGAGCCTGTAATTTTCTGGAAAAACTTCAAGAACCCTAAGGTGAGATGTTATTCATCCTTCGTTCTTGAAGACAACCAATGACATCAGGAGGGTGATGTCTTGACTTGAAAGTGAATTGGATTTGAGTGAAGCACAGCTGTGCAAAGTCATCAGACTCTCTCTCCTCCAGAGTCATCAGAGCCCAGTGGCAAGATATGGATCAAAATGACTGGTGATGGCCCAAGATATAGTGAGAGACTTTAGCCTTTCTAAGCTAAGCTTTTTCCTAGGTTTTGGTTTACCTAAGGCAACACCTATCAGTTCTTAAAGACTAGGTAAGAATTGAGGCAAAAGATGGCCTAGTTTGCCTTCATAAAAGAATGAGGAAGGGAAGGGAAAACACTCAGACTTTCTCACTATGGTGAGAACTTCCTTATACAATGAGGTATTGGAGTAGGATCATGTTTCAGGGAAGGGTATACCAACATGCTACATTTATTTTAATGAAATGATCAACCAGAAATTATGTGGGCAAAGAAACACAAAATTTCAAAGTTGGAAGGAAATACAAGGGTACCTAGTTTAACCTGCTTTCAATAAAATAATCCTTATATAAAAAGAATGATATGTCATCATCCAGATTTGACTTGAAGATTTCCAAAAAGATAGATCCATATACTTTATTCGTTAAGAAAATTTTCCTTATGTCAAAAGCAAGTTTCCCTCTTTGTAACTTCCACCCATTGTTTCTAACTCTGCCTTCCAAGACCAAAGAATATATCAATTTTCTCTTAGGCATAAGTCTTTCAAATGCTGTGTTAGACAAATATATATGCTACATGGGCAAAAGGTCCTATAGAGACTTGTCAGTAATAATAACCACCACAAACATCTGGTGACTTAAATAAGGTTGAATGATACTTATGAAGGAGCCAGCAAGCATCATTAAGTATGATGAAGTTCAAATCAAGAAATTGAAAATTTTAAAGGGACACATGTTATATTGTCACTGCTACTAAAACAAAATGATGATAGTAGAAGAGAAATGAACACGTTGTAAATAAACATAAAGAAAATTATATTGAAAAGGGTTCTCATTTTTTCTTTCTTAATTTTTATTGGGTATTAGCCAGCAATGAACTGCAATTTTTGAAGACAATAAAAAATGAAATCAGGTAGATGTGACAAAGAGAGTTACACAATAAATATAAAGAATGAAAATTTTAATTTTTGTCAAAATATTTTCATTAAATCAATTTTTATAAAATTATTCTCTGCCATGCCTGCAAATATAAGAAGAAACATATATGCCATAGAAAGAATAATAAATGAGATCATTAAATCAGAAGATTCATTGCTGGAGAGATATCAGTATTCATATTCTCAGATTTCTACACATCATAATTCAGATTATGAGGATTTTAAAGTGAACTATACATGTTAATATCAACTTATAAGTGTCACTATCATATATCTATATACACTTGCATATATGCATATATACATATATACACACAGATGTGCATATATACACATATATACGCATAAATATATACACACATATGTGTATGTATGTATTTTACAAAGTATTTACAAAGTATGTAGGTATAAAGTAGAGGTATGTAGGTATAACCTGAGGAGGAAACAATTATGAAGAGTATCTGGATGAAGACAAATGAAGAACAAATTAAAACACTATTCTAACTAAAGCATATTGATTATGGAGTGGTCAGGCAATAGATGATGATCTCTTAATAAAGACTGTCAAATTGTTTTGGAGTCAGGAGATAGTGGTTAAATTGTGCTTCAACTATTCTGAGATTTGGAACCATCTTTTCGCTAAATAAGAGCCATTAATATATACACACATACATCCACACATGCATATATGCACATATATGTATATGTGTATATACACAAATATATATATATATATAATTTCTTATTAATTATGAGCATGTGCCACCAGAAATAGAGGAAGTAATTAAGAGATCTATTATGAACCTTATTCTAAACAAAATAAATAAACTAATTGGTGAAGTATAAATGCAGGGAATTTTGAAAGAGGTGACCTAGCCAGCACATAATTCACCAAATATGTACATTTATAAGTATGTACACAGTATGTATATTATGTATACACAGATATGCACACATATGCATATATGTATAAGTATGGAAGTATTTCCCCCATTATGTTCATATATAGGATTAAATACATACACCTATTTACCACAGAATTATGGAATTTCTAAATAGACTCTACGAAATTTCAAAAATTCCAGAGAGAAGATAAGTAGACTCCCATGGCCTGGAATTCCAAAACAGAAACTGGATCAAAAGGGATAAAAGGGTCTCAAAAAAAAATTCTGACACGTTAGCAAAATTGGTTTTGGATTACCTCCTGCAGAAAGATAAATATATGGTTGCCAATGGATTAAAATTTATCCATTGTAATTACTCTTCTAAGTCCCATCGCAATCTAAAAAACTTACTTTTTTTATAATTAACTGTCCCCTTGAATCAGAGCAGTTTTTTCCCCACAAAAAACTTCGTAGAAAAGCCAGCTATAGCCTGGTTATTAAATATATTTTAAATATATTTCTTTTTAGTTTTCAACATTCATTTCCACAAGATTTTGAGTTCCAAATTTTCTCCCCATTTCTCCCCTCCCCCCACCCCAAGAGGGCATGCATTCTGATTACCTCTTCCCCCAATCTTCCTTCCCTCCTATCACCCAGCTCCACCCCCTCTTATTCCCTTCCCCCTTACTTTCTTGTAGGGCAAGATAGATTTCTATACTCCATTGCCTGTATACCTTATTGCCCCATTGCATGTAAAAACAATTTTTTAACATTTGTTTTTAAAACTTTGAGTTCCAAATTCTCCCCCTTCTTCCCTCCCCACCCACCATAGTGGGAAGGAAAGCAATTCAATACAGGTTATACATGTGTAGTTATGCCAAACACTTCCATGATAATCATGTTGTGAAAGACTAACTATATTTCCCTCCACCCTGTCCCACCCCCCATTTATTCTATTTTCTCCTTTGACCCTGTCCCTTTTCAAAAGCATTTGCTTCTGACTACCCCCAAACACAATATTCCCTCCCTTCTATCACTGCTTGCTATCTCTTTCCCCCCTACTTTCCTGTAGAGTAAGATACCCAATTGAGTGTGTATGTTATTCCCTCCTTAAGCTAAATCTGATGAAAGTAAGGTTCACTCATTCCCTTTCACCTCCCCCTTCTTCCCTTTCATTGTAACAGCTTTTTCTTGACTCTTTTATGTGAGATAATTTATCTAATTCTATCTTTCCCTTTCTGTTTCTCTCAATATATTCCTCTATCACCCGTTAATTTTATTTTTAAATATAATTCCTTTACATTCAACTCACCCTGTGCCCCCCCTCTCTTTCTGTCTCCACACACACACATACATACACACAGACATATATGTGCACATACATTCATATATATATACATACTATATATGTATATATATATGCATATATATGTATATATATTCCCTTTAACTATGCTAATGCTGAGAAAGGTCTCATGAGTTACAAATATTATCTTTCCATGTAGGAATGTAAACCATATAACTTTAATAAGTCTCTTATGATCTTTCTTTCCTGTTTTTTTTTTGTCTTTTTCTTGATTCTTGTCTTTGTAAGTCAAATTTTCTATTCAGCTCTGGTCTTTTCATCAAGAATGCTTGAAAGAACTCTATTTCATCTAAAATCCATTTTTCCCCTGAAATATTATTTCCCATTTTGCTGGGTAGGTGATTCTTGGTTTCAATTCTAACTCCTTTGACCTCTGGAATATCATAATCCAAGCCCTTCAATCCCTTAATGCAGAAGATGATAAATCTTGTATTATCCTGACTGTGTTTTCACAATACTTGAATTCTTTCTTTCTGGATGCTTGTAATATTTTCTCCTTGACCTGGAAACTCTGGAATTTGATGACAATATTCCTAGGAGTTTTACTTTTGTTATCTTTTTTCAAGAGTTGATAGGTGGATTCTTTCCATTTCTATTTTCTTTACCCTCTGGTTCTAGATTATCAGGGCAATTTTCCTTGATAATTACTTGGAAGATGATGTGTAGGCTCTTTTTTTTATCATGGCTTTCAGGTAATCCAATAATTTTTAAATTATCTCTCCTGGATCTATTTTCCTGGTCAGTGGTTTTTCCAATGAGATATTTCACATTGTCTTCTTTTTTTATTCTTTTGGTTCTGTTTTATAATTTTTTGATTTCTTATAAAGTCATTAGTTTCCATTTCCTCCATTCTAATTTTTAAGGAATTATTTTCTTCAGTGAGCTTTTGCACCTCCTTTTACATTTGTCCAATTCTGCTTGTTAAGGCATTCTTCTCCTCACTGGCTGTTTGGATCTCTTTTGCCATTTGGATTAGTCTATCCTTTAAGGCATTATTTTCTTCAGTATTTTTTTTTGCTTTCCTTCAGCAAGTTGTTGATTTATTTTCATGATTTTCTTCCATCACTCTCCTTTCTCTTCCCAGTTTTTCCTGTACTTCTCTTACTAGATTTTCAAAATCCTTGAGCTCTTCCATGGCCTGTGAACAGTTCATATTTTTCTTGGAGGCTTTTGACGTAGGAGTTTTGACTTTGTTGTCTTCTCATTGTCTCTTTTGATCTTCTTTGTCACCAAAGTAGCTTCTATAGTATGAGGTTTTTTTTTCCCACTGTTTGCTCATTTTCCCAGGCAATTACTTGACTTTTGAGCTCTTTGTCAAGGTAGTACTCTACTTCCAGTTTGGAGACTGCTCTGTCCCAATCTTCAGTGGTTTCCCACAGCTGTTTTCAGAGATTTTTCTAGGCACCTGTAAATTTTCAGTTCTTCTAAGGTGGTATGATCAAAGGAGAGGTGTTTACTCTTCTCCTGGTTTGAGCTGTGCTCTGTGAGTGACCACAAGCACTCTTAACTTCCTTGGAACTATTAGGATGGTTCCCTCTCTGCAGAAGCCACCAGCATGCCTCCTCACCCCAGGACTGCCACCCAGGACTGGGATGCAGATCCAAGTAGGGCAAAGCAAAAAAATCCCACCTTAGCAGCAACAAAGAGATCCCTGAAATCCTCCTCTGATCAGCCATTTGATGCTCCCACCATCTGTGGGCCTGGAGCTCTGTAAGCAGCTGCTGCTTACTGCCACCTCTGCTCCCCATGGCTGTGGCCAGACTTCGCTTCTCTCTCACCCAGGTCTGACAGAGTTTTCCCACTGAACTTCTATATTGTCTTTGGTGTTTTTGTGTTGACAAGTCTGGAAACCACCACAGCTGCCAGTGATTCAGTTCCCTGAGGCCTCCTCCAGCCCCTTCTATGCCAGCATGACTCCACTCCCAGTTTGGTGCGATACACCTTTCCTGTCCACCTTCCAGGTGGTCTTGGAGTGGAGATTTGTTTCACTCTGTCATTTTGAGGATTCTGTATCTCTCTGATGCAGATCTGCACAACTTGTGCATTAGATATATTTTAGATAAAATTCAATTGAAATATGAAGCAATTTTTAAACCAGTGAAAGAAACACAAAATTAAGATATCAAGTTTCCACTTGGAAACCAAGTGAGATGGAAAATATCTTCTGGGTATATAACTGATATATTTTCTTGCATATCTCTAAGTTATAAATACATACAATTTTCATTTGTGAGTTATATGATTGTAAAGTTATTCTCTGTCTGTGAGATATTCTTTGCAGAAAACATCAAGCATCTGTTTTATAATTAGGCACTTTGTTGTTGTTGTTTTTTCTCTTTTTCTAGGTGCTTATAAGAATCTATATACAAAATTTTCCTGAAAGGGAAAGATTAAGAAATTTCCCAAATCAAATAGAAAAGCTATTCGAAGCTTTACTGCAAAAACTCTATTGGCAACATAAATATAAAACAAGAATAAATTAGAAGTTAATAAATAATTGTGTCCATATATTTATCCATGTATATTTCCATGTTGGTTTATAATTAACTTTGGGGGGAGGTAGAGTCAGTTGATGTAAGATAATTGATACTTGGGTGAATCAAGTTATTTTTGCTCCTTAACCATGAAATATGTCAGAGTGATATTCTTTAATGGCAAAATTGGTATTTATTTATTATTGATTGAAGCCATGGAGAAATAAAATATTTTCTTTACTTATGCTTCGTTTATTTTTTAGATTTATTACAAGATGTGTTAAATATACAGCATATGCAAAAAGCAAAGTAAGGTACTCTCACTGTTTCTGGCCACAGCCTACTTTATCTAAATATAAACATATTTAGAATCTAAAACCTAACAACTTCCTTCTTAGTGTAACAAGGGATAATAAAGAAACAAGAAAAAGTAAGAAAAACTAAGTATGAATCTCATCTTTGGGGGAAGCTAGGTGATGCTGTGAATAGAACACCAGCCCAGGAGTCAAGGAGATCTGAGTTCAAATTAGGCTTCAGACACTTATTAGCTGTGTGACCCTGGGCAACTTAATCCTGATTGCTTAAAAAAAAGTATCTCATCTTTGACCATAATCTGGAATTAATGTGAAAATTTAAACCAAATACAATTTAAAATAAAACTATTGCTTAATCTTAAACAGAAAGCATGCCAATATTTCAGGTTGTTAAACCATTATCAAACTTTCATTGACTATGGGATTGGTGATTATGAAATATTATCGAGGATGAGGGGGAATTAATATGTATATATAAACATACCTCATATGTGCTATTAATAGAAGAAAATTACTTTACAAAAATTTCCTTTGTTGGAAAATATAAAATTCTCTTCTCATATCAGAATATTTACCATGCAAGAATCCTATGTGAAGGGTGAAATATGCAGTATGATGTTCCATACAAGGAAATAATGTCTTTCTTGCCAGTAAGCAGCTCTATGTCATTTATCCTGCTGAACTTGGGGTTCTAAACCCTATTTCTTCTTAAGAATTAGTAAAGGCTGAGGTAAAAAAGAGTCCTGCAACTTAAAGAAGGTTAAAGCAGATGGCCTGTCTTTTTAAAGAAAATTGAATAGTGAACAGGGTAAGGAATATTTCTAGATCATGATTTCCCATTGACAGTCTTAATGACAGCATCTGTTAGTGTTGCTATAAAAGTGGCTCAGTAGAAGAGGATAGGAAGTTACATTTGTCCAGCAGTTGAGCATTGCAGCAAGCATGTTGACTTAGACAAATAGTGAAAAAGGAAATGAGAGGAAGACTTATATGGCTTGAAGCAAGCTTAATAATATCTAGAAGCAAAGAGGAAGAGAAGAAAATTGGTATTTTGATAGAATGGATCAACTGCATTTTAGTTACCATTTTTTTTTACTTTTTCTTTTCCACTTTTGATCTACCAGATTAACTACTGGTCTACCTCATAGGTTCTGTAGGCAGGCTGCCTTCATAGTCTGAAAGTCTCACCAAAACCTATTTGTGCTATATTTATGTTTTGTTAAAACAACAACAACAAAACCACAACTTTCTCTACATATCTTCAATGAGGGGTTATATTACTGATCAAAAAACACTCTGGTCCAAATTTAATAAAAAAAAAGTGAGCAGAAAGATTAAAGAAAAATATAAAAATGAGAATGTTGATCATTTCCTCAACAACTATTTATTGAACACCTATTTGCATTCAAGGCACTGTGAAACCTGCTGTGCTTGGCGTTAGGAAACTTACAATCTAGTGAAAAGGGAAAAAATATGTACCAAAGTACTTATAAACTATGTAAATTAATTTTAAACAAAGAGATTTTGATATCAGGACATTCAACAATAAGATAAAATGTATATAGAAAGATGTATAGTTAGAAATACAGATAGACACAGATACAGGTAGAATTACCGACAGATACAACTTCAATTATAAAGACAAACACGTTTGAGTTATGAAGAAGCATAGATTGTTGGATGGAGAATCAGGAAGACCTGAACTCAATCTTATCTCTGGCTCTTATTAGATGTATGACCATAGGCAAGTCATTTAACTTCTCTCAGTCTCAGTTTCCTCACCTGTAAAATGGGAACAATAAAAACACAAATGAGAATAACAGTAACACCTGGCTTACCATTTGATTTCTCTTTAGGAATAAAATGAGAAATATGCAAAGCAGTTTATAAACTTTAAGGTGTTACATAAATTATTATAGTTATCATCATCAACTTGGACAATACTATTTCAAAAATCTGGAAGCATAAGAGGAAGATTTATTTAGCAAATCTTTTCTCCAGAGTGCCACTGAATGAGCAAGATTACAAACTTTTCAAGTTTCTCAAACCCCCTGAAGCAACCGTGTTTAAAAAAAACTATCAAAATTCAAATTAGAATGTTTTATTCTTGCTTTTGTTTTTAATACATTCTTACTATCTCCAGTAGAAAATGTTTTGTGAGTCTTTTGGAGATACTATCCCCGTATCAATATCTCACGAACTCTGACAAATTCAGTTGACTAAGAACCGACTAAAGCTTCCCTGGTCTCCATTCCCAGTCCAATGGATTGTCAGGGGCTGACCAGCTCTAGTCAATTCCAGCCTCTTATTATTTTGTATATCTCCCAAACTCTCCCCTCCAGAGAGCCCCAAGCTTTCTTTATGGACTTTTGCCTGTTATGTAAAACTACTCACCTAGAGGAAGCGTGAGATGCCTAATCCTTCCCATCTGCAGCCTAGCCATTCTCTATGCATTACTACCCTATATAAATGCAGTTCCCAACCCTCCTCCTGGGGTACCCAGCACTTATTGTGTGGTTCGCTGAGCTGCAACTCACTTACCCCAAGTAATGACCTCCACTTTTTATTGTATTGACTGTTTTTATTTAAATTCAGGTTTACAACTCAAAAATAAATGCAATGGTCAAAGGAGTTTTCAGAAGAAACCAAAGTCAACAAAGTCATCAATAGTCATATGAAAAATGTTCTAAATTATTATTAGTTAGAGAAATGCAACTTAAAGCCACTCTGAGTTAGTACCTCACATGTATAAGAAATGACGTCCTGGAGGGGAATGATTGAAAATAATTATACTAATAAACAGATGGTAGAGTTGTGAATTGGTCCAACCATCCTGGAGAACGATTTGGAACCATGCCCAAAGGACTATAAAATTGCACATATTGTATGACCCAGAAACATGATTACCAGGTGTGTACCCTAAAGAGGTCAGTGAAAAAGCAAAAAAAAAAAACCAGTATGTACAGAAATATTTGTAATGACTCTTTTTTTGTTTGTTAACAAAGAATAAGAAATTGAGGGGATGTGTATCAATTGGGAAATTGCTGAACAAGCTGTGGTATACAATTGTGATGGAATACTACTTACTATAAGAAATCATGAGTGAGATGGTTTCAGAAAACAAGTCAAGACCTGTATGAATTGATGCAAAGTGAAGTGAGAATAGGGAGATCATTGCACACTAACAGTAATGTAACAGTGATGATCAACTGTGAAATACTTGGCAACTCTGATCAATACAATGATCCAAGACAATTCCAAAAAAGTCCAACAAACAAAATGCTATCCACCTCCAGATAGAGAACTGATGAATTCCACATACAAAATGAAATAGAATACAGTAGAATATAGATAGTAGATAGATAGATAGATAGATAAGTGTGTGTATGAGAGAGAGATGATAGATATGGCTAATGTAAAAATGTTCTGCATGATTTCACATACACAATTTATATTATATTGTTTGTCTACTTAGTGAGTGAGGTAGAAATGGGAGGAAGGTAGAAAACTTGGAACTCAACACTTACAAAGAAAAAGAAAAGTTGAAAATAAATAATAAATTAGTAAAAGGAGAAAAAAATCATTTCGTGGACCCTGGATTTCACAGGTACTGGTAATCCCTTCATGATTAAGATTACAAATTCTCTTTCACTCAGCAATTGGTTTCCTTTGTTGATGTAGTAACAGTAACAAAATAATCATCACCTAGTAGCCAATATTCTGATGACAATAATGAATTAGCTCAGATTCTTGAAAAACAACATCATTTATTCTGTACAAAATTGAAGTCATTCCAACATCGCATAATTTACTAACCAAAACTTGCTTTCTATTGGCATAGTTAAGAATCTCATAATTCAAATAAATTATCACTGTAGGGCAGTAATGAAAAGTTGGCTACTATATTCACTTAAGAATTATACAATAATATTTATCTATAAATATTCTGTAATTCTGATTTTTTTTACTAACTCACAGTAGCCTAAAATTTATTTAAAATTGAAGTTTTACTCAATTGAAATAATGTTAAGTTTCTACGGATTTCTTAAGGTGGCAAAACAGTTTAATCTTATCATCGATACTTTAACATGGCTAATATTAAGCATTAGATAAATAGTAAGTCAATGATCCTCTCATTTATGATTTCTATTTCAGACTTTTAATGACATTTAGCCTGAAATTAATTTATGCAAGCTCTGAGGCAATTCAAGTAAGAAGACAGAGATTAAAATCTTTGAAGACCAGGAGTGTTTCATTTATTTTTGACTAAATGACATACATATACAATGTGGTTATGTAAATGTGCGTATATACTTAAATATGTGCATATATACACTTATTTGTGTATACATATATGTGCATATATATGTATACAGGTTTGTGTTTAAAAGAAAAAAATCATAAATCCAAATGAGAATGAATTGAATTAACTAATATAAAGAAAATTTACCTGTATGTAACAAGATTTTTTTTGAAAGAGAGGAATAGATAACATGAAAACAAATTATTTGATGTATACATGAAATATTTATCTCTATCAATTAATTTATATTACTGAAAATGAAGGAATGGCACAAAACCTATTTTTATTCAAGAAACTAAAAAAGCAACGTTGCACTTATGAGCTTATAAAAGTTAACAATAAGCATTAATAATGTCAAGGAGAAAATACATTGTTCTAAAAATCACCATAGATAATGAAAAGTAATAATATTAAATATAGTGTGAATACATTTTAATAAGAAAAGCTAGATGAATTGTTCAAAAAAGATATTGACAGTGATATAATAAGTAGGACATGAAAATATTTCTCTCTCAGGGAAAATTAAATGAAACAGAAAGTATAAATAAAAATGAAGGAAATTGTAGAGTGAATAAATTCCTGGAAAGAGTAGGTTTGTTTAATGGGTATAGTGGTAATCAGGGTGGGGCTATTTGCTGCTCTTCTCTAAAAAAAATGCCTTTAATGATTCTGGTCTTTGTTTGAATGGGGCAGGTATGATGGGATCTTTTGCCTTGGAATATTTCTCAGCACTATGACATTCAAGAGTCATCAAATTGTATATGATGTGGTGCTGGTGGTTGGAGCTTTCCCACACTGATTTGTCACACTCTAAATGATGAGCCTCAAGTGCCCCAGGGGCTTGAGAAAGGTATACAAGATCAGAGGTTGGCATTTGACTTTTGGGGGTACAGGCATTGAAAGAATATGGGTGATGAGACTCTGGGCAAGCTGTTGAACCCACCTCCCTGATGAGACTCTGGCCAAGTTGTTGAACCTGCTCCCTTCCCCTGCCCCTGCCAACTTTGCAACCCCGAGAGAAAGATGTTGGTGCTTCTCTGGTAACTATAAATTGTGATTTGAATCAGACAAGGTCTGTCTTTTGATGTTTGTAATTTCTGTTTGTATTTGCCTTGAAGTTCAGGGGGCTGATCTTTTCCCTCTGAACTTAGTGAATGATATATGTAAGTTTGATTAAACTGAGATTGTGAACCCCTTAAAGTTGCTTTTTTTTTTTTAGAAAAGCAGATCAAAGAATCTGTGTTAGCACCCCTTCTATGGTGCTGGTTGTTGTAGGTCTTGCACAGCCACTGCAGCTGCTAGCCACATTGTTGCTACAATGAGGCAACTGCATGACATAGCATATTAAATTACAGACTTGTAGTCAGGTAGACATTAGTTCAAATCCAGCTTCAGAGTTTTATTTTGTTTTGTTTTGTTTTTAATATATTTTTGCAAGTCATTTTACCTGGCTTAGCCTCAGTTTCTTCATCTGAAAAGTGGGGAAAAGCACTTATCTCGTTGGCTTGTTGTCAGGCTTAAGCAAGTGCGCTAATATAGAAAGTGTTTTATAAATTTTAAAGTGTGATACACATGCATATATGTGTGTGTGTGTGGGTGTGTGGGTGTTATTATCATGAAAACTTCTGAATGGAAATGTTAAAAAATTGACATATTTCCCAACATTCTTTGACAACCTTAGACAAAGAGTTCATGTACCACAGCAACACAATCAAGTGCAAAATGTCACAAAAATAAACATACACTTTCTATATCGTAATGTAAAATTTAAAAAAAAAAGATGCAGATTTGAAGGTATTAAGGAACAATGTGTCATTGCCTTTGGCAGCAATCTCTTTTTGGCAAGTAAGTGCAATGTTTGCTGATTATATTACTTTCTGGGTTCTTTTGGTCTCCATGTAATTAATCTACATTGTTTTACTTTCTGGAAGAAATTATTTTAGTCCATGTCAATGTCACTTCTGTTGTCATTTCCCATTTTTCAGAAATTTCCAATACCTGGTTTAAATAATTTGGTGTTAAACCATCTTAACTAAATGTCATATTCCTTCCTTATTCATATTTTTCTTTAGCATACTTTCTTAGTCTTATTAATTCATTCAAATGTAACAAATGCCACTTCTTTGTGATGTTCCTTGGTATTTGTCATTTTCACTGCCTACTATTTATGTATAGATAGGAAAATATTCTCTCATTTTGCTTTTTTCATGTCACTTAAAATTGTTTAAAACTGCTTCAGGTTTCCTTCATTTATTCTGTATTTTAACAAATTGACTTCGCTCTAGTTTCTCATGATGAATTCCTAAAGCCTCTAATTCTACTAAAGTTCTATTTTTTAACATTATTCAGATACGTTTTGCAAGGATAAATTGTTCTTTCTTATACACTTTTATATTTTCCTTTTTTAAAGTCCTTTTCACATTTTCTTTTCTCTATCTGCACTTTGTATAATTATAACTCTTAGTCCTTGGTATTTGACTATATCCAGTCTACCTTAAGTATTTATTTCTAGGATAGTCTATTTAAATTATGGAAATTTCCCATAACATCTATTTTTTTATCTTTTAACTTTATCATGTCTTGTTGTCTCATTGAATTCTTGAGTTCTCTTTTCTCTTCTATTTGTCTGTGGTCATACTGTTCATGTATATCTGAGGTTTTAATTTATTTACCCACAATTTTCCAATGCTCTTACTGTAAATATTTTTATATATGGTTTGTTTCCTTTTATTATTAAACCATGCATATGAAATACATCGGATGTAAAAATATATTTTGATGAAAGGGCCATCTTAAATGCACAATTGCTTCAAAGAAAAATCACTTAAAATTTCTAAGGAGGAAAAAGTAGCAAAATCTCATTTTCATACACTCCATAAAGCTGGATCTCACTACCCCATATATTCTCACAAACATACACAATAAGTAGGCAGTAAACAAGAAGAATCATATGTGAGGTTACAGAAGGGGAAAGCATGTGCTGCTGAAACTTATGTCTATGGTTCTGGAGGACTGCTGATGTTTTCCAGTGTTATCATTGTATTACTCTTCCACTATTGATTGTCTTTCATTTAGAAGAGGACCAATGACATCACCAGGTGATTTCTTGACTTGCCTGTGAATCAGATTTAAGTGAGGCAGATTTACACACAGTCATGAGTCTCATTTGCTCTCCCTGAGTCATAGAAGTCCAATGGTGAGACAAAAGTTGGGACAACTGGTGATAGCTGGGATGAAGTGGATAACTTTGATGTCTTTGATGTCTGACCAACCTCCAAGTGCTGCACAATGCCTGCTTCAGCTTTTGCCATGACTGTTGGAATACTGTGGTGAGGTCTTCACATGCCTGTGATAGATCCTAACTCACCAACGTGCTTGAGGCCAGTAGGTTACTCTCAACCTGGTTTAGCCTGTCTGCCATGACGATTTTCCGAGAGTATGGCCGTTGAGGACATGACAGCTCCTTCAAGCCACAGATGAGAGTTGGGTGAAAGGTGGATACCAAAAGTAGGTGAACAGCCCTAAAAAGGGCCCTACAAGCCCTCACATCAGAGGTTCTAGTCCTCCGTGAACACACCATACACTTCACTCTCTCACTATGTTACTAATGGATACTACTTGGATATCACATCAGGCTTACATTCCACTGTAATTCTTTTCCTGCTGGGGAACTTAATACTTCTGTTCCTAATCCTGTTCCTCTTTCCTTGACTTCAGTAGGAGTCCTTACGTGAAATGGACACTTTGTGCCAGTTGTGTCAAACTAAAATTGAAGCAGGGGCCACAAATGCATACCTAAGAATCCCTCAAGGAAGCATATTGACTTAGGTTTAAAATGTAATGTTATCTATGTTTCATTGCATTTTTATTTACTTTGTGAAACAATTCTCATTTTAATCTGATTCTCATTGTGCTTGGGAGTGCTTAAGACTGGCCAGCATTGAAATCTTTCCAGTATACTCTGTAAGAAGAAGAATGGGCATTTCTACCTATCTTTTAGCTTAGAGATCAAAGCTTAAGTTTTGTGCTCCTTTTTTTTTTTTGAAGGAGAGTAACCCTTTTACAAACCAAGTTGCTCAGCAGGGGAAAATAAGTTCTAGTCTACACAAAGAGTTAAAAAAATTCTTGTATCTTACATTTAACCTCCTACATGATCCTGTGACTTTAAAAGATAATTGAATATCAGGAAGAGCTCTGCCATAGACTTTGTGTAACCTATGTGAAACTGAGGCACTGTGGGTTTCTCTGTAAGCCCAATTTTTATAAGAGTCTCATGAAAATAAATACATGTTTGAAAACATAATGAAGAATGCTAGGTGAGGCTACTGTGAGTCTGCTGCCTTATACCTCAACATTTTATTCACAACTCAAGCATTTATCATAATATGTGGTTGACAACAAGCATACCAGAATTCAAGCATCCCTAAGTTAACATTTTGCAAGTTGAGAAACCAGACAATCAAGATTGTAATAACTTATTGTGAAGCAACAGTAAAAGCTAAGTAATAAGAGCACATGTTATATAAGGTGCTAAGAAATTGCTTAGAAAAAAATTCAATATGGTACATGAAGATCTTAACAGACATGTTGGGTACTCAGTGTTTTTTGTCTGTCCATTTGTTTTACTTATTCTCTTGTTCCTATCTATGTTCTATATAGGCAAGTCGCTAGTGAATACCGTTTTCTAAAAGGCCACAGATATTTGTGTTTTTTTGTTGTTTTTGTTATTTCTTCATATATTGTATTCAGATAACAGAAGACAATTTTATTTTTTTCAAAATTGGTAGAATTCCTTCTTGTGCTCTAGATTAGACTATTATTTTAAAAGAAAAAAAACCTGTTTTGAACAGGCAAACTTCCACTTTCCTAGCCTCGTTTCCCATGAAATTATTAGTATATCATTTTGCCTAATCTATTGTTTAAAAATAAACAATCCAGTAAAGGCTGAAGTAACTTTAAAACTAGTCTCTAGACAGCAAGCATATACATGATGTATTCCATAGGCTTAAATTCATACAACCCCGTCGACATAATTCAAATTAACAATTAAAAATGTTTTCTATATACTGGTCTCCAGTTTCTGAAGAGCCTCTGTATGTATCAGAATTACTGAGGCGTTATTTACCAGTCATAATACTTAGAATCTATCTGGTTAACTAAGGAATGGATCTAGTTTAAGATAAATAGCAATGAAAAGGAGTCTACATAAGGCAGCAACATTGACTCTATTGCTTTGAATCATCCCCCTGCGAGTGAAGTTACATTTCTTATACTCTCAGATTTGTGTGTGTGTATGTGTATGTATATATATACATATATATATATATATATGTATATATATATATATACACATACACACACATACACAGACATATATATACATATATATATATATATATATATATATATGTACATATATAAAGAAAGAAAGAAAACAATGAAAACATGAGTTCTCATTGCTTTAGGCCTATTTCTGAGAGAACCAAAAAAGCAGAGCCCTGCATCTCTAAGATTTTGAATGACAGTAGCCAGCTTTCTATAGTGTATGGCATTGCTTGAAGGAAAATGCAGCCAGGTAGATCTCCACCACTGAATTGCTTAGATGTGGAAATATTGAAATGCAGCACAGTCATCTCCATTTATGGAAACATTGGGAGTTCCATAGCTGTAATCTGTCTCTAGGTAGTTCTCCTGAACTATTCTGAGGAAGGATTCTGTCTACAGAACAGCAAGTTAGTTACTATATACACAAATTGGTTATCTTTAAATCTCTTGCTAGCTATTAGTAATGTTCTTTAAAACTTATCACCAGAGCTGTGTCAAATACCTACTACAAGAGGATAGCTTTAACCATGAATAGGAAAAAATGATTTCACTTTTATAAAAATAAAGAGGAAGAAGAAAAACAAAATTGATGAAAAAAAGTTAGGCTGGGATGTTTTTGCTTGTTTGTTTTAACTTATTTGCATTTATGATAAACTGAAAACTCTCTCTGTTCAGATTGTAATGTCTAGAATCAAATTCCTATTTTCAGAACACTCTTTCCTCAGAAGTTCTAAAAATGCAGTTTAATAGTAGCAATTTGAAATAAGTTGGACAGAGTGTTCAAAAACCTAGGTAATAAGTAACTTCATAGAAATTAACTTTTATAATACAGAAAAACACTTTCATTCACATAATTGTATGTGTCTGATGAAATTCACTCACCCAGCCAATATACACTCATGCTCTTTGGTTATGTTGGTATAGAGGAAATTAAATTAATTTTCATTGTGATACACACACACACAAACTTTAATTTTGGTACTATAAGGTATTGCTTATGACCAATAGTAATCATGAATCAAAGTATATTAGGTAAAGGTACAGGGAAAGGTATTTTCTCAAAACTGTTAAATTCAAAAATCTTCTCACTTCAAGTTCAATAAGAAATTAACCAGCTGTTTGATAAGAAGATTTATATTTTGGATATGTTGTTGTATTATTATTCTGTCCTTGTTATTTTTCACATTTTTGGTTGTCAGATTTTCTTTTCCAACGTGTCTTTCCCTTTCCACTGCACTAAATTTTACCCATTAAAAATAATTACTCAGCCCATCACTGAGATCACATAATTTCCTCGTATATGCCATTATTTCATACTTTCAACAATGTCATTTTCCAAGGAAAAAAGATATTACTTATCTTTATCCTTTGTATATCATTGGTATGTCCCAAAAGCAGTAGCTACATGACCTAAAATTCTCATTTGTAATAAAATGCCTTATAGGGGAGAGGTTAGACTTGTCTTATTTGACTGAGTTTTTATTTTGGATTCCTTTCTTTGTGCAGGTATTATTTAAAAGCCTTGCTGTATGCTATCAACTTTTCTGAAAGGCCTGAATATGAGGGCTTTCACCACTCAGCCTATAGCAAGCCATTAGCAAATGACTCAAGGATCTTTATCTTAACCTACTCCCTCAGGACTTAACTTACTTCCAAAGGACTCCTTTTGTGGATTATCTCTTGGCTATCTCCAGTAGTTACAGCTCACTAGATGAATGGTAGTGAGACTTGGCAATTTCCTCTAGCCTCATGGATTTTCTTGCAGAACCTGGTACAAGGCTATACTGGGAGACAATGTAAAAACACTGCCAATATTATTCCATTCTGTATTGCTATGGTGCATAACCTCCCTTTTCTCTAGAAGGCCCTGAGATACTTTGTAGAGTTCTGATCTTAACTAAAGACCTCACATCCCTGGTTATTTATTTCCAAGTCTCACTCTGTCCCCAGTAACTGGAAATCTGGGGATGGCAGTAACACCTAATTTATTGAGGGGGTAATTCAGGGCCTTCTGTGGCCATATTCATTAGCAGAACATGATGCTGAATAGAATCTGTTTCTTTTTGATTTTTAACAATAAACTCTGTTTCATTCCACATCTGTAAATTTCTTACATAATCACGTTTCCTATCTTTTAATTCAAACTAGGGCATTGATGGACCTGTTCATCAGGATAAGTCCATTTTTAACAATTCTATTATCGCAGAAATATCTCCTCTGAGTTCATGTGATAGGTAGTTGCTGCTAAAATAAATCTACCACATCATGGAAATTATAGAAATAAGAAAAAAACCTACGTTTTATTATTGTGTTTAAGCATAGGTTCAGATCTCAGACCAAAAAACAAACAAACCTGAAGCCTGATTGAGATTCTACCAAGGACTCTTATAGACACAATGACATCATGTGAAATAGTTTTTTTTACATATTGCAATCTTACACAGTGCTCTTAGGCGGTAATAGATAATGAAAAGACAGATTCATTCATATGTCATATGAATGACATAAAAATTGAAAAATATCACAAAATGACAATGTGATATGTCAATATCATAAAAGTTGTACAAATTTGCAGAATCATTATCATTTACATAAACAAATCTAGTTAAACAGATTTTATAGGTAAACTAAGTCAGGATAATCTACATTTTTCACAGGCTGCCGAAAATCTTTTGGCAGACAGCAGGATATGCAGGCCTGATTTAGAGTGTTCACAAATAGGCTGATTGATAGAGAAGATTTACACCTTGCTATAATGGTAATCAGGGTGGGACTTTATTTTTACTGTTTTCTCTTTTGGAATGCTAAGGCAATGCTGAAGGCAATAAATGCCTTGAATGAGTCTTGCCTTTGTTTGAATCCAGCAGGTAAAGTGGGACCTTCTGTCTTTTGTTTTGTCCTGCTTCTCAGCACAGAGGTAATCAAGTACCTTTGAGTCTAGCCTTTCAAATGCAATGGCAAGCAAAGTGGGACTTTTTGCTATTTTTTTTTGAGTGCTTCTAGCATTAAGTGATCACCATGCCTTTGATTGAGTCTTACCTTTGTTTAAATCAAAAGTCTTTGATTGAATAGGGAGTTTTTGATAACCTATTTAAGTCACAGGAAGGCTTAGGTCACATGGGTTTGAGTCACATGGCTGTGACTCCCTCTTACCCTGAAAAAGGGTATATATACTCTGAGGTTAGCATTTTGTTTGGGGCTTTCACTCACTGAGAGAGTGTTGTGTGATTTTACCAGACAAAACTCTGGGTAGCAGTCACAGAGCCCCCCATCTTTGAAAATACAGATGTTGGCACCTCTCTCTCATAACTGTGTATGCTATGATCAGACAGAAACTTGTCTGTTGATTTGTTTATATTGTCTCCATAATTTCTGTTTGCATTTTCTCTGAGATTCAGGGTGCTGGCTTTTCCCCATGAACTAAGTGAATGATATATATATGTTTAATTAAAGTAAGATTGTAAACCCCTTAAAGTTACTTTCCTTAGAAAAGCAGGTCAAATAACCCATGCTAGCAGCACTCCTGTACGCTAGTGTTATTGGCCTTACACATCCACAACAGCTACAAGCAGCATTGTTACACTCACCAAGATAACCAACAACATTGGTGTCAGGGAAATCCTTCCTTACACAGTTAGTTAAGGGAGCCAACATATAACTAAATCATTTAGAGGTGCTCAAACTGCTCTTTGACTTTTATTGAAAGCAGGTCAAAAAGTCTTCCCTTAACATCATCATTCCAGGTATCAGTTTGTGGTTAGGCAAGTGAGGTTAATAGTAACAGAAGACAGGATTTTAATTAACCAGAGGATTCAGAAGGAATATCCCTGACCTCCAAATAATAAAAAAAAATAATAAAAGGCAATAAAGAATTCCCATGAAAAATCCCATATTTTCCAGCTTATTTTTGCCTATTTTCCCATTCACCCAACTTTACATTTAAATAATAGAATATGGAGCATATATTGTCTTAATTTGGAGAATCTTATAAAATTTCTTCTAGAAGTTTATCTTCCTTCATCCTTTCAAACAAATTCTACAATTAGCTCCAAGGTAGTATCCTTGGTTATGTTCATAACAAGCATATCTATATGACATGCCCTGAACTATTGTTCTTTTTTCTTGGGTGAATGATGGCATCATATCCTGTATTCTCTTCTCCAAGGAAGCCCTGTGAACCACCCTTCTATTTAGTGGTATTAAATGTCTTCTGAATTTATTAAAAGCAATAATATTAACATTCGCATGATTCATTTCATCCAGTGGTATATCATGAATTGGCCATTGGATGATACTCTCACATTTAGAAAGCTGAGATGTAATTTAATGTTTATAGATGGTTTAATAATTAAATGATTCTTAGCAGTATCTACCCCTCCCTTTCAATTGATTAGTATAGATTAGTACTCATTAGAATGGATTTTTAAAGATACTACACACAACTAATGGGCATGTTTACTTGTTTGTTTCAGCTTGTTCATGACCAAGCTTCTAATGATGGGCCTTTTTGAATCTGACTTTTCATTCCAATTTAGTGGCAAATCCTGATTTTTTAAAGGTTTAAACTGGTAAATCAGAAACTCCAACAGGTATTGTCAAGTGAGGAAAAGTTTAAAAAATAGGCCCAGTTACTGAAAATGAAGTGGTTTTCTTAGGACAGATACTAGAAAGAAGAATGAGGATGATAATAATGATGAAGGACAGCAACAATAATAGCATTTATATAACACTTAAATGTTTGAAAAGCAATATACATATATTTTCTCATTTGATCTTCCCATTAGCCCTATGAGGTAAAGGATTATTCGCAGACAGGGAAGCTGAAGTTGAGAAAGCTTACATGACTTGCCCAGGGTCATAAACCATTAAGTGTCTGAGTAGAGATCTGAATTCAGGTTTTCCTTATCCCAAGTCCAGCACTGTATCCACTGTACCACCTATGTGTCTATGACCAGAAGGTTAGTTGCCATAGGATATGGGGTTTTTTGGGGGTGGGGGGAGGAGTGAAGGAGAAGCAACTCATTTAATTATTTATTAAAGAATGAAGGGGTTGTTATACGGTTCAGGAGAAAGAATAATGACATTGCTAAAAGAACAGATTCTTGAAATAGCTAATCACAGATAAAGAAAATCCTACAAATTTGTGTTAGCAACATCACAAAACACATGAATTCAACCTTTGGAGTACAACTTCCTGAGTCCAGAGGGAAGGGCTCAGGAGAATAGACTACTGTGGAATAAATACCCATAGTCAAGGATAGAAAACTAATCACTTCTTTTTCCACACTTTACAAAGTCTGTCTTTCATCCATCACTCCTTCTATTTTGATCTGCGTGCCTGGTGAATATCTTTGATGTCAGAAAAATCTTTCTTTATTCAGCCTTAAGCTGAGTTGCACTTTCCTCCCACCTCCTTTGATTATGTCCTTATTAAATATGACTTAGAGTATGTTTTCCATTAATATTTTAGTGAAGACAATTAAAAAATTCTCTGATTTTTCCTGAGATAAAATATTTCTATTCCTAACCCATTTATCCAGGTAATATTCTTTGGCTTGTTAACTATAGCTATAGGTCTCTTTAGTATAAATTCCACTTCTAAATGTCCATATGTGCTAAGTCAAATCATCCTAATGGTATAATATTTCAAATAATGAAAGTGCTCCACAATTCAATAGCGTGTTATATGTTGGTCTTTATGTAAATAATATGGAAGTGACCATTTTTCAAATTCACATGCTCATAGTCAGGACTTACCGGCAATAACATTTAGGCTACATGGTCTAGAAGCCCTAGACTGAGAGTCAAGAGGCCTGATGTCAAGTCCCAATTGTGCTACAAATATGCTATTTGACTATTGACAAATCACTGAACTTTTCTAAGACTCATTTTTCTGTTTTTCAAAACAGAAGAATTGGACTGGATCTCCAGCATCCTACACATATCTATAAATCAATGACATTGAATTATAAAAGTGATAATATATGAGTAAAGTGATGTAAAGTGATAATATATGAGAACCCAGAATTCTACACATTATAATTAATAGTCTAATGACAAGTAATGTTAGTGTTAGAATGATTAGTTCCCACTTCCCACATGATACATATACTACTACTATTTGTCCATTCAGTATTATGCCTGTTTTTCTCACAAACTTTATTCCTACCTCTTTATCAAATATCTGAAAGTACCATTTTGTGTGTGTACACAGACACCAGATAATACCTCTCAAGTGGCTATTGTCCAATGACAAGGTAATTAATAGACTATGCTTGAGTTAATGATTTCTTTATTTGACTGATAATTTTGGTCCACCTGACATATTTTTTAGCATCTCAAATTGTATGTAAAATAATTAATCCTCCAAAAAATGTCAACCTAAGCACCTAGTTTTCACTTTGTCAGTGATTAAACCTACCAAAGATCATGTAGTGTGCTGACTTTCCCTTCCTCCTATGAGATGAGTAGCCAGTGATAAAATAAACACAATAAACATAACGTTAAGTTGCTGATTAGTGATGGAGATATAAATTAGCGGGATCATTGACATAAATTGGTGATGGGAGATCTCTCTTTTTAATCCTTTTGTATTATAACCTTACTTAATAGAATATATACATGAATCTGGTAATTCCTTGGCTAATAGTACCCTGAAACTTTATGGAAAAGCCCTTACCAAATGGAAAACAATATGAAAAGCTTAGTATTAAGTTTGGGGCATTATTTTAAAATTAATTTTACAGAATCTCTATGGTATATTTGTAGTTTATAAGAAAAGAGTTGACTTGTATTCATCCAAATGTTTTAAATATAAAACCTTCTTGCAGAGAAGAATTTATTGGCATATTTATATAGATTTAGCTAATGGAGTAAGCCTTTTCTTAATAATAAAACCCCTTGTGTTAGAAGGTATTTAGAGGATTCATAATATTGCATTCTTTGCAGTATTATAAAGCTTTAAAATTTAGCTATATTTTAACCCCATACTAAGCATAAAGTTTTGAGTAGTGCAGGAGAGTGTGCTTTTCCTGAGCTCAAAACAACCTATCATTCCATTCTTAGAAGAATTTTTGATAGCTAGGGTACCTCCCTGAGTGCAGAATGGAGTGAATATTTAAAATCCAGGTGCTAAATCCAGGCAAGAACACCTTTACTGTGATATCTTAAATAAAGAAGATGTTCATGAAGAGTTGAACTTTACTTAATTGGCTTTCTACTCCTTTTCCTAGAATGAGAAGTTCTAATAATTCTCTCAATGCTGCAGTCATGGAATATTTATTATTCCCTGTCCCTAAAATCTGCCAAAGTGATTTAGAGTGCTTAAATTGTTGTGGAACCACAGATATATTTTAGGGTCTTTTTTTTGCAGGGGAAGACAGATGCAAAAGATGAACCTGAAATATTTTGCTCAAACAGTAATTTTTGCAATTCTCTCATTTTTCAGTCATATCTGACTCTTAGTGTGACATTAAATAATTGATGCTGATAATAATAATAATAGAATAATTATTAATGATAATATAGTAACATACAATAACATGCAATTATATATTAAGATGATTATAATAGTTATAATCTAATGAGAAAAAATTGCACACCAATTAACCTACTGTTGAGATTGACTTCCCCATCTCAACCATCCCCTTTCCAACTTAGGTGTATATGTTATGTCCATAATATATCCTCTCAAGCCTTATCCTCATCTCAGACTCCTCTAGTTACACTAAGTCCCACTCCAACTCACTTTTATGATTGTTTAGCACGTTCTACTATGTCCTTTGAAACTCCTACTCTATTATTAACAATTTCCTGGCATCATTTAACTTTTTGATCATCATGATTTCCGTTATTTTTTCCTATTAATCCAATGCTAGCCTTTCAGTCTTCTTCACTAGAATCCAATTTTTGTCTGTAGTCTAAAATTCCTTGTTCACCATTGCCACATGTGGATCATTGCTCCACAGCCACCACTTTTCATTTTTTAGTTCTGTATCCTGTCAGAACTAGAGAATGTGTATTTCTTAGATGTGAGGCATAGTTTCCTAGCAACAATACCACCTTGCCTTTTTTCTGTTTCATTCCCCATTTCTCTAGTCCCTACTACATGTGCATAGAAATGGACCTATATATGCTAACTCTATGCTGTCCCTTGATGCTGGCAGAGAGTCAGGAAGAATTTCTTTTTAAGTAATTCCAGGATTATGGGTTTATTATGTGAGTAGAAAGAGAGGACTTCAATCTAACTTCTCCTGAGATACAGAACTATATAAGCATAATCACAAACATCATAGATGTTGCATTTATTTCCTTGATGATACAGACATCAAAGTGACCAAGGTCATACACTGCAACCGAGTCCATAGCCAGTCATTCTGACTTTTGTCTTGCTACCGCAGTTCAGTGACTCTGTAAGAGAGAGTAAAGCAGATGACTTCATGTAATTCTGCCTTACTTAAATCCAATCCATGTGTGAGTCAAAACATCTCCCCATCATGTCATTGCTCCTCTTTGAATCAATAAATATTTTAAGCACCTACAACGTGCCAGGCACTGGGCTAAGGGCTTAGGAAACACAAAGGAGGCAAAAGACAGTCTCTGCCATCAATGAGCTTATGGTCTCCCAGGGAAGAGAACATGCAAATGTATACAAAGAAAACTATATACAAGATGAATAGGAAAGAATTAACAAAGGAAGATATTGAATTTAAGAGGTGTTAGGGAAAGTTTCCTGTAAAAGGTGGGGTTTTAGTTGGAACTTAAAGTTAACCATACAGGTTGGAAGAAGTGGATAATGGATAGTGTTTCAGGCATGTGGGACAACCAGAGAGAATGACTGGAAATGAGAGATGGAGTATCTTGATCATGGAATAGCCAGGAATATGGTATCACTAGATTGAAGTGCTTGGGGAATAAAGTCTAAGAAGACCACAAAGATAAGAAGAGTGCTAAAGGGTTTTGAATGCCAAACAGAGCATTGAATATTTTCTCCTTGAGGCAATGGAAAACCACTGGAATTTATTGATTAACAGGGAAATATGACTGGACCTGAGGTTTAGAAAAATCATTTTAGTGGCTGGATAGAGGATGGACTGGAGTGAGGAGAGAATTGAGTCAGGCAGACTTACCAGCAAGGTTGTTTTTGTTTATTTGTTTGTTTGTTTTTTGTAATAGTCCAGACATGAAGTAATGAAAGCCTTCAAGGTGACAATGTCAAAGGAGATGGGGGATGTAATCAATAGATGTCATAAAGATGAAATCAACAGGTTTTGGCAACAGAATGGATATAGGGAGAGGGGTGAAAGATAGTAAGGAATTCAGGACAACTGCAATTTTTTGACCATGAGGGACTGAGAGGATGGTGCTCTTCTCTACAGTAATAAAGGAGATAGAAGGTAGGGGAAAGTTCAAGAGGGAAGATTTGATGCTCTTTGAAGGGAGGGACTATTAATCCATTTCTTTTTTATCCTCATAAAAATAGAGTGCTAGGTACCTATTAGGTACTCAAAAATGCTAAGGGTTGTTATGGGTCATCTTTGCTTAGTTTTGATGGAGGGAGGAAAAAAAAAACTTTTCCACAGATGTCTGAAGCAATTATCAATAAAACTTTGAAACAACTGCTGTGGAAACTGCCTTTATTTTCTGCCTAGCATTCAGAGTCCAAACATTTCATATTTTTATTACCATTTCAATTCAAAGCAATTAAGTTGTATACTCAAAAAAGTTTGCTTCAAATGAATCTTGGGAAAAGGACAAGTTCTATTTTAACAACTTTGAAAGAAAACTTAAATATCATCTTTTTCTTTTCATTTTTATTCACAGTGCGATCAAAATGAAATTTCTTTTTATCTTAAAAATGTTTGCCAACTACAAAAAAGTGATAATTATAAAAAAAACAGTGTACATAAACCTCAATGAAATAGTTCTCTGTTTCATTGGAATATATTTGTAGTGTGTGTGTGTGTGTGTGTGTGTGTGTGTGTGTGTGTGTGTGTACGCTTGTGAGCCTGTCCAAAACAGTATGTGTTTTCCTTCCACTGTGCCCTTTGCTTGTTTGGAATTGCCCCACTAAGGCATCTTTCTAAAGCACCAGTTTTCTTTAAATACTTTCTTAGTCATGTTTTTTTTAATTAGTAAGAGACTCATAGAACAAGAGGAAAATGGCCACAAAACAAATGCAATGAATGTTCCAAATACATTAATGTTCTTCCAATGCCCATGAATTATCTGTCTTATTACCTCCACATCTGGATATTTCAAATTCCACCCATTTCAAGGTCAAGGATTTGAGCATCTGATGAACTTGTAATAAATGATTTTAAGAGGCTCTCTGGAGTTGTGCCCTTTCCTCCAACTCTCGTGTAAAAGTGCTGGATCAATTAACAAGTACATGTCTTCTAATTTAGCACATTAATCAGAATGTGAATTAATATTCCATTTGAAATGTTCCCTGAATGCCCTCCCCATTCACAAGTTTCTATACTATGGAATATATTTAAAATAGATGTAATATGACCAAAGACATTGACAGGAAAACAAGAGATATGTTAAGGAAAAAAATCAAGGAAACTACATTGGTTAAAGCATAAACACATCAATTAACCTATCAATGAAAAAAAACATTTATCATTTCCTTACTATGTGCATTGTTCCAAGCAATGAAGTCTATATGGACAAAAATTAATCAAGCTCTGCCTCAAGACAGCCCATTTCATTTTTAGAAGGCTCTAATTGTAAAATGTTTAACTAAGGGAGATTTTCCAAACATCAAGATGAAATTCACCTCTGAAACTTTCACTCTTTTGCTCCTGGTTCTGCCTTCTTAGAACCATGTTACTGTTCAGTCTTCTATTCTCCATTCTAAATATCCTTGATTCCAGCAAACACTTTTCTATTTTACTATGTACTCGGTATGTGGGAAGAATGCCAAAACTGGGGAGATACAGAGGATCTTTTCTCCTCTCTCTGCAAACACAGTACAGGTAATAGAACAGTGGAAGGAAAAGTGCAAACTCAGTCTAACTCTCCAACCAACTACACCTGAGTCAGGGCCATGTAAATGTAAGGGAAACTCTTTGTTAGTTTCTATCTAGACCAAGCATTCCGTACATTCCCTCTATTCCATTCCTGCATGCCAAAATGAACTCACAGAGCACATTAATCTAGCAATGACACATAGGTACCTCTGGCTACTGACTTAAGGTTAATGATACTGTGTTAATGACAGCTCCATTATAGACTAGACTAGAAGTAGGGAACTGAGGAAAGTAGTAGAGAGAGAATTTTCTCTAGTCCAGAAGAAACTTAGAATAGGATGATGAATTATAAAAATCACAAGGAGGAGTCACCAGACCACTTACATGACATTAGTACCTGGCACAAATGTTCTAAGAGCACTTTTCCACACCTAGATTTTAAGAGAAATGCTTAAGAGAAATATGCGTGTGTGTGTGCGTGTGTGTGTGTGTGTGTGTGTGTGTCTGTTTTTCCTGACCTAAGCAGTATCACATTTCAGTAATAACTAACTTTATTTGCCTTACTCTAATATCCTTATTTTTGGATAGCTTTTAATTTTGCTAAGAAAAAACAATCTCCAGCCAAATAAGATAGTGTAGATAACATAGTTGTCCCAAACATGAACATCTACTTATATACCTAATTCTCTGGGAAAGAGAAGATTCTCTTCCTAAGACATCAAGGTAGGGGAAGGAAGAGGGATGATTAAAGACAGTGTTCTTTCTTTGGTGAAACTCTTATGAGTTTGGCATTCAGATATATTAGTACTCCAACACCAGGAAAAATTAAAGCCTATAAATTAGAAAGCTAGTTCATTCTAGCAAGATAAAGTGATCACAGGAATTGGGGGCACGTACCTAGCTGTATGACCTCAAGAATGACCATGAACATGACTGTATGGTTCAGAATCACAAAATATGATAAACTTTCTAGGTAGAAGGCAGAGGAAATATCTATTTAGACACCAGAGTATCAAATCCCAAGACCAATGACTCCAATTTGATATAGCAATAATTATATTCCAAAACCAGTAAGCTCAACTCAATGTAGCAACAAGGAAATTATAACACAGTATTATAGCAAGGAACCAAGTCATTCTGTAACGTTTCCCCTTTCTAGGGCCTTCCTGTAAACAATCACTCAGGAATCCTAACTGTATGCTTGCCTGCATCCTCTCCTGCAGTTCTGAAAGCCCTTGCAGTTCTGAGTCCTTGCAGTCTCCTAGATTCTCTGGATTCTCAGCTCTTTGCTCTCTGGAATTCTCTTTTCTGTACTCCCAACTCTGCAGTCTCTCTGGATGCTGGCTGCCCTCAGTGTGTTCTTGATGTCTGCTTCTCAAATTTCCTTCTCAATTCTGCTGCTCTCAGTTCTCTTTCTCTCACAGTCTGGGCTCTCCTTATATACAGTCTTACCTGGTATCTGACTGGGCTAGAACTCAGATCTCTGATTGGCTGAATTCATGCACATCTGATTGACTAGAACTCAGTGCACATACAATTGGCTCTGGTCTTAGCACCTCTCCTTAGGGCCCTGAGAGTTTCACACCTCTTGTGACCTAAATGTTAAAGGGGTGTGGACCTGGATCCTTGAACCTAGTAATTAAAGGGTGTAAGTGAAGGCCTTATTGAATGGATGGGGAAGATCTTTAATCACATTAACACTACACTGGCACATAATAGTCACTACATAAATTTTAGCTAATCTGTTGTTTTTGTTATTTGGTCATTCATTCATGTCCAACTTTTCATGATCTCACAGAGGGTTTTCCTGGAAAAATACTGGAGTGGTTCATGATTTCCTTCTCTAGGGGATTAATGTGAGCAGACAGAGCTGGTGAGTGTCTGAGGCTGGATTTGTACTCAGGTCTCTCTGACTTCAGGCCCAAACCTCTATCCACTGAGTCACCTAGCTGCCAGGTATTATTATTATATAAAGCAACTATGATGTAAAAGATCAAAGGGAATATCGTTATGTGCAAGACATGAAATATAACAATTTTCCAAAGAATTAAAAATTAACATCACACAGAGGCTAGTGGGCATATGCATGGTAAGCGTGAGCAGGCTACATGATATAACAATGAGGATCACTGAAGAAGAGTAATATAGGATGCCCTCAGGAAATGTATTCTAGAAAGAGAAGATGGAATGATCACTTAGGGAGGGCAAGGGATGATTCTATCAAGCCCATCTCCTTCACGGTGGTTTTGCTAAATAATAAGATACCAGGAGAAGTACTATCACATAATAGATAGACATATATATAGAAGTTATAGGTACACATTCAGCTCCTGTTACATGTTGATTATTTGACCATGGGTAACTCATTTGATCACTAGGCAATTTTCTAATTCTACACATTACACACAATTGATTGGCCATATCATTTGCAAAAGTTTTCATGTTATAAGGCACTTAGACCAATTAAATCATAAGCCCAGACACCTAGTCTTAGTCAGCCAAAATAATAATAATAAATGACAAAAATAGCAAAAAAATCTTGATGTCTTAAATATTTGAACTCATGACAATCACCTAAAGAAATGGGAAATACTGGAAATTTTAAAAATCCTCCAACAATCTCAACACACTTAAAAATTTCAGTAGACCACTTCCACAATGTCATCCTACTAAAGAAGACACAATCCTGAGTGGCTTGAGTGAATCATTTCTTTTTGGATCAATTCTCAAATATATTGGCCAGTTCAGGTAAATGCCACTTTGCATTAGCATTTGAGTCAATTCAGTGGGTTGCCATTATTTACCCAAAATAGATGAGCAGCTGCAAACACATCATTACACTGAAATTTAAAGCCATTGAGTGGCCAAAATTCTGAACTTGTCTTGAGAAGCATATTGTTTTATGGATGGTGCTGATTAGATTTCAGGTTGGGCGGTTTGGTATAGTAGATAGTGTTGGACTTTGAAGCTGGCTTTGAATCTAGGTCTTTCTAACATTTGAACTTCCTTTTTATATGATGTGCGATTCACCTAAATTTCTTTAGCCTCAGTTTCTTCTTCTTTGAAATGGGGATAATAATAGTACCTATATTATCAGAATAATTTGAGTATAAAATGTCATCTTATGTGTAAAACAATTTCCAGATCTTTAATTGCTATAGAACTATTAGTTAGCATCATTAAACTTATCTATGCTCCTGGACTCCAAGTTTCTTAACTAAAGACAAACCCAAATAAAGGACTAAACAAAACCATAGCCTTTCAATTTCCATCCTGTCAATGGAACAGCAAACAGCTATATTTAAAGAGAAAATTTCAAGTGTTACTATTTCTTTTGTAGGGAAGGGAAGGGAAGAGAAGGGAAGATAGGGAAAGAGGAGTGTAGGAAAGGAGAGATAAGTTATTATTTTCAATGCAAGCATTTCTCTTCTCTGTCTTCTCTTTTACCTCCACTTAAGAAAAAAGAAAAAAAAACTGCTTTTTAAAAATATTGCAGCAAGTTTTACTAACTTAGATGTGTCTATATATCCAAATAATTAACCTTGTAAAAACTAAGTTTCTGTGTATGCAATGCCAAATTTTAATGAAAAATTTAAAATTCAGCTATATGATTCAATCTACATGAACTAAATAAAATGTGATCAAAAGCCAATTTAATTCAATATAATTAAAATTTGTTTTAAATGCCTACTTTGTACTGACTAGTGGGAAAAGCATTTAGAAAGCTTGAAAAAAAAGTTTAGATAAGATGTGGTTCCTGTCCCCACTGTTAATATCATAATTCTTAATGCACCCTTCATTGTCTTCCAAAATTTCATGATAAATAAAGGTATAACTACTTTTCCCATTATAAGGTGATCTTAGAAAAGTGCACAGCAATGGGTTATGTAACAAGTTTGAAGATGTAGCTTTCTGTTGTTAGCAAAATCAGACTTCTCCCTGAAAAGAGGTGCCATACTCCTGAACATCAGATCTAGCATCAAACTTGAAATCTTAAAATATGATGTTGATTTCAACCCTCAAGAAGTCCTGAGAATTGTATAAAACAGGAGATAATTGTATATTAATTGATAAGACTGGAAGTAGTGGGAAGCATTTAAAGTCTTATTATTTGAGTGACTAGGAACAAGTCATTTAAGTTACCTATACCTCTGTTTCCCAATCTGTAAAATGACTAGATAGATTTTGAGGTCCCCATAAATGTGAGTTCCACATTTATGGTGTTATGATTCTGTGTTTCTATCACTATAGTCTTCTAACAGGTTCCATTGCCTTCATTCTTTCTGCTCCTAACCATCCTTTATACTAAATTATATTTATTTTCTTTATTAATAGATCTGGTCATATCAATTCCTACTTAAAATCTCTCAGTAAATCCCTGTTGCTGATTAATTCTTTTGCTTATCATTTAAGGACATCTTGTCTCTGTCTCATATTCCTATGTAAGATGATTAATCCATGAACGGATTTGGAGCTACAACTAACTTTTTTCCCAAAAGATACCTCAAGATTTTGAAACATTGGACAATAGGTGGGATTCTTGGCTGGTTGATCTTACTAGATAAACATATATATGCATATTTAATAAAAATTTGCAAGTACACAATCTTTATGGAGAATTTCTAGGTAAATAAAGAATAAAAACCCACCAAAGATCACTTTGATGAATTGAAGATATAATTCTTAACATTAATATGAAATTCACAGATGCACAAGAATTCCTGCAAATAAGATAAAAGTACATTACCAACTGCCCTAGATTCAGCTAGGTCTACACAGCCTACATTAATACTGCCATCTGCTAATCTGTGTCTCTGTACCATGCCCTTTCATTCAGGAAAGTAAGCAATTAACAAAGCTACTTTCTGTCACTACCACCACCTCAAAAAAAAGCCAGACTATTCTGTATTCCTTCCTGAAAGATGAAGAAGGGGTATATTTACTTCCTAGTTTACCCTTTAAAATATCAGATTCCCACTGGACTCAATCTAGGATAAACCTGCTCTGAGAATCTTCCCTATCTCCTTGTTTCTGAGGGGATTCTTGATGAAATCACAGAATTTTAGAGTTAGAAGGAATCCATGATCATTCCAACCCTTCCCAAAGCATGTATCCTTGTAACATACTCAAAAAAGCATGCAAGTATGTTAGCTATTTAGATTCTGCTAGAAGACCTCCAGTGACTCTGCTTGGACACTATTAATTTTATTTTTGAGAAGTTGCAATTATTATTGTTATTTTATTTGTTTCCTTTTCCTCAGAGTCCTATTCCTGCCTCCCTCTATTATCACCAAGTGTTCCTTGTTCTGCCTTCTGGGACAAAACAGAAGAAAGAAAAAATGATTAATACTTCTTCCATTTGACAATATTTCATGTATAGTTGGGAGGCATATCCCTTTAAGATGGGTCCTTAAACCATTTTTGGGTTATGGATACTTTTAGCAATCTGGTTGCAGCCTTTGGGTACCTTCTAAGAGTGTTTTTTTTTTTAATTATATTAGAAAGAAGTACTTTTTTAACCATTATATGGGTTATCCATATTTTTTTAAATAAAACTTTATTCCAGTTTATCAATGTTGCTTTTCAAATACAGAGCTCTGAACACCGGGGAATATATAGCTATCCTTCTCTCTCTAGCCACCATATTTCTAGGAAGCAATGCTAAGACCCCACAAAGGTTTTTTCTCATCTCCTTGTTAACATATTAATCTAGCAGTTTGGTAAAATGTCTCAGTCTTGTCCCACACACTTTCCTCTTATTTCCAAAGGTAGCATGATTTTGTCAAATGCCTTACTAAAACCCATTTACAATGTGTCTACCATATTACATTGCCTTAATCTTTAAGTAGATGCACCAACCCTTGACAGAGTTCATCATGATATGTGTGTATATTAATAAAGTAGGCTGACATGAGTTTTCTTTATAACTTTTTGCCTTTCAATAGTGGTCACCTTCTCTCCCTTCTAAGTTCTCACAAACTGTTCTTTTAATATTTATTCTATGACTTTGCCAAGAAGTGATAGGATATTTACTTATCTATATCCCATCTACTTAGCCCTCATATAATCTCCTGGGTTTTCCTTGTCATCAATCCAAACAATTATTACAAAATTGAGTTTTTGTTCAGTATACAATGACCTTACTTCTTCCTTCCATATCCTTCTTTTTCTTGGAGGGAGGAGGGCAGGGTAATTGGGGTCACTTGCCCAATAAGTGGCTTGGCCAAGGTCACATAGCTAGTAAGTGTGTCAAATGTTTGAGGCTGGATTTGAACTCAGGCCCTCCTGAGTCCAGGGCCAGTGCTCTACTCACTGTGCCACCTAGTTGCCCTTTCCTTCCATATTCTTAATCACTGTCTCCAAAACTTCTAATAGACAACTTGAACATTTTTAAAACTATAGGGAGTATACTTGTGCTAAAAGGAACCCTGGGATTTTGGCATCTGGATCCTGAATTATTTTCTTCAATTTCCTTCCATCTTCACAGTCAAAATTTATATATATATATATAATATATATCCTATAAACAATCAAAGATAAAGAATGGGTGGCTGTGGGAACTTTTACCAGTCCAAGGTATTCAATGAATGAACTGCAAAAATCCTTCCTGTCACTCAATTTTTGAACAACCATTGAATATTTTCGCTTTTCATCTTTTTTTTTTCTATTTAAAGCATAACTCTCAATTAAGTGCCTGTTGCTTTATAGCATGCTTCTAATTGTTCTACCCAACCAACGATAATGCTTTTTCTCAGAAGATGAGTCAACAGAATATAATGTAGCAACTTGCCACAATTCTCTGCATCTCCAACCTTTTTTTGTGTTGTTTTTCTTGACATCAGAGCAAATGTATAATAATTACATGCTTCTAAACACTATGGCAAAGAACACATCTAATTAGTTACATTTGAACTTAATTGTTACTTTACTTCTTGAACCCCACCACAATGTCTACCTGAAGAGATCCAGCCCATGGACAGAATAACAGAGTAACACTTAGAAAAGATATCACTTTACGTACTCAATGGAGAAATATTTCTTTGTAATCAGATACATCTTTACTAGCCCAATTTTCGTGGTCACAAGTATTTCTTAGATGCTGAATTGCATTTCAGTCAGTTTTATATCATATATTTACAATATATTTTGCTAGCTCTGAGAATTTATCTCTTACCTAGTTAGTCTATTAAAGGGAAGATAAAGATGAGGGATCTATTCTTCCCCAGAGATATATAAGAACTTATATTAACTGCTGTAAAAAAGAAAGCACAGGAGTATTAAGTTAAAATCAAAAGTTAGCTTTATTGATTATTAATAGGTAGAAGAATTCTATGGTGTCTATTTGGAATAGACAGTGAATTAAATATTTGTTGAATGTATAAAATCTTACATAAATACAAAAACTTCAAAATATGATCATATTCAAAATATGATCTTTGTTTTTCTGAAATTATATTTTAAGAGCTTCATTTTTTTACATGTATTAGGTGCCTTCCCATAGAATTTTATTCTTTTTTTCATATTTAAATGAAAACAACAGAGGCTAAGAAAGGACTATAATATGAAGTAAGTGTTTTGAAAACCATAAAGCAAACTAAAATGCAATCACCATCACCACCACCACCACCACCACCATCATCATATGAGAGGTAGTGTCATATCATAGAAAAAGTACTGGACTTGAAGTAAAGGATAGCTGGGTTCATTTTCTACCACAGACACTATGTCGCAACTCTGGACAAGTCACAATCTCTATGCCCTCTATTATCCTTTATAGGAATATTGTCATCATTATCATTTTCTCATCTTTGTTGATGCTGTTTTTGTAGAAATTGTATTAAGGAAAATTATATCCTACTGTTATTAGTATTTTGTAATTATTTTCCTATAAACTATTGCATAGCTTGAGAAAATAACTCCTTTTTCAGTTGAACAAAAGTACATGATTATGACCATATGTTCTGTAGGCTCATTGGAAGTACCCTTGGTAAAACTCATATAGCAGACGTGGTGACAGAGAGAAAGTATCTCTCATTCTGTTATCAGATGATTCATATGTCTTCTGGGTTAGGTCTGTATTTTGAAAGTTTTTCATTTTATATGGCTCGTAGGGAATGAATATAACTCTGGGTAAAACTTAGTGCATTGCATAAAACTCTCCTCCTTGATGTAGAAAATGATGTCTCAACCATGTATGGCTACATGATACACATAATTAGCAGAGTGCTTGACAGAGGAGAGCCATTCTTCCACCTTTCTTATTTGAAGGAACATAGTAGTTTCAGACACCAGGTTTTAGCTTTCCTTAATATGTTCCTGATTTTCAGCTCACCTCCCTAGAAATTTCAGGGAACTTATCCTTGGGAAAGATCACAGACTCTGTCTTGTTTTAGATGAGACATCTTTCTCTTCATGGAATATCCAGTTTACTCACATTATCTCATATAGTCTAATCTGTATACCTTTTCTGATTTATTTCAGCTATTTGCTTAAATAAATGGCTCTCCTTACTACTCACTATTTGTAATAGGCTTTTATATAACTAGCATGTAGTGGAGGGGGGTCAAACCTTCATATGTAAACTTGGGTCAGCCTTTCCTCTTTAGGGTTTAACCAAGAAGGGGAAATTTTCCTCTATATTAGCAACATTTAGAGCAGGAAGATAAATATATTTCTAGTCTAGTATCCCTCTTAAAGGAGGGCACAGTGACCAGTTTTGTAGCCCTTTTTCCTTTGCCCCTGTAGCCAAGATCAAAATCTCTCTAGGAGAAGGATGGTTAGTATTTTCAAGGTAGAACTTCCCAAAAAGCCACATTTAGACAAAACCCTATTGACCTATGCATAACCTCCCTTCATACATACTCTATAATAATATTTTGTGTGAACAAATTAATGATTTTTTTTTAAACATTAATGTGTCTATTAATGATGTTTTTGTAATGGTTTTATGAATCAAACTTATTTCCAGGCAATTGTGAGCAACATTTTGATCTGAAATAAGCTTCAATTTTCAGTAAAGTTTATTGGAAAAATTCTCCAAGTTATTTTGAGTTCCATATTTGTAATATGGGGATATGCTGTCTGCCAGTCCTTGAGAGATAATGGGCTTCAGATTTACAATTCTAGTCACCAAATAATGTCTTGCTAGGTATTCAGTATTTACTAATACTAGGTGCCATGTAATAACTTTCTTAATATTTGGTAGGTATCACATTTTTTTTTGCAGTCTTCAGTGATGTTTTGTGATTTTTCCCATTTGCTCCTAAAATCTGCATTGATCATTAAATATGGGCTCCTTGAGGACAATGCTTCTGTAAATCTGGGTGTCAACAGCTTGGTCGTGAATTGACAGAATAAACCCCTCACCACCCACAAATCCATATTACCAGGATGATGACAGTGATGATAATAATGATGAGCTAAATTCATATTTCTTTAATCACAGCCATGTTTAAATGCATTTATCTCAATGTTAGTTTGAAAGGGTTTACATTGCTGCTAGCAGACTTTTCAAGTCTCATTATTTTTGACAGTTCAGTTTTTGCTTTACAAACCTAGTAACTTCCCCAAGATCTTGTAACAGTGTCCTGTCCCCAGTTAACACTTAATAACAATGAAGCTAGTGATGTTGAATATTCTACTGAAGAGGCTTAGCATCTTAAAGCTCAAAAGTAGCTTTAAGAGATCACCTTTTTCTACTTCCTGCCAATACTTCCTGGATAATTATTCCTAGTGTTTCAAAATCAGGAGAGGAGAGTACTTAGACACTCTCTTGAAAGCATATTCCTTTCTCAAAGACTTATTTTGATAATGGACAATTTTCATAACATAATTTGGGAGATTAATATTAGAAAGCAATAACCTACGGCACCAGTTCTACAAGTTTCATTTGATCAGAAATGCTGAGTTCTTTCTACTGTGAAGTATTCATTCATAATGCACCGTAGATATTAACAGGGATTTCTATGATCAGAATTATTTTAACATCAATATGGTCAAAAGGGAATTTGATCAAAAATAGATTCAATTACCTTCATGAGATTACTGGAAGTTCTTTTTATGCTAGAGGCTTTGACAACATCACATCAATATAAATTAAGTGCCATAAGAACATACCTTTTTTCAGGTTCATGGTACAGAATTCCATTACATTATTTACAAGGAAAGGAGGGAAAAAAGTCACTTACACTTCTTCACAACATTGACTTTTTCAGATTCAATCATTTAATCAATGGCAGAATGGCCAAGAGAATAAAGGAAGCCTGTTTCTGATAGTTTTAAAGTTTTTTTTCCTACTTACAAGAAAAATACTATAATCATTTAAAGGCAGATGAAATGGCTTCTCTATTCAGACTAAATGGAAGGGTTTACTTGTTCAAGATGTCCATATTTTCCAATATCTTTATGGCTCAAAATTCTATTCTTACTCTAGGTGATTGACCCATTTTTCCATTATTATCACTCACAAAGAATCTAACCTCCCTGGAAAGAGGAACAGTAGTTAGCCAAAAAGGTAAAAGGTATAATGGCAATGAATGACCTCTGCTAAAATGCTTTCAGAGCTGTCATTGACATTATCACTATCATCTCCATCATCCTCATCACTAAAGATATTTCCTATTTTCTGTCTCTTCTGTTACTGCTGCTGCTGAATAGCTAGAAACGTGTGGCACCTCAGAGCTCAGACCCAAAACAATGAGGTCTACCAGGCAGTTGAATCTATATATGACTAAAGAAATAACTCACTTTCACTCAGATGATGGTAAATAGTTGAAATTTGGCTTGATGCTATCTATTTCAGAAAGACCCTGCTTCCCCGAACAACATAAAATATATTACAGGTAAAACATTTAGTAAATTCGAAGAAGTCATTGTAAATTGTCAATTGGTATAATTCAATCCCCCAGGATCTTTGTTTTTACCCTAACATACTTAACTATAGAAGCCATAATCATTCTGGAAAGAAGAATGGAATAATCATTGACTATAGACACACACTTCTTTGGTGTGGTTAATAAAATTAAGAAAAAAGGCTGTATTTTTTATTCCTATTTACATAATGACATCTATGTTATATATGGAGGTGTGATAACTTTTTTAATAGTAGGCAAAATCACTAGGTACACTTCACCAGCTTTGATAACAAAGGTATCATGGATAAAGACCAAAGAATTGGTAGGGTTAATAGAAGTAAAATATGACACTTAATAGAAGTAAAATATGATACAAGGATTCACTAAGACCAATGGTCCTTTTTCTCAATTATTTTAAAGTCTAGTAAACAACTTACAGTCTTAAAGGTTAGATTTAAATATCTCTGGCAAAAATCAAAGATTGCCTTTTCCTTTGGAGTTCTCACATTTTATGTTGCATATCAAAAAACATTTACATATACTTTAAAAATTATTTTTCTACTTCTATTGTTAAATAATATCATAATCACAGTTTGAAGAATTAGAATGGACCTTAGCAATTATATGCTGTTGGACCCTTGAACCCAGAGAAGTTTAGTAACTTTCCCAAAATCATAGATCCTTTTATCGTCAGAGTAAAAAATCAGGTTTTTGGCTCCCCTATCTTTCACTCTTTCCACTGTAGTACACAATTCATTGTCTGTTTCATCTCTCTCTGAAGCTGTAGCATATATACTCAAATCCTAAATTGTTTTTATCACAGGAACTGACTACACTGAAATCAGCACTATAGACTATAATGAAGCTTGTATGAAATTAAATTTGGACCCTACAATATTATATCCTATTGGCAAGAGAAAAGACAAAAGGAATTCAATCCTACACTACAAGAACCCCAACATATAATATATACCTAATTGGTTTCAAGATGATTCATATATCCTTGTTTTTTAAATTAGTGCAGAAGATCATTCATCTGTATTGGATGATTTTCATGCGGATCACCTTGGAAACAATGCACTCCTGTAGACACCTTTTTAGCAGTCCTCACAAAGCTAAAGAATCATATTTTCAAGGCAAAATGTTATGCTGACACATATGAACATTAACAAAATAAATAGGAAAAGAATGGAGATACACACATGAATCATTAAATTACTTAGAATTTGGTAAAAAAAAATCAAATGACAAGTTCTAGCATGTAATTAAAGATTTAATTTAGCATTTACTTTGGAATTTTACTGATATTTGATTAGTGAGAAGAACACTAAAATGAAATCCATGGTCCTTTTCCTTTCCTGGTTTAGCAGAACATAGAAATTTAAATATAGCTGTTAAGCATACTATTATACACACACACACACACACACACACACACACACACACACATGTGGGTATATATGTATAAATATAGACATAGACAAAGACATAGAGATAGACATAGACTGTGTTTGTCCTTCGTTTTCGAGGAGGACTATGACATCAGGGAAATAATGATATGACTTGCAGTTGACTTTGATTTGAGTGAGGGAGGGCTGTGCAAGGTCACCAGCCTCACTTTCTCCTCCAGAGTTTTCTGGGTCCAGTAGCTTGATATTCACCAAGATGACTGGAGATGGCCCAGGATGTACTGAGAGACCCTTGCCCTTTTAGGCTAAGGTCTTTTCAGGTTCTCATTCTCAGTGAGGCAACATCCATTCAGTTAATAGGACTCTTTAATCAAAACTCAAAAAAAAATCAAACTGGGAGGAGATACCCCTTAGGGTTCCCGGCCAAAAGAGAAACAGTTGTTATTTTTTGATATAGATATAGATAGATATAGATATATACTACTTATTTTATAGACAGTTGACATTAAGGGCCAAGAAGAATTGGAAAAGACCGTGTATAAGGGCCTTGTAAGAATGGATAAACGTATTTTTAAAAACTGGGTAATTGAATCAGAAGATTCCTAACCAGAGGCTTCAAAGTCACCTAGATTTAAGTTTGTAATATTTTACATATATATGTAGATGTATATACACATACATACATACACATGTATGAATATGTGTGTGTTTACATATTTATATGTGTGCATGTATGTGCATGCATATATATATATATATAAATATATGCTTCAGCTGATTATGAGTTGGGTTGGTAAAGATATTAACATTACTATAGTGACTACGGTTACTACAGATGTCTTAAAAGGTTATCTTAATATCGGAAATTAATAGTTGGAAAGTACCTCCAAGCTCATCTAACCCAACTATCACATTATTATTGTTGTTATTCTTCTCATTGTTAGTTATTGCCAATAATAATAACTGAGATTTATATATAACACTTTAAGTTGGCAAAGTGCTTTACAGTATGGCCTCATTTGATTTTCCCAATTTTCCTGTAATGTAGGAGCTATAATCTACATATTATGGATCCTAAAAGAAGTTAAGTTATTTGCCCAGGATCATATAACTACTAAGTTTCTCAGATGGGACTGAACTTCCTTTCTCCAAGTTCAATATTCTGTCCCCTGGACCTGGACCTACCTCATACTGAACAGATACAAAAACTGATACTTCAGGAAAGTAAAATGACACGATTAAAGTTACACAGTAACCTATTACCAACCTTTACAGCTTATTATACCATATCTGTCCATTTTTGTTCCCCATCATATGTATTTTATGGTGGATTATATAGAATTAAATAATCACATAAAGATACCTAAGAGGAACTTAAGAAGTCCAGCCTCCTATTTTCACAGAAGAAGCAACTGAGAAAAGTTATTTGCCCAAGGCAGTAACACTCAGGAAATAGCATTTACTACAGATCTTTAAGGCTGGCAAATCACTTTGCAGTAAGTAGTAAAGCTGGGATTTCAACCTAACTGTTCAAAAGTGGCATGAGCTACTTCAAGAGGTGGTGACTTTATTCTCCATATTGGGCATCTTTAAGCAGAAGCTGGATGAAAACTAGTTGGCCATGTTATTTTGCGGATTCCTTTTGTGTATGGGTTAGACTATATGACTAGTGAGGTCCCTTCCAACTCTCCAAATCCTGTGATTCTTGGATTCTGACCTGTTATTCCAAATCTGAGCTTTTCCCACCAAGCTATACTATTTCCTCCCTTTATTTTGTGATGGGGAATCTATGCAACATGGAGAGTTAATATATATATATATATCTAAGTTAATATATAATATCTAAGTTTTGTTGTAGCAGTACAAACTTCTATTGTTTAACAATTTCTTTGCCTGATAACTTCATCAACAAGTATTTAATAAAAGGAACATAACCATTCAAGATGGCTTGTGTCAGCTGTTAGTAAACAACATCATGTCATTGTTTATTCATAAAATTTTTCGCTATGCATTTTACTTAGGTGAAGACATCCATGGTCTTAAGGGCTATGTGCTTGATTGGTTTTGTTTTTCCCTCACAGTTCTGAAATTTGAATAGCCTTCCCTTTTCTCTTTCCTAAAAAAGCAATCTCAGCAGGCTATGGATTTTTAAAAAGAGAAGGAAAAATAAGATTTCTGAAGAGGTGGGAGAAAAATCACTTAAAATATCATTGTGTAATTTTGTTCTAGAACTTTAAAACAGTGAAATAAAATTTCTTCTTTCTCTATCCATGCCCACTATCAGATTTAATGCAAAAATACATTTCTAATAGAATACACAATAAATTCTGCCTTGATGTTCCATTCTTGTCTTTTCCTTTACAGACCCTTTTTCCCTTAGGATACATCTTGAGAGGTCGGTGGAAATTTCAACGTGGAACTACTCTTGACATTAATGGAGTCACAAAACTGAATTCTTCAGAGGCCAAATCATCATCTGAAGACTAGAACCTTTGACATAATGAAAGCTCACCTTTTTTGACTTAGCTAAAAGGGAAGAGGTGGGTAATTCAGACTTTCTTCATTCCTTTATAAGCTTTCTCTGGGGTAGTTTAAGCTTTAGCTGCACTCAGAAAAGAATTATGTTGAGAGGGTGATCCTGATGGAGTGATCTCATTCTGAATATTACTTTATAATTCCAACAGTTCTTTTGGATCCCACAGATGTAATACTTTGAATTTTCTTTCTATTGACTCAGTAGCTTGATTCCAATCTCATTCTTCACCATAAGCCTTGTCTTTAATCCCTGGCTTAGAATGACGAGTGAAAATAATAGGAGGCATTTTTTTCATCTCTATTGAGTAGCTATGAATCCTGCCTTTCACTATTTATTTTCATCAATGTTTCTAAAATATAGCTTTTAAAAAGTGAAGGTATTATCAGTGATGCTTAACATTCTGCACAACAAGCATTGTATCTAAATTGTTTCTTGAAGTTTAGGGTAATCATGGCAAAGAAAATGCCTTAAAGCAGATTTCTACAAGAACACCTGCAGTGAATCTCATGATCAATGTTTGTGTAATTCTATACCACTTATATTTTATATGGATTTAGTTAAAATATTTGGGAAACTTGAGACCTCATAGGAGTTTTGTATTTTATGCACATACAGAGTAAAATCTTGATTATTCCCAGTAATAACAGAGCAAGTACTGTTTGGGGTTTTGGCTTTTATCCCTATAATGTTTTATTCTGGCTCAGTGCCCGGCACATAGTAAGTGTTTTGTACTTGTTGGGTTGTGTTGGATTGAGCTGGAGACATGCCAGAAGGACAGAAGTAATTGAGGACAATAATTAATCCACAATTATTTATAAAATATAAAAAATATAAAATTTATAAATAAAAATATCAAAAATATTTATAAAATACTTGGAATTCATTGCATATGTATATATGTGTGTGTGTGTGTGTGTGTGTGTGTGTGTGTGTGCATGTATATATCACTTTTTCTTTATTCTTTTTTTAATATCATAGATGTGTGTTTTGCCCACCCCATAAATCTCTGAATATTTTTGAGCTTTTCATCAGCTTTCTTTATTTAAAGTTTATGCCTAAATTTGTTAAGCCCACATGCTTGTATTTTCCTGCTATTGCAAATTAGGACCTTTTTAAAATATAATCAATAGGAGAAAGCTTAGTTCTCAGTTACTGAAAACATCATGCTTGTGAAATTATATCTTGTGCATCTGTAGTCTTTATTTCTTGAAAAATATATGTGTGCATATACATATATATGTATACATCCATACACATATACATACACACATACATATGTGTGTATGTGTGTGAATTTATGTCTTACAAGTTTCATGAAGCAGGTACAATCAGTACGTCCATTATAAATGAAAATTTGATACTGGCCAGTTTAATGCTATCTCCTAATAATAAAAAACTTCTCCCTCTCTGGCCACAATCTCTCATTTGTTCCTCTAATAAATCCCTCTATATCTTTCTTCATTCAGCATCCCAACTAATACATCAGAAATCAAACTACAGTATTTTGGTTAACAATTACTCTCAGTAAATTCAGCTGTGATCTCACACCTTAACCAGTAGGATCATGGACTCTACTATCAGCCCTTGCCCCCTAGGTGGGCAAATGGACACACCGATACTTGGAGAGAAGGAGTACAGTACTGCAGGGTCTTTGGTCCCAATCTTCTTGTCATTATGATGAGATATCAATTCAATTCAATTCAAATTGAAAATTCATCAATTAAGTGCTTATTATGTTTAAAGTGCTGTGCTATCGAATAAAGACAGTTTTTCATTATAATGGAATCTTAAAGTAGAGCAAATTATAGGATCATGCTAGGTTATTGGCATAGCATTCTGACTAGTCAAACAAAGGGTTTGACTAATTAGGTTAAATAAAACAGAACATCCTGGAAGCATAGAAAGTGAAAGAAGATTGGAAGAGTGAAAGAAACAAATCTTAAGAGAATCTCAGTACCAAAAGATTGAGTAAGCCACCAGGCAAACATTCAATAATTGACAAAAAAGTAGGAATTAAAGCACCCACTAAACCCAAGTCATCTAAGAGCCATTCAGCAAGCTACAAAAGAGGATATATACAGGGAATAGCAAGGGCAAGGAACAGGCCCCCAAGAGGACTGGTTCATCATGGGAGAACATCTTGATCCTTACACTGGGTTAGACCTGACTCAGAACAATCCCTGATAACTTATATTCATTATTAGAACAAAATTAGGGGCAGATGATTCAGAGCTCAGTGGTGCAGAGCTAAGGGAGAGGAGTAGACTGAGGCAGAGAGAAGGAGAATACCATGAGGGAGACATGGAGAATCTATTCAAGTATGAGGACTATAAGGAAACTGCTGAGTGGCTTTTATCCCATGCTAAATTTCGACCAGAAATTGCAATGATCTGTGGTTGTGGATTGGGTGGGGTTGGTGGATAGACTGACTGAATTCCAGGCCTTTGACTACAGTGAGATACCCAATTTCCCACAAAGCACAATACAAGGTTGCGTAGGGTGGCTGATAATTGGATATTTAAATGACAAGTGCTGTGTGATGATGCAAGGCCGATTCCACCCATATGAAGGCTACCTACTCTGGAAGGTAGCATTCCCTGTGAGGGTTTTCTAACTTATGGATGTACACACCTTAATTGTTACCAATGCTGCTGGTGGGCTGAACCCTAAATATGAACCCTAAATAAATAGGATGTTATGCTGATCTGAGGTCATATCAACTTGGCTGGCCTCAGTAGCCAAAATCCACTCAGAGGCCCCAATGATGAGAGGTTTGGAGAAAGGTTTCCTCCCATGTCTGATACCTAGGACAGTATTCTGAAACAGAAGGCCCATTGCATATGGAAGCAAATGGAACAGTAATGACCACTGCAGGAAGGAACCTATGTTATGGTGGGAGGGCCCAACTTTGAAACCATTGCACAGTGTTGCTTTCTGCAGAAACTAAGAGCTGATACTGTTAGCATGAGTACTGTGCCAAAGGTGATAGTAGCCAGGTATTGTGGCATTCAAGTTTTTGGATTTTCCCTCATTACAAACAAATCAGTATTGGATTATGAAAGCCAGGAGACCACCAAGCATGAAGAGGTACTGGTGGCTGGGCACCTGGCTGCCAGGAGCTTGGAACAACTTGTCTGTACTCTTGTGGAAAACATGCAGCCACCTTTGGAGAAGACTTTTTGACCCACAGGCTGCCTGGCTTCTCCTTTCCCTGCTGCCCACTTTGCATTCCAGACAGTGGTCAGCTTTGCCTCCTTGCTTAAGTCATTTAGTTTCTGCCCTGAGGTTGTGGTTGAGCAGTGAGAATATTGGTATTCCACCTCCTTGGAATATCTGCTTATCTTTTCAAGCCCTTCCTAATGGTACCTAATTCTCTTTTATTCCATTGATCCCTTCCCCACCATGGAAAACTGGATCATTCCATTGTAGCTCACAACCATAGCCAACATCCCAACATCCTTCATTTTACCTCTAGTACACTTGTCTAGGATTAAGTCCACTTTATACTAAGGCTGCTGCTAATATTTTGAAAAGACTACTCGTACATTCCCTGAGGCCTCACCCTGCCATCCTATGACTTCTGAGGCCCTTTGTGGTCCAGAACAGTGTATACTGCAAATTTAGTACTATGTGGCAAAAAAAAACAAAAAAATAAATTAGAGGCAGATGAGTGGTACAATGGTTAGAGCACTGGCCTTGGAATCAGGAGGATCTGAGTTCAAATATGTCTTCAAAAACTTAGCACTTGCTACCTATATGACTCTAGGCAAGCCACTTAACCCAGATTGACTTGCCAAAAAAATAAGAAAATAATAGAAACAAAAAAACAAAAACAAAAAAAAAATAAAATTAGACACTTGTAGTAATTCTATAGTATAGTTAATATAGTTAACCCCCTCCTCTGGGGGAGACAAAATAAGTACTTAGCCACAACAGAAGGATAACTGAACTTGATTCTGCTGTTTGAAGCTCCTTTTCTCCAGTTTCCTCAGTGGACCTATCATGGTCCACCAGTCATACCTGTTGCCCTGGCACTTTTGATGTAGCTTTCTATCTCAGCCAAAGGCATTTTAATTTTCTTTGTGAGAAACAACAGGCCTGTAGGTAAAAAACAAGTGAAAACAGCTTGTGGGCAATAAAAGGGAAGGGAAAGGACAAAACATATTCTTTGACTGTGACACTTTACCAATTTTCTAGGAGTCAGGTTGATCTTTGTTTATCCTTGAACTCCCACCAAATTGACTGGCCTTTTTCACAAAGGCATGGTCCAGACATGCATTTGAATGTTATTTAGGACATTTCCCAAGTGTAGGTCAATTCTTTATATTCATGGGTCATCTCAATATGCATATTATTAAAATGAATATATATGCATATATTGAATGTTCTTGAAATATCATGTATTAACAAAAGCATTTAAATGTCATTTAAAACTGTAGGTATTACGAGATATATGTATATATATATGTATATATATATGTATATATATGTATATATATATGTATATATATGTATATATATATGTATATATATATATAATAACTAAAGGCACTTGATTTTTTTTAAATGTCACTCATAAAACCACAGAATTTTTTTTGAGCTCGAAGATTACTGGATATAATCTTATCCAGCCTGATAATATTGCAGATAGGAGTAACAAATAGAATTTTTCCTTGGAGTTAAGACGCTTTGCCTTCAAATTTTGCCTCTCACATTTATTAGTAATATTGATGAGGATGTCATTTAATCCCTATGAACCTCAGTTTTGTAACCCCCAAAATAGAGATATGAATGGCTGGAGTATTTACCTCACAGAGGTATCATGAGATTCATATGAGGCAATGTATACAAACTGCTTTACATCTTTTGCAAAAATAAAAGCAAAAAAACCAAACCAAAACAAACCTAGCAATTCTGATTATGAGGAAATTGGGGTCAGCAAGATGGCATGTCTTGCCCAAAGTTAATAAATTCCCTTCCTAACCATTTTAATGAATTATTCCTGAATGAGGAAGTAGCAAAAATATCAGCATTATCTAGGAGAGTCAATGGCACCAGGAAGGTTATAAGTAGAAAAGCTCTTCAGAGTACCCATTGCTCATCCACTAATTAAGCTAATGTTTATGTGACATTAATATGTAAAACAACAACCCCTAGCAACTTATGAGTTGCTTACTGTTCTTTATAGCAGGCTAATTGCACCAAATTGTTGCAAGAGATTTGTCTTGTCTAGTCACACCAGGGTTGAAGAATGTAGAATATCCAGTCCTCCATGGTGCATCGTCAATGGTACAAAAATGCCAATGTAAGTACCCACAAGTTATAATCAAATTCACCATGCTCGAGTTTATTTAAGACACTGCAATGACAGTGCTCACAATGAATGATCCACAACATTCAACATCACTATGACAACTAGGTGATTTTTTTTAATTGACAAGTATAGCAACTGAATAAAGATGCTCAGATTTTTTAGAATTATTATTTTTTTTTTTTTGCTTTTTGGCAGGGCAATTGGGGTTAAGTGACTTGCCCAAGGTCACACAGCTAGTACATGTGTCAAGTGTCTGAGGCCGGATTTGAACTCAGGTCCTCCTGACTCCAGGGCCGGTGCTCTACTCACTGCGCCACCTAGCTGCCCCAAGATGCTCAGATTTTTTAAAAATGAAAGCCATGTTTCTTTTGCCACTGATCATCTTGAGTGATGTTTTTTTGTACACAGGGTTTGTATTTGTAAATTACCCAGTTAAAATACCTGATGAAACAATGAATAATGGATAATTTTAGTGTATGTCTTGCAAGAGACTAAATAATTGAAAAATCATCATGTTTCCAAAACGACTAGTGATGCAACTTTTGCACATTTCCATTATTCATCTAACCTGGGTTATTTTCATCTATGACAAATACATACACATAAATAATTTTCCCGCAAAAGGATTGCTTTCTCAGTTAAGGATATTGAAAGTGATGACTTTTAAGTCATCTAGAAGGTTATATTAATATGAACAACGAACTTAGAAACTTCCTACAGAAAGACAAGTTTAAAGCTAGCAGGAAACTTAGAGGTTAGCAAGTTTAACCCCTTCACTTAACAAATGAGGAAATTACTGTCCAAAGAGGTTAAATGAGTTGCCTAAGGCCACAGAACTAATAAGTGATTGAAGCAGGATTTTAACTCATCTCTTCAGACTCAACGTCCAATGATGTTATGAGTACTAACACATTGTATCTCCACCTTGATGTTAAATTCTTTTTTTAAAAAAAAATTTTCTGCTACAATCAACCTTTTTTGTTATTTGCCACTATCAACTTGACAGATGACTACTGTGTTTCCATTGTTTTACAGGATAAAAGTGAGGAAAGTAAGGAAATGCCTCTGTCCCTAAAGTAGTGGGAATTGTGGAAAGAAAATTTGTTATCATTAACACTTGTTTGGGGTGAGAAAGAGAAAACTATAGTTTTAGGAAATAGTTAAAGGGAAATGTGTTCCTGGAGTTCTGAATTGCAGGTTGGAAATTTAGGTAAATTCATCTTTATAAACAAGGAGAAAATCTATATTTCCAGTTTTAGTGCTCTAGCAATGAGATGACTATGACCAAGCTGGTCACCAAATCTTCTCTATGCACAAGTAGTGTCATTTAATCTCATCTTTAGCAGATTGCCTCTTCCATCACCCCCATTCTCTCATCTTCAGCCTCTCCTTATGTACTGACTATTTCCCTAGAAACCACTAATATACCTATTTATCCTTCACCCTCAAAAAATCTTTACTTGATCCATCCATTCTATCATTAGGTCTCTCTTATCTTGCTTCTTTTAGAGCTAAACTCCTTGAGAAGGTTTTCAAAACAGTAGATGCGTCTACTTATTTCCCTTTTACTCTTTTCTTAATACTTCACATTATGGCTTCCAACCTCATCACTCAACCAAAATTTCTCTCTCCAATTACTAATGATTTGGTTTTTCCTAATATTTTCTTTTTCCTATTACATGTAAAGACAATTTTTAACATCCCCTTTTTATAAAAAAAATAATTAAGTTCCAAATTCTCTACCTCCTTCCCCTTTACTGCCCTCCCTGAGGCAGTAGGCAACTTGATATAGGTTATATATGTATGATTGTGCAAAACATATTACCATAATAATCATGTCATTAAAAAAAAGAAATAAAACTAAAGTGAAAGATAGTATGGTTCAATCTGTTTTCATTATCCATCATTTCTTTATCTGGATATAGACAACATCTTTGATAGTAAGTCCTTTGAAATTATCTTGGATCATTGTACTGCTGAGAATAGCTAGGTCATGGTTTATCATCATATAATATTGCTGTTATTGTGCACAATATTCTCCTGGTTCTTCTTCTTTCACTTTGCATCAGATCATGTAAGTCTTTCCAGATTTTTCTGAAATCATTCTGCTCATTATTTCTTACAATGCTGTTATAGTATTCCATTACAATCATATACTACCACTTGTTCAGTCATTACTAAATTGACGGGCATCACCTCAATTCCCAGTCATTTGCCACCACAGAAAGGGCTGCAGATGAACTCATCATTCTAAAATTCTATTTACTTCCTTAAGTTCTTTCTTGTTTATTTTTTGGTTAGATTTATCTAGTTGTTGGAGGGTAAGGTTGAGGATTCTCACTAATATAGTTTACTGTTTATTTTCTCTACTGATTCATTTAACTTTAAAATTTTGGATGCCATGCCATTTTGATGCATATATATATATATATATATATATATATATATATATATATATATATGCATATATAGAGATGGATAGTATTCATATTATTTCATTTTCTATGGTACCTTTAAGCAAGACATAGTTTCCTTCCTTATCTCTTTTAATTAGCTTTACTTTTTTTGCTTTTGCTTTGTCTAAGATCATGATTGCTACTTCTTTCTTTTACTTCAGATGAAGCATGATTCTGTTCCAGCCCTTTACCTTTACTCTGTGTATGTCTTTCTGATTTCAATGATTTTCTTCTAAACAACATAATATTGGATTCTGTTTTCTAGTATATTCTGCTGTCTCCTTTTACTTTATGGAGGAGTTCATACTATTCACATGCACAGGTATGATTGCTAACCGTGTAATCCCCCCCATCCTATTTTTCCCTCTCTCTCCTCTCTCTCTCTCTCTCTCTCTCTCTCTCTCTCTCCTCACTAGTGGTTAGCTTCTGACTACTGCCTCCCCCAAACTGCCCTTCAGTTCTATCAATAATCCACCCTTCTCTCATCTTATTTCCCTCCTACTTTCCTACATGGTAAGATAGATTTCTGTATCTTAGTGTGTATGTTATTCCCTCTTTCATCCAATTCTGATTAGGTCATGGTTCAAGAGGTGCCCACCTCTTATCTTTTCCTCTAATGTGATAGGTTTTATGTGCCCCTTTGTATGATATAGTTTACCCCCATTTTTATTGCCCTTCACTCTTCTTCCAGTGCAATTTTTTTCACCATCCATACATTTTGCTTATTCTGGATAGCATCCTCTGTCTATGAACACTCCTTCTAAGTATCCTATTATTGATAAAGTCCTTAAAAGTTACAAGTATCTGGACAGAGTCAAGATGGCAGAGTAAAAGCAGGGACTTCCTTGAGCTCTCCCCCAAACCCCTCCAAATACCTGTAAAAATGACTTGAAACAAATTCTAGAGCAGCAAAACCTACAAAATGTCACATTGAAACAAATTTTAGCCCAAGACAACCTGGAAGGTCAACAGGAGAGGTCTGTTGCACCAGTCTGAGAGAAGAGCACAGTCTAGTGCGGGCCATGCCAGCACAGACAAGGGCAGAATAGGCCTCAGGGGACTGAATCACTGGCAGCTCTGGTAGTTTCCAGACTTCTCAACCCACAAATGCCAAAGACAACTTAGAAGGTCATTAAGAAAGGTCTGTGATACCTAGTAAGAGAGGAGCAAGGTTTGGCCCAAGCCCCAGGGAGGTAGCAGTGGCAGCAGCAGCAGTGGCTGCTTCTGGAGCTCTCAGCTCACAGATAGTAGGGGGATTCAGTGGTTGATCAGAGGTGAATTACAGAGACCTCTTTGGTGGCACTGATGCAGGATTCTCTTGCTTTCCCATATTTGAATCTGGGTCACAATCCTGGGTGGCTGTCCTTGGGGGAGGAGGACCTCTGGCCTGGTGGAGCTTGTGGTGGTGTTGGAGAGGGAATTCTCCCCACAGTTCCAAGGCAGAAAAGAGTGCTTGTGGTCACTCACAGAGCAGAGCACAGACCGGGAGAGGGGTAAACACTTCTACTTTCATCATACAACCTTGAAAGAAGTGAAAATTTAGAGGTCTTTAGAAATATCCCTGAAAACAGTTGGACAAAACCCCTGTGCTTGGGACAGTATATCCTCCACATAAAAAGCAGAGACCTACCTTAATAAAGAGTTCAAAAATCATGTAATTGGCTTGGAAAATTAGCAAACAGTGGGGAAAAATATCAGACCATAGAATCTTGCTTTGGTGACAAGGAGGATCAAAACATACAACCAGAAGAAGGCCACAAAGTCAAAGATCCTACATCCAAAGCCTTCAAGAATAATATGAGTTGGTTGCAGCCTGTGGAAGAGCTCAGAAAGGATTTTGAAAATCAAATAAGACAAGTAGAGGAAAAATTGGGAAGAGAAATGAGAATGATGCAAGAAAATCATAAAAGAATTAATCAACAGCTTGCTAAAGGAGACAGATACAAAAATGCTGAAGAAAATAACACCTTAAAAAAAAGACTAGCCCAAATGTCAAAAGAGATCCAAAAAGCCAATGAGGAGAAGAATGCCTTAAAAAGCAGAATTGGCCAAATTGAAAAGGAGGTCCGAAAGCTCACTGAAGAAAATAATTCCTTGAAAATTAGAATGGAGCTAGTGACTTTATGAGAAATCAAAAAATTACAAAACAAAATGAATAAAATGAAAAAAGTCAATATGAAGTATCACATTGGAAAAATCACTGACCTAGAAAATATATCTAGGAGAGATAATTCAAAAATTATTTTAGATGATTCAAACAAAATAAAAAAGGAACAAAGGAACGAAGGAAGGAAGGAAGGAAGGAAGGAAGGAAGGAAGGAAGGAAGGATGGAAGGGAAGGGAAGGGAAGGGAAGGGAGGGGAGGGGAAGGGAAGGGAAGGGAGGGGAAGGGAAGGGAAGGGAAGTGAAGGGAAGGGAAGGGAAGGGAAGGGAAGAGAAGAATAAAGAAAGATGAAAGGAAGAAAGTGAAGATAGCACATTTCATCATGCGTCCTTTGGAATTATCTTGGCTCACTGTATTGCTGAGAATAGCTAGGTCATTCACAATTCCTTAAAATACAATGTTGCTGCTGATATGTACAACGTTCTCCTGGTTCTACTCATTTCACTTTAAATCAGTTCATGTAAGTCCAGGTTTTTCTGAAATTATCCTGCTTGTCATTTCTTGTAGAACAATAATATTCCTTCACAATCATGTATCACAGCTTATTCAACCATTCCCCAAACGACAGACAAGCCCTCAATTTCCAATTCTTAGCCATAACGAAAAGATCTACTTTAAATGTTTTTTGTACAAATAGCCCCACCCCACACACAGTTTTTTTTTTTTGTAAATCTCTGAGAAACAGACCTAGTAGTGATATTTCTGCATAAAAGGGTATGTAAATTTTTGAGTACATCTTTATAGAAAATTGAGCATAATTCCAAAATGTTTTCCAGGATTTTTAGATCAGTTTACAACTCTACAAACATTGTATCAACGTCCCAGTTTTCCTATATCTCTTCCAACATTTATGATGTTCCTTTTTTGTCATATTAGCCAATCTGATAGGTGTGAGGTGGTACCTTATGGTTGTTTAATTTGCAATTTTTACAAATTTGATTCAATTTTCTATTTATTTGAAAAATCCAGGCCCTTATCAGAAATACTTGCTGCAAATTTTTCCCCAGTTTTCTGGTTTTCTTCTAATTTTGGTTGCATTGGTTTTGTTTCCACAATATCTTTTCAATTTTATATAACCAAAATTATATATGCTGTCTATTTCTTGGCTGGCCCCAAATTCTTCCCTTCAAAGTAGATCAGACATGTAAACTATTATGCCATTCTAATTTGCTTATGGTATCACCCTTTACATGTAAATCATGTACCCATTTTGACCTTATCTTGGCATATGGCATGGAGATGTTGGTCTATACCTAGCTTTTTTCCATACTATTTTCCAGTTTTCCCAGCAGTTTTTGTCAAATAATGATTTTTTGGTACTAAAAGCTTGGATTTTTGAGTTTAACATATACTACATTACTATGGTTATTTGCTGTGATGTACTGTGTACCTGTTCTACTCTACTGATCTACCACTCTGTTTCTTATCCTGTACCAGACTGTTTTGATGATTATCACTTTGTAATACAGTTTGAGATCTGGTATATCTAGAGCACCTATTTTCACATTTTTTTCCATTACTTTACTTGATATCCTTGACTTTTTTTCTTCTAGGTGAATTTTATTATTATTTTTTCCATTTCTATAAAATAATTTTTGGAAGCTTTATTTGTATGGTACTGAATACATAGATTAATTTAGGTAGAATTATAATTTTTTATTACATCAGCTTGGGCTACTCATGAGCAATTCTGAAGCAATTTTCAAGTTGTTAGAAGGGGAATTTTGGAGGGCTCCAGGTAGTTCCTGACTCACTCTACCATAATGGAACTGAAAGTTTTGAGTCTTGTATTTGTATTGAAAATCAAATGTTCTGTTCAGCTCTGAACATGTCATCAGGAATGTTTGAAAGTCCTCTATTTTATTGAATATTCATATTTCCTCTGAAGGATTATGCTCAGTTTTGATGGGTAGATGATGCTTGATTGTGACCCTAGCTCCTTTGCCTTAGGGAATATCATATTCTCAAGTTCTTTAGTCCTTAAACATAGAAACTGTTAAATCTTGTGTGATCCTGAAGATAGTTGAATTGTTTCTTTCTGGCTGCTTGCAATATCTTAGCTTTCACCTGAGAATTCTAGAATTTGGCTATAATACTCCTGGAAGTTTTCATTTTGGGATTTCTTTCAGGTTATCATTAGAATTTTAAAATTTCTATTTTGCCCTCTGGTTCTAGGATATCAGGGCAATTTTCCTTGATAATTTATTGAAATATTGTGTCTAGGTTTTTGTTTTTTAATCTTGGTTTTCAGCATTAATCTTGAAAATGCCAAAGAGCTCACAGTGGTTAAATACCCACTGTCAACTCTGAAAAATAAAATAAAGTAAAATAAAATAGCAAACAACTCATAGAGGTTATGGGTTAAAAAGAAGGCTTCTTTATTCCTGTTACAGAAGGGAAACTAGACATGTGTGCTAGGTTTTCCTCTAGGACTGAGGAGACCGAAGACATTGACACTAAGTCTTGATACATATACATGTGGCTACACAAAGAACCAAGCAGTGAGGTGTAACCATAGCAGTGAGGTATAACAGCAATAGTCAGGCAAGTTTGCCTAGTGACAAAGTCTTTTCATAGCTAGGATTCTTGACTGGAACATAGTTCCTGCAACTTCTTGTCAAAGCTTGGGGATCACCTGGGGTTGGTTTGAGCTAATTCTTGTTAACTGCAGTAAAGTTCATCCAGAGTATGAGTGCAAAGGACTGTTGTTATGCCATGCTCAGGGCCCAGCTTGCTTGCTGGGCCTTAGCTCTGAAAAACAAGGTGTCTCCTAATAGTAATAAAAGAGAGTAGTGAAAAAAAAAACTGGTAGTCTTGGCATGGGGATCCTAACATCAGGTAGTCCAATCATTCTTAAATTATCTCTGCTGGATCTATTTTCCAGGTCAGTTGTTTTTTGAATAATACATTTCATATTTTCTTCTATTTTTTCACTCTTTTGATTTTGTTTGATGGATTCTTAACGTTTCATAGAGTCATTAGCTTCCACTTTGGCCAATTCTAATTTTTGTCTCTTTCATTTTAAAAAAAATAATTAAAACTTTATTTTAGACTCGGGGGTCAGAATACAAATACAGAATAGAGAAACAGCACAAAACATTTCTAAAACTTAAATATTGAAACTTAAATACAAAGTAAGAAAGAAAAACAGACCTACTGTGTGCATAGCAGAACATAAGAGAGGATTCGAAATATATAACAATAGATTTTCATTTCAAGAAAGCCTATGTGATAAATAATACATGTTGTGTTAAGAATTGTCCATCTTTTCTTTGCTTCCTTGTGAGTTTTCTTTTTTTCTCTTCTGTATACTTTTTTACTTTGTTTTTTTCCCTACCCCCACCCCACCCCTGAAGGCTACAATAAAGTTTAGATATGTTTATAGCTATATATATATATGCATATACATGTATAAATACATATAAAGACATATACTTTCCCAAACATACTCTACTCCTAATTTTTGTTTTTTATTTGTGCATATCTCTTGTTTCCTATTTCTCCTGATTCCTCTACTTTACTTCTACTGACTTCCTTGCCCTCCTATTACTTGCATGCCCCCTTCCAAGGATTTTTCCCCTATCCTCCCATTTCCATAAATCTAAACACCCTTATATACCCCACCTTTACCTATTCTCTCATTCTCTCCTTTAAAAATCCCCCTTGTCCTCTCCCCCCCAATACCCCTACCATTTTATTTCTTCTAAATGTAGAAGACTTTTATACTTTTCTAAATATATATGTAGTATTTCCTCTCAAAACCATTCCTGATGAAAGTAGGTTACCAGAACTAATAGCCTGTAGCAACAATCTTGCCAGCAGCTACTGTGCTGTGTAAGACCAACAGCAACCAGCATGCAGAGGGCTGCCAACACAGGTTCTTTGATCTGCTATTCTAAGGAAAGCAGCTTTAAGGGGTAAACAATCTCAGTTTAATTAAACACATATGTATCAATCACTAGTTCAGTGGGGAAAGATCAGCCCCCTGAGCTTCAGGCAAATACAAACAGAAATTACAAACATCAACAGACAGACCTTGTCTGATCAAATCACAATACATAGTTACCAAAGAAGAACCAATGGGTCTGGGTTAGCAAAGCTGGGGGGGGGGGGTGGGTTCAATGGCTTTCCCAGAGTCTGTCACCCACATTCTTTCAGCGAGTGTAACTCCGAAAGTCAAAATCTCAACCTTGGATCTTATATACCTGTCTCAGGGCCCTTGGCACTTGAGGATCACCATTTAGAGCAAGAAATCACTGTGGGAAAGCTCCAGTCACCAGTACCACATCATATACAATTCAATGACTGCCAATTGCCTCAGTGCTGAGAAATAGATGAGAAATATCCCAAAACAAAGACAGCAAATGTTTCCCACCACCAATTCAAACAAAGGGGAGACTTGATAGTCTTACCATCCCAAAAGGGAAGAACAGGGAAAAGTCTGATTGCTTTAACACAGCCCTCCTTCCCCATCTAATTCCTCTGTATCCTTTCTTCTACTTGCACCTCATATGAACAAAATAGTTACTCTTTTTAGCTGTTTCTAAATAGTTTTACTTTTTAAATTCATATCATAATTATGCTTACCCCCCTTTTTATGAGCTCACCTAATAAGAATCCTAGGCATACATTTTACATTTTAAGTTATATAAAAGGTAAACAGTTTGGCCTTATGAATACCTTATAGTCAGTCTTTGGTATGTACCTTATGTTTCTCTTGGTTTTTGTATGTCAAGTCTTCTATTAAATTAAGGATATTTTTTAACAAAGTCTTGAAAGTCTGAGAGTTTATCAAATTTCCATTTTTTTCATTCAAGATAATACTTAAATTTGCAGGGTATGTTATTTTCAGCAGAGCCCCAAGTCTTTTGCTCTTCAATATATTGCGTTCCAAGACCTGCAGTCCTTTAAGGTGTCTACTGCTAGGTCTTGTGTAATTCTAATTCTGGCACCATCATATTTAAATTGCTTTAATCTTGATGCTTTTAATATTTTATCCTTGAGCTGGGGATTTCAGAATTTAACTATGATATTCTTATGAGTTTTCCTCAAAGGACCTCTTTTAAGTGGTGCTTGATGGATGTTTTGTTCCACTTCTACTTCCCTGCCTTGTTCTAATGCTTCAGGACAATTTACTTTAATTATTTTTTGTATTATTGTATCAAGATTCTTTTTTTGATGATAACTTTCAGTTAGTCCAATTATTTTTATATTTTCTCTTCTTGATTTAGTCTCCAAATCTGTTGTTTTTCTTAAAAGATGTTTCACTTTCTCTTCTATTTTTTCATCATTCATATTTTGTTTAATTATTTCTTGATTTCTTATCATTTCACTGGCTTAACTTTGCCCAGTTCTAATTTCCAAAGTGTCATTTTCCTCCTTAAGATTCTGTATGTCCTTTTCTAATTGGTTGACTTTTCTTTCATAACCTTCTTGTTTTTCTTGTATTATTTTTATTTATTTGTTTGTTTGTTTTAGTTTTCTCTCCATCTCTGTTTTTATGATCTATAAATTCTTTTGGAGCAGGTAAGCATTTGATGTTGCTCTTTGGGGGTTTCTTAACTTCAATATCCTCCTCTGAAGATGAACCCCAGGCATCTCTATTCCTGTAATAGGTTTCTATGGTTGGATTCTTTTTCCTTTGCCTGTGCATTTTTTGTGGTAATAACTTGATTTTTTAAATCACCTTTAGTCCTGGAGTATGGAAAATGGTGCCTCTTACCCCAGATCTTCAGTTCTCCCCTTTAGCCTAGAAGCAAAGCCAAACCTCCAACTTCCTCTATGTGCCCACAGCCAGGGTTTTTCTGCCCCACTGCTTCTGCACTCACTGGTTGTGTGCTGCTTCCTTCTTGCCCCCACTGCTCTTTGCACCACAGCTGGGTCTGGTGTTCCTTATCAGTAGAGGTTCGCTCAATCTTCCTAGGCTAAAATGTCCAACTCCCCTCAATATCTCAGGGTGAAAAGTTCCTGTGGCTGGGGCTGAGGTGGCCTCTCAAACCAAATAACCCCAGGGCTTGCCACTAGTTGATTAAGGGGCTTGTCTCTCATTGTTAAAAGGGAAACTGGCCTTGAGGTGTATACTCCTTGCAGGGATGAAACCTCATCCTGGCATTTTTTTCTTTGGGTCTTCTCAAACTGTCCCAGGAAGATGCTGGTTGAACCCCTGTTCTTCTTTGTGTCTACCCACACTTTGTTTGCCCTAAGGTGCTACTTATCTCTTTTGTGGGGGAAAATTTTGAGAGCTTGGAATTTTCTGACTTACTTTGCTATCTTCCCAATTCTAATTTTTAAAGAATAATTATTTAAGTTAACTTTTGTACCTCCTTGTCCATTTAGCCAATTCCATTTTTTATGTTTTTTTTTTCTTCAAGGAATTTTCATACATCTTTTTCCTTTACCAAGTTGTCTATTTTTTCATGATTCAATTGTATCATTCTGATTTACTCTCCTAATTTCTCTTCTACCTCCCTCATTTGACTTTTTTTAAAAAAAAATTATGTAATATTTTATTTTTCAACATTGATTTCCACAAGATTTTGAGTTACAAATTTTCTCCCCATATCTACCCTCCACCCCATTCCAAGATGGCATATATTCTGATTGCCTTGTTCCCCAGTCAGCCCTCCCTTCTTTCACCCCACTCCCCCCATCCCCTTTCCCCTTACTTTCTTGTAGGGATGGATAGATTTCCATGACCCATTCCCAATATATCTTGTTTCCCAGCTACATGCAAAAATCAACTTTTTTATTTTTTTAAGCATCTGCTTTTAAAACTTTGAGTTCCAAATTCTCTCCCCTCTTCCCTTCCCACAAATCCTCCCTAAGAAGGCAAGCAATTCAACATAGATCACACATGTATCATTATGTAAAACACTTCCACAATGCTCATATTATGAAAGGCTAACTGTATTTCCTTCCATCCTATCCTGTCCCCCTTTATTCAATTTTCCCTTGACCCTGTCCCTTTTCAAAGATGTTTGCTTTTGACTACCTCCTCCCCCCATCTGCCCTCCATTCTATTAGCCCCCTTTTTTTTTATTCCCTCCTCAAGTTGGATCTGATGAGAGTATGATTCACTCATTCCCCCTCACCTGCTCCCTCTTCCCTTCCAACAGAACTACTTTTTCTTGCCACTTTGATGAGAGATAATTTGCCCCATTCTATCTCTCCCTTTCTCCCTCTCTCAATATATTCCTCTCTCATCCCTTAAAATTATTTCTTTTTTAGATATCATCCCTTCATATTCAACTCATCCTGTGCCCTCTATCTATATTCCCTTCAACTCTCCTAATACTGAGAAAGGTCTCATGAATTACACACATCATCTTTCCATGTAGGAATGCAAACATAAGAGTTCAACTTTAGTAAGTCTCTTATGAATTCTCTTTCTTGCTTACTTTCCCAAGCTTTAGGGTCCAAGCACTGCTGTTTTCATAGCTACTCTTATTCCACTGTCACCCCAGGGCTCTGTCCCAACAGTGCTCCTCCTCCCCCAAGAACTGCCAACAAGTACCACAATACAGATCCAAGCATGGCACAACAAGAGAATCTGCCTTCGTGCCCACAAAGTGCTTACTCCCACTCTGATCCACTGCTAGATTCCTCCTACTGTGTGAGCCAGGGACTCGGGAAGCAGCTGATGCTGGAGTTCTGGAAGCAGCCTCAGGAGCTTCCTGCTGCTGCTACCTACACCACCTCCTCCACCCCCAGAGCTGGTAGCCAGACCACTCTGAACTCATTCCCCCAGTTTCCCCCTAACCTGCTCTTTGGCGTTTGTGGGTTGAGAAGTCTGGTAACTTCCACAGCACACTGTTTTATGGCCCCAAGGCCTGTTCTGGCTGGCTGATTCCTGGTCTGGTCTGTTCGGGCATGGCCCATGCTGGCCTGCCCTCAGCTCTCAGCACTGTGTGATAGACCCTTCTCAGTGACCATCCAGGCTCTCCTGGACTGGAGATCTCTTTCCCTCTGCTATTTCATGGGTTCTGCAGCTATAGAATTTGTTGAGTCATTTTTACAGGTGTTTGGAGGGATTTGGGGGAGAGTTTAAGCAAGTCACTGCTTTCCAGCTGCCATCTTGGCTCTATCCCCTTCCCTCATTTGACTTTTAAAATCCTTTTTGAGTTCTTCCCAGAGTTCTTTTGGGCAGGAGACCAATTCCCATTTTTCTTTGAATCTTTTCATGTGGGAGTTTTGGCATTGTTGGCCTCTTCTACGTTTGCATTCTAATTTATACTGTCACCAAAGTAAGTTTTTGTAATCAGGTTCTTTTTTCTTTTTTGCTTTTTGCTCATCTTTATAGCCTATTTTGTGATTTTTAAAGTTTGTTTCTGTTCCTAGTGTGAAGAGGGCATTGCCCAAGCTTCTTGTGCAGATGGCCTGGGGTCTAGCTACTTGTGTGCTGCACTGAGATCTCATGGCCTGTCAGTTGGCCTGTTTTGCCATAGTTGTGGGGCCTCACCACTTGTCTGCTGCACTGGTGACTCAAGGCCTCACTGTCAGCCTGCTGTGCCACTACCCTGATGTACTGGAGCCATGACACCTCACCACTGACCTGCAGCTGTGTTATTAGATACTTGCTGGCTTTTTTGGGCATGGTTTGCTGACCCAAAAGCCACTTGCCCTGGCCTGTGTTTCTTTCTTACATGAATGAGATCAACCTTTTCTGCTGACCTTTCAAGTTGTCTTGGGCTGAAAAATTGTTTCACTTTCTCTTTTTTATTGTTAGTTCTGCTGCTGCAGAATTTGTTTTGAGGTGTTATTTTAGAGTTGTTTGGAAGTGAATTTAAAAGAGTTTACATGAGTGACTATTTTTGCCAGGTTCAGCTCCTACCTATCTGAAACACTGCTAAGTATCCTTTGTTGGATCATCCAGCATACATGCTCTATTTGTGGGTGTCCTAAAGGGTTTTGTGTTGTTCCTTCTCCTTTACCTCCATACATTTCACTAGGTGATTCCAACATTTCTCATAATTTTAATTATCATCTCTGTTCTGATGATTCTCAAATATTTTTCCCCCAGCTCTAACATTCCTGCTGACATTCAGCCTTGCATCTTCAGTTGACTATTGGACATCTTGAATTCTTTGTTCTCTAGACATAGTAATCTCAATATTTCATTCAATAAATATTTATCAAGTACTTACTATATGCCATCCACCATAGTAAATACTGGGGATACAAAATACCAAAAGACAAACCCTGCCCTAAGATTCTCACAGTCTAATGGAGAAGAAAACTATCAAATAATTAAGTACAAGAGAAGGAAGGCAGTAGAACAAATAATGGTCTTGAAGTACTTCTTATGGAAGGTTCAATTTTAGATGGAAAATGCAGGAATCTAGAGCAGCCCAGAGGTAGAGATGAAGAGGGAGAACATTGTTGTCATGACAGATAGACAGCAAAAGTACCTGGAGCTGGGAGATGCAGTTTCTTGCTTATGTAACAGGTCCAAAACACTACATCCCCCCATCAGGACCCCTCTTCCACCTTTCCCTCTTTACTTCCTAATTTCCCTATTACCCTTGAGGGTAATATTGTCTTCTAGTTACCCAAGCTTGAAATCTGGGCATCATTCTTGAACCCTTGTTCTCTCTCATTTACATATACAAATTGTTACCAATGTGTATTGATTTTATCTTCCTTAAAAGTGTTCACTGGCTTCACCAGACAGCAAAAGGATCTATAACACAATAAAAAATAAGAACCCTTGCTCTAGGGGATTAAGTATTTTTTTTCTTTTTTCTTTCTTTCTTGTTTCCCTGACTTAATCAACCAAACTAAACCTACCTTGACTGGGTTATGTGCTCAAACCAGCAACCATGTCTGACAGATTTTGGTTAGTTAATTCTGACTCTCTGAACAAGATCTCAGGAGTTTCAATTCTGAAATAGGAGAAGAACTAAGAAAGATTAAGGCCTAGTTCCATGTATGTGTCAATAGACGACTGCTATTATTCATGAAGTTTTCTCCCTTTATTTGTTATTTTAAGACCCTGTTTGGTGATAATAATATATGCTTATATATTATGTCCAGATAAAAATAAAAATAAGCAAATAAAAAATAAGCCAGTCATGTAGTATTGTACAAAGATCTAGAAGAAGGTTGACATTATCATTTCCCTATAGAAGATATAAATGAAATCATGGATGAGTCACATACAACATGTTCAGGTTTTGGTGGAATTTAATCTGAATTGTTGGTAGGATTAACCACCTTTATAAGAGTATCGATCCATGGCTCTACTGAAGTATATTCAGGTTGCTAGGAGAGATAATAGGGACTAATTTATTAGGGATTCATATGCCTACATCAGTGAACCAACTGAGAAGGCAATTTTCATAGAATATTTATTAAGTTAAGCTTTCAATAAATTGTGTCCCATATCAATATGCACTTGGGAGGGGAATATATCCCAACAACTTGGCATAGAGAAAATGATATCATGCATACTTTATTTATACAGAACAAATTAATATTTTTCACATCTGCTTTTCCATACTATTTTTCCATTCTATTTTTACTGTGCAAAGACTAATTGCTTAATGAATGCTTGATATGTTCAAGCATATTCATCTACACTCTTTTCCATTGGTCCACTAAAGGTAGTTCTCTCTTGCTTAGTTGAAACACACACACACACACACACACACACACACACACACACACACACACTCACCATCTTCACTACCAACCTGAACTTACTCTAACAATGAGAATTTTCCTCAATGGATGACGCCAACAGTGAGTGCAGTAGTATTAGTCTACCCCATGACTTACTCTGAACATTTGTTAGGACTTCCAGGATTCCAGTGAGGTAGTAACTCTTTTCCCTTCCCTTTGTTGGTTAACATGCTCTTCTTAGGGGATATTTCTTTTTAACTTTAAGCCTTTGCAACAGCAAGACATGAAAGTGGTAGAAACAGAACTGTATGTGTTTCCTCATGTAGTCAGGCACACATTTATAGAACTTCTTAAACCTCACAGCTTAACCGTGGGACTCATTTTTTTAAAACCAAAAATGCTTTATTTTGTTCCTTCAGATAAAATTCACACTTCTAGTTTACTCTAATGGCTAGCTTGCTTTTCTTTTGTTCATCTGCTAGGAATCTCAAGGATTTTTTTTTATTTCTTTTCTGAAGGTCTGAGAATTCTACTTTCTTAGAATCTCAAAAATTTTTTCTCTCTTAAGGAATGATGGTCACTGTCTTTAAAAGGTATACTGTTGAAACTTGAAACTATAATTTTGTGAACTTATAATTTTATATAGGGGTTTCAACTCAATTTTCAGGGGGTTTGGAGCCATAAAATAACCTCCCATGGAGGTTAAGGGGAAAAAAGTCAAGCTATAGCTACAATATCTTTTAGCAGTGTACTTATAGCCCCCAAATGAGACAGTAGATTCACTGCCCATTGACTCTACCATTATTTGATTTGCCTATATTTAGACTAAAATTCATTAGTGTTTTTAGGTTTCAAGGAAAATATGCATATGCATATGTATATTTGCATATATATGTATAAATATGCACATGCATGAATATATATGTACAAGTAAGAAATATATGTGTATAACGTGTATGTTTATACATATATACATGCATGTGTATGTATTTATATGTGTCTATGTATATGTGTGTATATATATATATACATATACACAACATGTTGCCTCATAGATAGAAAAATGATAGATGATAAATAGATATAAGAAAAAGATAGTTTTTTTGTTGTTTTTTTTTTTCTTTTTAGTAACATAGAATCTTAGGTTACTTTTAGGGTGACAGTTTTTGGCAATTTATATTGCAACATGGCATAGTCAATACTTTGATGACATGAAGGCACAGGTTCGAGTGTAGTGCCCTATGATCTAGGTATGTGATCCTGGCTAAGTCACTGAATCATATCAATCGATCAGCTGCCAAATCCTTCCACTTCTACTATTGCTTTTTATAGAAGGTGGGAGGGTGATAGAGGGAACAATCTATTGCAAATGATAGGATAAGATGGAATCAAGATTACATGTAAAGGGGTTGATCTCACTAAGAAAATGGTCACCTCTATCAGCAAATGGAGCAAAAGAAGAAATGGTGTGTGATGATATCAAGTGATTTCTAGGCAATGAGTAAAAGAGAAGAGGGATTTGCATTTCCATGTGAATGGCCTAATTGTGTGTTTATGTGAATTGGCTAAGTAAATAAAAATCCAGTGACTCTTTATTGCTTTTCAGATAAAATATTAAGTCTTCTTTTGGGCTTTTGTAGTTCTTCAGATTCAGCACCTCTTTCTTGTATTTCTATCCTCAGCAGCTACAACAGGACCTGGCATATAGTAAGTACTTAATAAATTATTTTTGATGGACTAAGTTCATTAGTGGCCAATTTCCAAGCAGGAAAACCCTTCATCAGACGTTTTCTGTACAATTTAGTCTCAGAGAGTATCTGTTTAGGCAGGATTTCATCATTTCTTTCTATGTGCCATATAGTGATGAGAATATTTTATAGACATGAAAATGGTATAATAGACGATGATGGACATTATTATACATTACTGTCATTCACAGGGAATACATTTTCTTTTATACACCTTATATTAATGAGTCTGTGGCCAAGACATTATGATATAAAAAAGAGTACTGCCGCTTTTGGCATCAAAAATACTTATGTTCAAATCTGGCTGCTGGCACTTATTAACTGGGCAGTTCTGTTCAAATTTCTTAACCTCACCATTCCTGAAACAGTTCCTTAGGCCTTATCTACTAAGTCACTGATGGGCTGCCATGTTCATTGGAGGAGAAAAAGAGTTCCTTCTCTCAGAGTTGCCTAAAGAAATTCAATAATAGGTTCTTTATATATTCACTAGCTTGTGGGACATTACACCACATGTAGTAGTTCCTCAAGAAATAATTTTAACAAAGTAACTAGAAATAGATTTTCACACATATATTTGTAGGCTTGTTTATCACAAATAAAGACATTTAAAAAAAAACTTGTCCAACAGAGGTTTTTAATAAATGTTAAGTGTTGGGAGTGGGAAAAGGCATGGAGGACAGGGGAAGTTGGAACATAATGATCCTTTCTCTAAAGATCATTTTTAACTAATAATAAAAATCATCCTCTGATGAGAACCGAATCACTTTTTCTTTTCTACCTTCACAGAAAGACTTCACAAGCTTCTTGTTCTAACCACTTGTTCTCAGCAGCCAAAGCCAGCGTGTTACATCAATTCAGCTGTTTTTGCCATATGCCCCAAAAGATAGAGAAATATGGAACCGTTTTACTATCTTCATACACTTTAAATCCTATCTGAATTCAATTGAACTGTTTTCTTTTTCTCTTTGCTTTTTTTTATCCTCTTCCTTTCTCTTTCTCTCCCTCTTTCTCTTTCCTTCCTTCCTTGCTTCCTCTACAATTTGTAATTACTATCTCATTTAATTCTCACAATACCTGTGGGATGTAATTGCTATTATTCTCCCCATTTTATAGAGGAGGCTACAGATAAATACAGGTTAAGTGACTTGCCCACAGACACACAGCTAGTAAGTGTTGAAGGGTGATTTACACTCGTGTCTTCCTGACTCCAGGCCCAATACTCTATCCACTGAGTAACTGAATGGTGGAAACTGGTAGCTTGCATCTAAAGTTGATCCCAAATCATTTATTCTCCAATGCTATTTTGCTTGCTTTTCAAAAATCAAATATAAAAAAAATTTGTTTATCATCAGTTCTACACCTAACTATATAAAGGCATCAATGGATGATCAGGATATATTTTTCTCTGAAGTTTGCTCTTCATCCTGTTTCCTATTAAGAGAATCATTGTCCTTTTAGTTATATTAGTTTCTAACCTCAGAGTCATCCTGAACTCCTCCTTTTTTATTATATATATCATAATATAAATCATCAATTAGTTCCCTAAAGATGTCAATCCTATGGTTCACATCACTCACATCTATCTCCTTCCCTCTATTTGTAGGATCATCACTCTAGATCAGGTTATTATCATACTGCGCTTGGACTGTTGCAATGGCTCCCTAATTGGAATCCAGTATTTCCTCATCTAGGCCTCTTAGAACCACTAATTTCCTTCAAAGTGCAGCTTAAGAGCCACTTCCTACACCAAGAATTTTCTGATTCCTGCCCAAATGACTACATATACTATATGTAATATATAGAAATATACATACATATATATATATATATATATATATATACATGTATATATATATATATGTGGGGATATATACAACCATTCTTATGAATATATTCTTTCCCCCAAAACAATATTAAGTTTTTGAAATGTTGCCTAATTTTTGAATTTGTATCCATAAAAGCTAACATAGTACCTGGTACACAGCAATTACTAAATAAAAGCCTGAAGATTTATATCAAGTAAGCAAGAAATTCAGCTTGGTAACTTGGATAATGCAAGTCAGAAATTGTGACAAGGTCTTTAAACTTCATCACTCACACACAATATCAAATATACAAATAATATTTAATCAAAAGTTCTTACCTTCTTCACTACACTTTGAGTTTTCCCAAAAATGGCATCTTAATGTGATTGAGCCTTAATAGCCTATCAGACATTTCCTAACCAAGGTAAAAATAGAGTCATGAAAAAATAGTCTAGGGGCAGCTAGGTGGTACAGTGAGTAGTACACTGGCCCTGGAGTCAGGAGGACCTGAGTTCAAATCTGGCCTCAGACATTTGACACACTTACTAACTGTGTGACTTTGGGCAAGTCACTCAACCCCAATTGCCCTACCTCCACCCCTCCAAGAAAAAATAGTCTCGGCTATGTGGAACAATAGTGTAGTTCCAGTTAGATGATGCATAATTATGTACTTTAGATAATTCTGACTATCACAGATCAGAAGCAGAGGTCTTGAAAGAATGCCTGATATCTGGAGAAAATACAAAATTGCTTCCCTGAGCACTGCAAAAGGTAGCACTTATAATATTTACCATTCAGATTCAGTTGTACCTTTAGATTTGTTTATTTTTATGTAGTTATTATATTTCTTACAGAGCCTTTTGGCCTCAAATTTTTCATCTATAATATCTAGGGGTAGGACTAGATAGCTAAATTTGTGATCCCCCCTGATTTTAAAAGTCTTAGATTTCCAGGCACAAAGGAAATAGAAGTCTCATTTTTTAGTATTCTCTTCTCAAAAGCTTATACCAGAGGCCAGGTGAGGAGATTAATGGCTACAATAGAGGTTTCACTATTCAACTATTGGCAGATATTTATTTTCCACATGGTTTTGACAGCGGATCATGTTGATAGATCTATATTTTCTTCAGGAAAATAAGTTATAGTTTACACAGTAAAATAGTCTTATATAGCTCAAACATTTTTTAAAATAACATTACTCCCATCCCAACCCTACTAACTTCACCAAAGAACCTATCTACTTCTCTTGCCTCTTGAAGGGAACTTTCCCAAGGCTTTACACATAGTAGGCCCTTAGTGATTGAATGAGTGTTGCCTCAGACAAACTGAGACATGGAAAATAACTTTATTTAGAAAGGCCAAAGTTATCCACTGCACCCTGGGTCATCACCAGTCATCTTGACTTTTGTCTTACTGCTGGACTTTGATTACTCTGGAGGAGTGAGTGAAGTTTACAATTTTGATCAGCCCTGTCTCACTTAAATCCAATTCATATGCAAGTTGACATATCACCTTCATGATGTCATTGGTCCTTTCTGAGAATGAAAGATGAACAACAACAAAGAAACAAAAATTATCAAATATTTATTTCTATGTCTGTGAATTTATTGTTATATGTTTATTTCATTTTTTAAGTCACCACTGAAAGACAGTTATTTTGAGAATACATTCTGGAGGTGTGATTCTTAACCTTTTTTTTTAAATTAATTGCTTTGGGAGTGTAGTGAATGCTAAGAACTCATTCTCAAACCAATATTTTATATTACCTGAAACAAAATAATTGCAAGTACCAAGGAAACTAAATATATTTAAATAAAGATGTATTTTCCCCCAGTGGAGAGATTCAGCAGGGTGAAAGATAGTTGATGGATTTTTATCATTCCAATGATTTGGTCTGTTGTACAAAATCATCTGTGAAAACTCGCTATTTTCATTGTAAATATATTTTAGACATGAAAATCACTTACATAAATCAGTGTCTGGTGATTTTTCACTTTTTATTACAATCACAATGAATGTTACTTTCACTCTCACACAATATTTGGTCATGGTTATAACCTTCATAATTTTATCTTCTTAAATATTATTGACACATCCTCATATATTTTGAACTGGTGGAGACCAAATATAAAGGTTTTACATTTGTAATCATTGAAATTAGATCACATTAAAACTCCAAAATATCTATTTCATTTAACATGTGATGGTTTTCCTACCTCTGGTTTTATTTACAAGTGTTTTTGAAATTCTATGGGTTAACAATTTCCAGGTCATATGAGGAACAAGATGACAGACTAGACATTTTCTTCAATTCCATTGATATCTCAGACCTCTCAAAAACAGAAATTATTACACATGGCCTGTGACACCTGGAATTCAAAGCAATATGTGTGTATATGCATGCATGCATATATGTATGTGTATATTACACATATATATATATACACATATGCATATTCCCCAGGTCCAGAAACTGACACTCACTGACTTGAGCTCACTCAGTATAACATCCAACCCATATCATGAACTATTGGTAGTGAGTCTGAACCAGTAGACTCACGAACGTGACACAGGCTTAGATCAAAACCATTCCCCCATCTTTCTTTCCAGTTCCCTGGAGTCCTAGATCCAGGCTATGGAAGTTTCCTTGGTCCTCAACAGCCAGGATATCCATAGTCCTTGAGGAGAAAAAGCTTACTGAAGGCTGAAACCCAGAAACACCAAACCAGGTTTCAGGAGAAGCATCTTCTGCCAGTGCTAGGAAAGGCAATCTCTGAACTTTTGGTGCTGATAGGCTCTGAACTGCCAGTGCCAGATTACAGAATTGAGGAAATAAAAGAGTGGAACAGGTCACTAGTGAGTATACTCTGCATCTGAAGGTCTGTGTAGCACTACACCAAGCCTAAGGAAAGAGTACAGCATCCAGTTGGGACCAGTTCTGACCACTCAAAAGGCAGTTGGGGCAGACAGCTAAGCTGGGGAAACCTGAACTGTACTTTCTGTAGGAGGCTGAAATACTCAAAGGAAAATGCAATGGGAGATTGAGTGGGAGGAATAAGGAGGAAGTCAGAAGTGAACAATAAGGAAAACAAGATGGAAAAAAGAATAAAATACCAAAAATTCTGGGATTAATAAATTTCAAAAACATTGAACATAAACAAATAAATCAGCAGGAAAAAAAAAAGTAACAAAAGAGGGAAAATATGGCTCCAGGTCTAATAAATAACTTCAGGCATCTATGAATAAATGCTGCAAAATGAAGGAATGTGATCCAACATTTGATGAGACAAAGGACTCTGTGGAATTTGAGAGTAACATGGAACTGCAATATGCTGTTCCGGTATGGTTGAAAGGAGAAAGGAGAATTATGAGAGTAGAATTTATGTTCTACATAGAAAAAAAAAGAGTGAAATAGAAAAACTTGAACATGCAATGGAAAGCCTTAAAAAAAAAAGAATAAAAAGAGAGATAAATAAATTGGGAATGCAAATACACAGAGGTGAAAGTCAATCTAGGTTAAGAGAAGAAAAAAAAACATTAAAAGAAAACATGCTCACTATGTAAACAAAACAAACAGAATCAAAGGCAGGCTGTGTACATACAACATAAGGATTATAGGTGTTCTAGGAAAAAAAATATCATAATGAATAAAGTAATAATGCCCAGAACTTCTGAATATAGAAAATGAAATTCCAGTTGAAAGAATTTATATTACCTACAGAAAACAAAAATGAAACAAGCTATAAAATCAAAGATACATAATAGTTAATTTCTCCATTTAATTCAGAATCAAGATCTACAGACATTATGAGGAAAAGATTTTTTAATAACTCAAGACTATTCCACACTCAGTAGAAAAAAAATGAGGAAGGAATGGAACAATAGGTTTTGAAGAGGATTCAAGCTCAGGATACAGCTCAGAGTAGCCTATCCAGAAATTCTGAACTTAAAAGTACAGAAAAAAAGATGTATATTCAATAATAAAGAATAGTTGGAGACGTTTTTAGAAAGAAAACTAGAACTGAAGAGATTATTTGCTTTTTAAATACCCCAAACAACACAAATCCAGGAGTGAATACATCCAGAAAACAATAGCAACAGAGAGACAACAGAAAGACTAGTAAGGGAATTTTTTTTTCTAAAAGTATACAAGGAGACAGGGGTAAAAGAAGAAATCTGTTACAGGTAATAGCAAAAAGGAGGACAAGGGGTATTATGGAGAGAACCTAGCAGCACCCTGCCTACAGGTGAATGCTTCTTTTATTGGTCTACCTTAAAATATGTAAGGTTACATGAAGGGTTGATTGGGGAACAGAGGAAGAGATACGAATGTGACATATACCATGATCAAATGAAGGACTGGTAAAGAGTAGAAAGTGACCACCAAGGTAGCATAATAAGAAAAGCCTATAGAGGAATGGATAAGGAAGAGGGGGAAAGCTTAAAAAGGGGAAGGGAAGGAATGATTTCTTATTCTGGAAGTGGGAGAGATTTCCACTGTTTAGTGGTTAATTATATGAAAAGAGATATGAACCTTACATTGGATGAGGCCTGATGGATTTGATGCATGAAACGTCTACGCAGGGGAGAAAAAGAAATCAGAACTCCTTTGGACAAAGAGAAGTGTCAGAAAATGCAATCAAGGAAGAGATTTTCAGCAAAATCTAGAAAAAAGTCAATGAGAGAGGTTATATACAACTGGAGAGGAGTGTTACCTATTATGCAGCAGTGCCCTTTCTAATAATTGCAATAATAGACATTGTTCTGAGAGTGGAATCCATGATGTAAGCCTTACAAGGCAGTGACAAAAAGAGAGTAGATGGCAGAGCCCAGAATGAATACCTTGAAAGCTTTTATTATATGAAAAATGCAGAGAAAAAGCAAGAAATCAAATGTTTAAAGGGTTCCTGGATCAGAGAATAAGGTTCTAGACTAAATAGAGAGGATGGATAATGAAAAGAACTAAAGATATCATTTTTTGGAAAATGATTCAAAAATGAAATAAAAAAAACCCTCAAGGACAGGACTGAAAAGGGGGGAGGAGAGTAAAGGGGAATATGACTGACAGAAAAGGAAAATGGAAAGGGGGGGAGAAATATATAGGAATTATTTTCTTCAGCGAGCTTTTCGACCTCCTATTCCATTTGGCGAATTCTGCTTTGCAAGATTATCCTTCTCCTCGCTGGCTTTTTGGACCTCTTTTGCAATTTGGGTTAGCCTATTTTTAAAGGTGTTATTTTCTGTAGCATTTTGGGGGGTCTCCTTTAGCAAGCCATTGACTCTTTTTCATGATTTTCTTCTATCAATCTCATTTCTTTTCCCAATTTTTCCTCCACTTCTCTTACTTGATTTTCAAAATCCTTTTGGAGCTCTTCCATGGCCTGAGATCATTTTGTATTTTTCTTGGAGGCTTTGGATGTAGGATCCTTGACCTTACTATCTTCCTCTGGCTTTGTGCCTTGTTCTTTCTCTTCAGTAAGTGTGTAAGAAAACACCTTTTCAGCAAGAAAGTAACCTTCTATAATCTTTTTCTTTTTCCCCATTTGCTCATTTTCCCAGCCAATTATTTGACTTTTGAGCTCTTTGTTAAGCAGAGGGTGTACTGCCCCAAGTTTCAGGGATTTTTGGCAGATGTTTTCAGAGACATCTCTAGGGGCCTATAAATTCTTAGTTCCTCCAAAATGATATGATCGAAAGAGAGCTGTTTACTACTCTCCTGATTTGTGCTCTGGTCTGTGAGTAACCACAAGCACTCTTTTCTGCCCTGGAACTGCAAGAAGGATTCCCTCTCCACAGCTGCCACCAACTCTGCCAGCCAACACTCCTCCTCACCCCAGGATTGCCACCCAGGACTGGAACCCAGATCAGCCACTCCATTTTCCCAGTGTCTGTAGGCCAAGAGCTGTGGCAGAGGCTGCCACCATCCTGGGGCTAGGGCTATGGCCAGATCATGCTCCTCTCTAACCCAGGTGAGAGAGCTTTCCCACTGACCTTTGAGGCTATCTTTGCTGTTTGTGGGTTAAGAAGTCTGGAAACGCTGCAGCTGCCAGTGATTCAGTGCCCTGAGGCTTGTGTCCCTTCTGTGTCCTGGAGTGGCCCAGACTGGGCTGTGCTCTGCTCCAAGCACAGTGCAATAGACCCTTCCTGTCAGCCTTCCAGATTGTCTTGGGCTGGAAATCTGCCTCACTCTCTCGTTTTATGGCTTCTGCTGCTCTAGAAATTCAGTCATTTTTTACAGGTATTTTGAGGGGCTTGGGGACAGAGTTAAATCAAGTCCCTGCTTCTACTCTGCCATCTTGGCTCTGCCTTGGGGAGAAATATATAGGAAGATAAAAGAAAGAGAGAGAAACTAATAAGCACAGTCCTAAATGGAAAGGAATAGCAAATGAAAAGAGAAGATCAGGGTGAGGGGAAGTGAATGAGTGGAAATAGAGCAACCTTTAAAAAATGGATTAAAGTAAAATAACTGAAGGAACATAATTCTGTGTTTACAGAAGAGGGGGTCATAATCTAAAAAAATAATTTTAGAGATAAATGGAGGAAAATATGAATCTAACTCATAACTTTAAATTTGAATGGATTTAACAATTCAATAGAACAACAACAAAACAACTAAAGATTGAATAGGAAAAAGACAAACTCTTAAGATTTATTGTTTACAACAAATACATATCAAAAACAAAGACATATGCAAAACAAAATTGATTATAGAAAAAAAATACTACATATCAAATGAATAAAATAAAATGTTGCCTTCATGCTATCAAAGCAAAACCAATTTTTTTAAAAAAAGGAAATAAGCAAGGAAAATAAATGCTGAAAAGAACCAGAGAAAACAAACAAATTATCAGTAATAAACATATGCTCCAAATGCATTCACATCTAAATTCATAAAGGAAACACTATCTGAACTTCAAAGATGCATAGACAGTAAAACAATAATGATAGGAAACTTCAATACCCCTCTGTCAGTTTTGACTAAAACTAACAAAAAGATAAACAAAAGGGAAAATATTGAATTGAAGAAATTTCAGGAGATACTAAAGTTTAAAACTTTGGGCATTTTCTCCAAACATTCTCTGCCATTCTCCCCACTATTATTCAACATAATTTTAGAAATATTATCAATAGAAATAAGAGAAAAGGAATAAAGATAGATAAAGAAGAACTAAAACTATCTCTTTTGCTTAGGATATGATGGTTTATTGGAGAAATCCCAAGGAATCATCAATCATACTAAATGAGACAAGGAATACCTTGAGGAGATTTGCAGGCTACAAAATTAATAGCATGTCTTTATAGTAATAACAAAATACAAGAAGCAACAAAAGAAATGGAAATTTCATTCCAAATAGCTACAAAATGCATAACATATATGGCTATCCACCTCCTAAAGAACACAACGGCCTTGAATAGATTCAATTACAAGGAGTTCCTTATAGAATTGAAAAGAAAAAATGCAAAGATTTGTTTGAATATTCCGTTCTCATGACTGTTGTTGTTTAGTCAATCAATCCTGTGTGACTATTCCTGATCCCATGGACCATGCTGTCTATGGGGTTTTCTTGGCAAAGGTACTAGATTCCTTTGCCATTTCCCTCTCCAGTGAATTAAGGCAAACACAGGTCGTGACTTGCCCAAGGGCACAAAGCTAGTAAGCGTCTGAGGTCAGATTTGAAGTCGGATCTTCCTGACTCCCAGTACCCTATCCACTGGGCCACATGGCTATCCATAGCTATCCAATCCATGCCAATATAATAAAAATGACAATAGTACCAAAATTAATTTTTATTTTTAATGCTGTACCATTGAAATTGACAGCAGGATACCATACAAAGCTTGATAAAATAGTAACAAAATGTGAAGAACATCAAGGAAAATACAGAAAAGTAAGGGTAGAAAGAAAAATAGTGCTTCCAGACCTCGAACTATATTATAAAATAGCAGGCTTCATTATCATCTGTTATTGGTTAAACAATAGAGTTAGAACAATGGAACAGACCAGATAAGGAGATTCATAAACAATAGAATTCAAAGTTACAGTGTTTGATAAAATGGGAAATATAAGTAATGTGGGGGAAAACTTCCTATTTGAGAAAAAACTGATGGGCAAACTGGAAAGCAGTCTGGCAGAAATTAGGCTTAGATCAACACCTCACATAACAATCCACAATATATCCTAAATGAATAGATGACCTTAACATAAAAGTTTAGGAGGAGAAAAAAAGATAATGCACTTCTATCAGGTATGGGTAAGAGATGTATTCTAAACCATACAAGAGACAGAGGCAGTTACAAAAGATAAAATACATAACTTTGTTTGCATGACACTGTAATGTTTCTGCACAGATAACAATGATGTATCTTAGAAAGGAAGGGGAGTGGTTGAATGGAAAAAAAATCTTTGTATCAAATTTCTCTGATAAGAGTCTAGTATTTATGATATATGAACAATTAATATTTATAAGTTGCGTAACCTCTCTCCAATAGGAAAATAAATAATATGAATAAAGTTTTCAAAAGAACTACAAAATATTCACAAATCACCTGAAAATGCTCCAAATCACTAATAAGAGAAATGCAAATCAAAATAACTTTGAGATTTCACCTCTCACCATGAAAATTGGCAAAAATGATTTAAAAAATGGCAACAGTCAATGTCGGAAGATAAACACAGTAATCCATTGTTGGTGTAGCTGTGAAATGATACACCTATTTTGTAAAGCAATTTGAAATTATACAAATAAAGTGATTAAAATGTCCATACCATTTGAATGAAAGACACCATTACTGGGCTTATACTCTCAAAGAAACCACACATAAGAATAAAGTGTCCACATAATTCAAAATATTTATAGCAGCAGTTTTTGTTATAACTAAGAATTGGAAACAAAGTAGCTGTGCATCAACGGGGAATGGCTAAACAGATTGTGCTACATATACATAATGGAATGCTATTGTGCTGTTAGAAATGATGTGCAATACAGAGAAACATGGAAAGATCTATATGAACTGAAGCAAAGTGAAGTAAACAGAGCCAAAAAAAAAAAAAGAAAGAAACCAACACACACAGGAGAGAGGAATAGATCAAAGTAGTAACATTAAATGTAATAAAATTATAAAGATCGATTGGGACTCAAATAAGAAAGTGACAATCCATACCCAAACTGCCCTTTTGTAGACGTGTGAAGTCCTCGGGTGTTACATATTACACATTTTTGGACATTCTCAATGGATTTATGAATTGGGCTGCCTTTTTTTCCTCTCAAAAAATATACTCTTTTGTCACATGACATGGCATTCAGAGAGGTTGTGGGATATTATAGTGATGTAAGAAGTAGAAAACAATAAAGAAAATATCATGGTTTAGATATGCATTTCACACAAAGTTCTTTGCAGGCTCATTTCTTTTTCAAAGGTTGTTCGTGGTTTTGTATAGCAATGGTGCTCGTAGGAATACATTTTTCTCCCCATATTTTGCATGTGAGGTCATGTTGAAAAAGTGTTTCCCTCAGGTAAAATTTCTATTGCCTTTGGATTAAAACACACAAAAAATTGCTTGATGATATATATTTTGACATCTTTATTTTTATTTTAGCAACTATTAAGTATTAAGTTTTTCAAAAAGCTTTTTTTTTTTATTTTGGAGTAAAAAAAAATAGATCTGTATCTATCCAGACTGCATCTACTATAATCACATGTAGTATTTCCTCATCATTATACTTCTAATTTTGAATATACTCAGACTTTTCCTCTAATCCATGTGTGTGTGTGTGTGTATTCAGGTGATCCTGGAATTAAAATTAAATCTCTAAACCGGCTATTTCTCAGATATTAAGGTAATTGATTACATGATATTGTTCAGTATTCATAGGTTCTAGATCAATTTTCCTATTTTCTCAAAGAAAATATTCCTGTGGCATAGACATGTAGGTTGGACATATTGAGCAAACAATTGGCCTCTAACTACAGATAGTTAAAGAGATGATAGATAGATAGAAAGATAGATGCACATATTTATCTCTATCTATAGTACATATATAGAGAAAAAGACAGAGACAAAGAGAGGGGAAAGAGGAGAGAGAGATAGCAGAGAGATAGAGACAGAAACAGAGACAGGAAAACAGAAACAGAGAGAGAGAAAGATAGAAACAGAGAACGCAAGACAAAGAAAGAAACAGAGAGCTAGATAGGGAGAGAGAGAATCTCTGGCACTTAGATTTAGAACTTAAAATTAACTTAATGGCCATTTTGTCTAACCTCTCAATCTACAAGAAATAAAATGATGGATAGGGAGGTTAAGTAATGAAGGTCACAATCTTGTGGTCCTAATTAAAACCCAGGTCTTCTTCAAATCCTTACTCTCTCCCTGTACTGCACATTAGTTTAGAGAATCTTATCAAGTTCCTTGAAAACTTCTTTTACTTCTTTTTATTGTTCTAAGTTTTTGGTGCTACAATAAATTATATTCATGTTATAAATATCTGATCTAGTTACCTTACATGGTAAAGGTGACCCTGAATTCTTAGTTCAGCCCAAGGTCTGTTAAGTCCATGGCATTGTTGTGAATTTTTAGCTAAAATGGATTTTTTTGGATTAACTATAGAATATTGATATATTTGAAAGACTATCATACATCTATAGCACTTTGTAATAAACAATTATTTTTAATATTATCTTCTTTGATCTTCAAATCAAGCCTGTCTATAATATAAGCAGTATGAGAAATTTTATTCCTATTTTACACATGAGGAAAGAAAGACTACAAGAGGTTAAATAACTTGCCCAACATCAAATAACTAATAGATGGAGCAGGCTGACCTCAAAAATAAATTCTCTAATTCCAAGCTGCATGTTCTATCTGTTCTCTCAAACCATAAATAATTAAAAATAATCAAAATACAATTAAATCCAAGTTGGCAAGCTAAAGGGGAGAATTTTATATCCAAAGAAAAAATTACTACTGCCCTCTAACTTAGTTAAAAAATATATTTTTTTGTATCTGGTAGAAATTACATTATAAATTTAGAAAATAAAGTCAAAGTCACCTACTAATCAATTGAGGCATTAAAGGAACACCTACTAGTTGAATGTACATCCCTAAAGCATGACCTGTCAACAAGCTTACATTGTTTGGGAAACAAGACTTATACATAAAAAGTTAATTAACAATATAAGGGAAAAAATAACATTATCATTGGGGTAATAATTTGGTTACTAGATGAAAAAGGTGGACCAGAAAATAGAATTCTTTCCGAATACTCAATAAATTGCCTTCTCTTTCCCTAAAGCAAGCAACCAAAACTTTAGGAGGACTATTAGACTTTCCTTTTTATTCTCCTACAGCATTGTGAAAAATTAGGCCATGCCTGGACCAAAGGTAGGAGGGCATATGTTCTGCTACCTTTTATAAGCATTAAATAGAACTTCCATCTAAAAATGATCAAATTTAACTCTAAACTTAGAGGGCACAAAGTTTGAGTAGACCTTAAATTAAATATAATGTATGTCCTCATCCCAAACCAAGACCTTTACAAAAGCAGGAATCTCAGATACAGCTGTAGTCTTGTCAGGCAAAGATTTTTAACGTGGTACAGAATCAGACAAGGAGAAAAGATTTGCAAGCCTCAAGGAACCCCACAGGGTTTTCTAGGTGACTTTTATAGCTCCTTTTAGAATATGAATTGCAGAAGAATAAGAGGAAAAAATACATGCTTATCACTAATATTAAGTGTATTTACAATTAGCATATATGTTGGAAAAATACGAATACTGAATGAGTCTGATTTCTTTAAGTTGAGTTTTTTAAGTTACTAGAGAGGTGGGAGCTAAACAGTTCCCAGGAGAATTAAAATGGTATTTGTGTGTTTTCTTTCTAGTTATCATTTATTCCATTGAAACAATATCTAATGTATGTAGAAATCATAATAGGTCTCTGGGCATTCTTCTGGGCCTGGAGATCCCAAACATAGCTATTCTGTGCAAATTTCTCTTAGAAACAGACCGAGCAGGTATAGATGCTGTTCAAGCAGAGAACAAAGGTCTCAACATAGATGAAGACATCAGCTCCAATTCAGAAGAGATCTTAAAGGCCATCTGTTTTAACTCTTTCCTTTTACATGTAAGGAAACTCAGAGAAAGTGACTTGCCCTAGGTCACTTGATCAGTATCACAGGTAGAATTTAAATCTAGGTCCTCTAGTTCCAGAAGCAATAATCTTTTCAGTGCACTAAGCAATATATCTGCTCCAATGGAGCAGAATTTGGGGGTGATGTTGAATGGAAAACAATGGAACACATGGAACAACAGAAAACAACTTCACCATCAATCTCCTGGTAGCCTTATCATGCTCCATAGAACCCAACAGGAAGAATCAGGAAATGCAAGTAATGTTTAAGCCTAAGTGATCTCATGCAATCTTTGACTTGAAGACATGGACGAATTTCTGTAGCAAGCTGAAAATCACTCAGTATCTAATGTAGATCTATCACTTTCAATCTGTGTTTATCATTTAATTATGACATTGATAGCCTAAGAATGATGTAAGATCTATCTTTTTATATGCTGTGTATTAGTAGATGCTATAGTATATACAGTTATATTTTAATATAGATAAACACTTTCAAGACAAGAAAGTCTATTAAAATAGGGAGCAAAGTGCAGAACTGACGCTTGATAAAATGATGAGAAAATACAATTCTCTGAGGAAAAAATACAAATAAAGAAAATAAACAAATTATAAATGTGGCATGAAATTATTTTAACCACAGGAGCCACACCCCTACATGTTTTCAGGTCAAGGTTACATTGTTATTAATAGACTCAAGGGTTTTCTCCCAGAAAGAACTGGTTCAATCAGCAGTGGATGTGCCTGGATACACTTAGTATTTTTTGGGTTTCCCTAAAGGCTTGCTTCTGAATTTAGATTTCCACCAAAGCATAACTGCTAATGTTTCATTTTCTATGGGTGAACAGACTATTTTATTCATATTTAATTTAATGAAAAAGTAAACATACAAAATATATCACAGATAAAATTTGTGGGTGATATTGAATGGAAAACATAAACTTCACCATTCAATCTCACGGTAGCCTTATTGTGCTCTGCAGTTATCCACCTTTGGGCAACTGGCTCCAAATATTTCATTAACAAATTTTTAAAAAGGGGAGATTTGTGTCAAAACACTTTAAACAGTGAAGCTTTGGGGCTTTGTTTGTGTCTTTGTCATTTTTAAGGACTAGTTATGCATTGCTGTTGACCATACTCCTCTGACCACTCTCTATTCTCTTCACTTTCTATGACTGTTCTCTCCAAGTTCTCCTCCTCCTGCCTATCTGACAGATCCTTCTAAATCTCCACTGCTTGTTCATAATTTTTCTTCTGGCAGCTACAAGTCTACTTAAGAGTCTCATTATCTCTGAAATCTGTTTTCAATTTCTCTACTTTCCAATCAATTCATCATTCACAAAGCTACCAAAAGGATCTTTTTCAGGTCCATATCTGACCATATCTATCCATTCTTAGAAACATTTAATTGCTCCTAATTAGTCAGGCTAAAATACATATTTCTTAGCTGAGTACCGAGAGCTTTCACAATCCCTTCTACCTATCCTTTCAACTTTATTCCATGCTTTTACCCCCTTACTAAGCTTTTAAACAGCCCGATAGGACTATTAGATTGTGATCTCCTTGATGGTGGGAATAGTCTTTTGTCTTTTTTAGTATCCATAGTACATTGCCTGACACATAATAAATGTCACCAGCACTTGACCTGCAATTTCAAGATACATTCCTGCTTTTCTAATTGAGAAATCATGATTTCTGTTGAAAGTAATAGTACTGAGGGAAACCAACAAAGCAACAAAGTCAGTAAAGATTGCTTAAGGAAAGCAGAAAGTCAGGTCCTAATGTCTGAGACTGAGGGTTTTAAAAGGTACCCTGAAGGCCACTGAGCCCAATGTATTCACTTACATTGATGAAATTGAGACACAAATCCTTAGAGTAACTTTGACAGAGTCATAGGAAGAGTCTAAGGCAAGATATGAATCTAGGTTTTCCAAACTATAAATATAATATCCTATCTAGTACACCGTGTTTTTGTCTCCTATACCCAGGAATAAAAATTGTAATCAAAATAATAGTCCTGATAGTAAAAATGACATTTATACAGCACCTTCAAGTTTGAGAAACATGTCTCATTTGATATCATAGGAGTCCAAGGATTCCACATTGTTTTTGTCTTTGCTAAATTCAAGTTTAACTTGGTTCTCCCCTACTAACTCCCACTCCAGCCAACTGGTTTCTTATGTCAGAGCCTAACCTGTTGTTTGAATTCTGTCGATCATGGAGATGACTTATGATTCTGTTGCAGATATTTTTCCTGATTTTGGTCCCTCCAGATATGACTGTAGCTACATTTAGTCATGTCTTCCTCTTAAAAAAAATACACACAAAAACCCACACATATGGGTTTATATGTGTATATATATACATATATATGTATATATACATATACATACACATATATGTATATATCTCCATATATGTATGTATACATATACATATAGATACACATATATGTGTATATATCCATATATATACATATATATGTATAATGTGTATATGTATATATTACATCTAATCTACCTAGAGTGAAAACATTTCAGCAGTAACTTTTCAGGGCGCCTTACTTGGGAAAAACCTAAACTGTTCCATGAATGCTCCTTAGGCAGTCATTCAACTAGCATTTACTAACCCTTTACTATATGCTCATTGCAAAACAACAGCAGTAACAACCACAACAAACAATCTCTGCTCTCTGGGAACTCACAGTATCACAGGAACACAACTTATGAACAGCTATATTGGAACAAGATGTGTCCAGAATAAATTAGGGGTGGTCTCAAAGGGAAGGCACTAAAATTTAGAAGGGCTAGGAAAGATTTCTTGTGGAAGCTGGAACTTTTCATGAGACCTGAAAAAAGTCCAGGTTAGCTAAGAAGCAGAGAGATTAGAGGAGAAAACATTCCAGACATTGTGGACAGTCAGCAAAAAGGCTAAATTAAGCCATCAAGTGTCTTGGGTGAGAAATAGCAAGGGAACAGTGTCACTAAATCAGAGTACACAGGTTGTGATGTAAGGTATAAAAAGACTGGGAAGGCAGGCAGGATCTGGGTTTGGAAGAACTTTGGAAATCCAAACTTTGGAAACTTTATATTTTATCATAAAGGTACTGGGGGAAAAACTAGGTGGTGCAGTGAGCACTGGCCCTGGAGTCAAGAGGTCCTGAGTTCAAATCTGGCCTCAGATACTTGACACACTTGCTAGCTGTGTGACCTTGGACAAATCACTTAACCCCAATTCCCCTGCCTTCCCCCCTCCAAAAACAAACTAAAAAACAAACAAAAAATTTTTAAAAAACCATAAAGGTTATAGGGAGTCACTTAAGTTCGAAGGGGGAAATGGAGAGGGAAAAAATGATATGGTCAGACTTGCATTTTACAAGGATCAATTCCCTAGTCTCAGAGTATCATGACTATATGAGGAGTTAGAAGACATTGGTTCAAATACTGGGTCATCCTTTGGTGAATAGGGGTCAGATAGTCCACCACTGAACTTTTTTATCTTCAAAGTGCAGACCTTACTTAGATTAGGTAATTTCTCAACCAAGTAATAGTTCCACATATATGATGAGAATGAAATGATCTAAGAGTAAGTTGAGTACTTCTTTCTCTAGACAAGGTGGAAGAAAAGCAGGAATGAACATGTTGGCATGGAAGCTTCCAGCAGAGAGAGGTGGGGGGCAGATAGACAGAGAGAGGCAGATAGACAGAGACAAAGCCAAACAGAGAGAAAGAGAAGCAGAAACAGACACAGAGAGACAGAAAGGGACAGAGTTACAGACAGAGACAAAGAAACAGAGACAGAAAGAAACAAAGAGACAGAGACAAAGAGAGAAAGAGACAGAGAGACAGAGAGAGAGACAGAGAGAGACAGAGAGAGAGAGAGAGAGAGAGAGAGACAGAGAGAGAGAGGGAAGATATAACTGTAGACCAAAAAATTTGGAACATGTTAGCCAGTAACAATCAGGGTGAGAATAATAGAGGGAATAGAAAGTTTCAGAATTTGAGGACTGATCACATCTCCTTACTGTCTAGATCGATCTAGCAAGGTTTTTGCTTAGATTCATATCTATAAGAAGCTTATCTATTTTGCAAGAACATATATATTCTTTTTTTAAAAAATACACTTTTTCAATGATGAGGTATTATCTTTTCACCTCCCCATCTCACCACCCACAAGGAAAAAAAGGAAGGGAGAAAGGAGACCACATAGACCATAGCATACCATACATTTCTATCTTCCACTGTCTCCCAATAGACTTATAGGATCATAGATATTGCATAGATATTAGAAATCAGGATTCATAACCTGAGACACTTGAACTTTTAAAAAGATCTTATAACTATTTCAATGTATTGATTTCCTTGGTAATCCAACGTATTTTATTTTCTTTATCAGGGCCTCATCAGACTGCCAAAGGAGTCCATGAACAAACCAAATGGTTTAAAATTCCCCAAGAAAAATTCCTTAATTTAACATGTGAGGAAACTGAGCTATTGGGAGGATAAATAACTTGCTGAAAGTTAAAAAAAAGAATAAATAGAAGAGCTGGGCCAGACTCAGGATACTTACACCTAAATTTTATTTTGGTCTTTCATCGCAGAACTTGAGACCTTTTGAGATTCCTTATGAAGCTCTTGACATAATTTTGAAGAATACATAATTATAAGAACAAATGAACAAAAGAATAAATATCAGTAAATTGAAGATTAATTATATAAAAACTAAAGGTCTTTTACTGTCAACACATATTGAAAATCTTTTGCAGACGCATTTTCTGCCTTACAAAGCACAGAATATTGACCATATCCTATCAATAACTGTGAAACACTTCTGCTAGACATATGTTATCCCTCATTTTGACTATATAACCAACCCACCTCTTTTTCTAAATATATAAAAGCCATTTAAAATGCATTTTACCATTATTTTAATGCAAGTAACTTTTGGAAATAGCATGTAACCTATTTCTATCTACCTTGTTTCTTTCCAAGAGCCTTCAGGTCCCCCACAACTGACCTAACATTTCATATAGGAAAATCAATGGATTATGAATGTACATTTGACAAATTAAATTAACTTCTATACTCAAAAATTGGGGAAAAAAGATTCCACCAGCTTTTATATAGGGGAATCCAAGTCAATTTATGTTTACTGCATTTTTAGCATGATTCACATATTCATTAAATATATATGTGTTTTATATATACATATATATGTATACACTTTCAACTAGATTTCAGATTTTTGTTACCACATGAAATAGAGATAAGCATGTACTTCCTGTGCCAGTTCTGACCCCTTCAGTCACATTTCTAACAAGATCCTTGCAGGGGGATGGGAGTAGAATATATTATCATTAATGCTATGGAACCATGGATGTTCAGGTTGAATAATGAAGGTAAGTACATGAGCAAAAGTGGCATATAATGAAATGGCATTAACCTGTAAGTTGAAAGATATAGGTTCCATTCCTGACTCCATCACAAATAAGCCACATGACCCTTAATAAATCATTAACTTCTATAGATCTTAATTCTCTTTTATATAAAATGATTAGGTTGGATTTATCACCCTTCCAGGTATAAAATTCTAATGTTAACAATTGTGCTAAAACACTAACTCTATTGATTCTACACTTCTTTTAGTTATTTCTATTCTGTTCTGTTCTCTTAGTTCATTCAGAACTCTTTTTTAATGACAGGTAACTGATATTGCTTCTTTATTGCCATTTAATTTTCCAGGTCTTTCTATAATTCTTTATGCAATAGTTCTATTGTTGACAGTTTGTCAATATCACTATTTTTTTAAAGAATTATAAATTTCCATTTTCATATTTGTGAAATGATAAAAATATATAATTTAACTTTTTGCAGTACTGTGGTTATGAATCATCAAGATTAAAATACGATATTTTTATTTTATTGTCAAGATTATTCTTTAAAAAGGGAACATATGACTGTGATCATATGTTCTCAATTTTTTTTAAAAATACCATAGAATCACTGAAATATATTTAATTCTTTTCACAGATTGAAAACTTGAGGGGTGGTGTAGACAGACACAGATAGAGAGAGACAGAGGTAGAATCAGAGAGACAGAGACAGGAAAAGAGATAGAAATAGACAGATATATTGAGAAGTAATTTCTGAAAACTAAGGATATAACTGATTTTGCTTCTGTGTGTCACTGCAGAGAGTTTTCCATCCTGATAAAGTCACAAATGCTGCCAAACTTTTTCTTAAGTGTCTAAGAGAGTCACTTATGACACTTAGTTGTTAAGTAAAATGCCCAAGGTCACACAGCTAGTAAAGATCAATTGAGGAAAAAAGTGTTTTTGTCATCAGCAGACAGTGTCATCACCTGGCTAGAAAGGAGAACTATCTCAGGAGTTCAGGAAAAAGATCATAATTTTAGCAGAGGCGCATGGGAGAATAGTAATAGAGGACTTCAATCATCTAGACATCATCTGCAACTGTCTGCCAAATGCAGAGTAGCTAATAACTTCTTGATTTGACTTAATGATAATTCCATCCTTCACAATGTAGAGTAACTAAACTGGGGAAGTTTTATTCCAGATTTAATTCTTTAAGTACTAGCAGACAATGCTATTTGCTGGGGTGGAAATGATACAGATCATTGAGAGAAGTGAACACTATTCTCTAGGGTTTGTAATATAGAAGGAGAGGAAAATCTGACATTGTCTGACATACATACTTAGGATCCCATAGACTACCATCCTACTGGAGAAGTTATTCCAGGAGGGATGAAAAATTATCCAAAATTTAATAGGTAAAGTGTCCAACTGTGAGTGGAGCAAACCTTCAAACATGAGAAGAAATACCTCCATTTGATTTTAGTTCAAGCTATCATGAAAAAAACTAGGAGTTTGGGTCCCTAGTTTCCATCTATGATATTGAAAAGTTTGGTAATGTGTACTAATGAAAAAATGTTTTAATTGACTTGGAACCAGAAGAACCTATGATTCAGTGAGTGCTGAACTGAAAGTGATGGTTCATGCAAAACAGCAGCTTCCCATTTCTCAGCCTCGTGAGTGTGTGTGTGTGTGTGTGTGTGTGTGTGTCTTTGAGGATAATGAATTCCTTTGACCTCGTCTGGAGAGACTTGTTGGGGAGGGACATCAGTCTTGGTTCCAACCTGGCCAGAAGAGCTCTGAGTATATTACCATCTCTACCTCTTTTTGTTTATTTATGGCAGTGACTTTGTGAATTTCAGAGATCAAGAAGTCCCATCAGCAACCAGAATGGGTGGTAGGATCCACTGGCACTAATACCAGTAGTCATAGTAATTAGAGGTTACTGAATAGCAAACTCATGATGAGCTTGCCCAGAGAACAATCCTGTGAGTTTCACAAGTTCCTAAGAGACTGTAGGATATCAGCCAAGTGACCTGCTATCGACACACCAGCAGTATATCAACCTCTTCAGCCAAGATATGGGGATCTACAGGGAGAACACCTAGCTGAGAAGAAGAATGAGTCATTTATCACGATTGCCAAAGCATGCAGTAAAAAAGGGGGAAAAAGATTTACAGAACCAGGTGTTAAGAAGTACCCTGTCATCATATGTTTTATCTTCATGCCTGATTAATTAGCATTTTATTATATATTTGAGTCCACTCTCCTGAGGACCTTGTAAAGGAAAAAGGAGAGTTCATTCCCAGTTTGTTTGTGCATATCTGTTCTTTCCTATCTCTTCTAACTCCTCCACTTTACTTCTATCTGCTACCTTGCCCTCCTATTATTTAATCTACACCCACTCCAGCAATCTCTCCTTTATCTTCCCATTCCTCTAAATCTAAACACCATTCTAAACCTTCCTTCTAACCTATTCCCTTATCCTTCCATCTACAGATCCCTGTTTAATCCTCTCCCCCCTCCCTATATCCTTAGAGTTTTACTTCTTTTTTTTTTTAAATTTAGAAGACTTTATGCTCTCCTAGATGTATATGTATTTTCTCCCTTAAAACCTTTCCCAACAAAAGTAGGTTTGCAGAACTAACAGCCCCCCTCTCCCATCTTAATCCTCTATATTGGTTCTTCCTCTTGCACCTCATTTGTCTAAGATAATTATTCTTTTAGCTATTCTTGAATGGTTTTCCTTTTTAAAGTCATATCATACTCAAGTCTACCCCAATCTTTCTTATAAGCTATGTTAATAACCTTAGACATAGGTTTTACATTTTCCATACATAAAAAGTAAACATTCTAACCTTATTTAGTCCCTTGTAATTGGTCATTGCTATGTACCTTATATTTTTCTCTGCTCTTGTATGTCAAATCTTCTATTGAGTTCAGGGTTGATTTTTTTTTAACAGAGTTGATCAAATGTTGATTTTTTTCCATTCAAAATTATGCTTAACTTTGCTGCATATGATATTTTTGGCCAGAGGCCCAGTTCTTCTGCTCTTCAGTATATGATGTTCCAAGACCTGTGATCCTTTAGTGTTGCCAATGCTAGGTCTTGTGTGATTCTAACTGTGGTACCATCATATGGAAATTGTTTTTTTTTTTTTTCTTGTTGCTCATAATATTTTGTGCTTGGAGGGTGGGGTGGTGTAGGGTGTTTGGAATTTTCTATTTCTACTTGGACTATGTCAAGAAGAACTGGATTTGAATATTATCTCAAACATTTAGTACCTCTGTGATCCTGGGAAAGTCACTTAATCTCTATTTGGTCTCAATTTCTTCTTTTGTAAAATGAGGAAGTTAGATGCAGAACCATCTAAGGTTAATTCTAAGTCTTAATCTATGATTCTATGAACTCTCAAATTCTGTGATTCTGTTACGCAGAAATGCACACGTATACATACACATATAAATGAATGCTCATATACATGCATTTGTGTATCATATAGGTATGAATTTGAGGTAAAGCAGAGCACTTAAACCTTTGAGCTATTTTCCCAAAATACGTAATACAAATAGTAAAAGAACATGAACAAAGAATTCTCAAAAATACTTGCAGATTATTAGCAACCATACAAATTATTGCTCCAATTAACTAATGAAAATAAAAATACAAAACTGAGAAAACACTGAAGTTTTACCTCATAATCAGCAAATTGACAAAGCTAATATAAGACAGGAAATGTAAATATTGGAAGGATTATTTGGAGACTCATTTGATACTCTTTGACCAGAGATCCTGTTGTTCTGCCTAATATCCAAAGACCAAATAAAAACAAAGAAAGTATATGCATAAATAGGTATTATATACATAGAAATATATACATACATGCATGTGTATATACATATAAAACACCTACACAAATATATTATCATATACTATATTTTTGTAATAGCAAATAACTGGGAATAAAATGTGTCCATTGAGTCAGAAGTGACAGGCCATATTGTGGTATGTGAAGGTAATATAATATTATTTTGTGATATAAAAATATTAATATAAATTCTTAGAAACAGTGAGAAATTGTTTGGACTTCTGTAAAGGCAAAGAAATAGAACCAGAAAAATAGATATGTGCACACATACATACATACGTGTGTGTATGCAACTTCTAAAACAATATATGTTAAAAGGATATATGTTAAAAGAATCATCAAATCAAATAAGTCTGAAAAATTAAAATGAAATTTTTTGCATCTGGAGAAGACATAAGGTGGGGAAGGTTGTATGCATTGTCAAATATGGTAAATATGTGCATTGGTTTTGCTCTAGTGATTTCTTTATAAAAAAAGCAGAACCATTGGTCAAGATAAGGACAGCAATGAGGGAGGGATATAATCCCAAAATGACCATGATATAGAAACCAAAGGTGTCAATAATGAAAAAAACTAAGTAATAACAAATTTTGAAACATGACATGTACACAATACAATATTAAGAGACATTTAAAATTTTAAAAATAGGGAATATTGCATCACGAACATTTTTCCCTAACTAGAAACTAAAGAATCCAGTGTCTACGTGTGTGTGTGTGTGTGTGTGTGTGTGTGTGTGCTATGTGTGGATCCAAATGATAGGTTTATATTCAATACTGATAAGTAACAAATAACATAATTTCAAAGTGAAGATATAATTTAACTAGTTCAAATTTTTGCTCGAAGAACAGCATAATAGGATAGTCCTGAGAACTGCACATTAATTTAGTAATATTATTTGTGAAAATGTTCTCTATATAACTAAAATTACTAAGTATGACTAACATAACAAATAACTAAATGTATAAATGAATACACACTTTATGTATGTGTGTATGTGTGTGTGTGTGTGTGTATTTCAATTTTTTACCTCTGTAAAAATACTGGAAATTCCATTCTGCAGTTTATAACCTCTGCTGCCTCCATTAATTATTAATTAAGATTCCTTCACAGGAGATATCATCCCTATGACAACACAGTATCCTCCAGCTTCTCCATTTTACATTCACCTTGGAAGAAACAGAAAATTTTAAAATAGTCAGTCTTTTGGTTTTCAAGTAAGCCCTCTGTCATCCTTTATTTACAGCCTAAGCTGTCCATTTTTTTTTTTGAGAGGGGAGGTTTATAGTGGTGGCAAAGTTGGGTGGTACATTTAAAAATTCTTAGAAGCTGATTATTTACCTCTTTACTAATCTTTGATAGATACAGTAAAGGAGAATGATCTGGACTTTTAAAAATCATTCTTTGATAGCAAATTATTATCTTGAGAATATAATTTTTTCTAGGCAGGAATACTTAAAGCAATTCTGTTTATTAGAAGCTGGGGAACTAAACATCACACAGCTTCATCTTCAGAGTTGGAAGGAAACTCAGACTCTATCTAGTTCAATTTATATTTGAAGAGGAGAACACATTACAAAAACTACAACATTTGGTCATTTCACTCAGCTGTTTTTAAATAATTTTAGGGAGAAGAAAACCACTACCCCCTGAGGCAATTTGTTCTAATATCATATAATTCTAATTCTTCAAGAAGATTTTCCTTAAATCCACTGTACTTGCCCTGCTGTCCCTTAAATATTCTTGTCTCTAAACACCATATCTTGTTTAACTGAGTCCACATATCATAGGCTCTACTCCCTCCCTACCTGGACATTTTCCAATTTGTTAATGTCCTTCCCAAAATAATGTGATGCCCAGAATTGAAAACAATGCCCCAGATGTGTTCTGAGCGCTGGGCTATGATTGTTGGGAGCTGAGGGCCTAGCTATGATTGCTAGAGTCCTTGCTAAGGCAGCCTTGTCTAGTATTTTAGGTAATAATGCCAGTGAGGTCCTCTTGCCAGCATTTAGCAGCTGTTTGTGGCAAGATCAAAAGACTACACATTCATGTATGTGTTGATTCTTTTAGAACAAAGTGGATTGGAAAGGATGGAAAGTGTTACTTAAATGCTTTTAATGAAGTGGCATCACCAATTTCATAGCATACTAGTTTTTGGTGGACACTCATTCTCATAGTGGATAAATTTACATTTAAAGTGATCAGGGGTGTGAGATTTTTCAAAATATTGGGAAAGGGCATAGATCCAAACTCATTATCTTTGCTTGGAGTGTTTAACACCAAACATAAATATTAAAGGGGCTTGAGTGCTTCAGTCACTCCCCCAGGCATAACCCATCTGATTATTAGTGTCCCCTATGCACTGTCAGCTAGTTCTCATCCTGAGTCCAGGCCAGTGTTGTCAAGGTAATAGCAAGCTAACCGTTTTTTGTCTTAGCTTATCAGAAATGGGACAGTGCTTCAAGAACAAATGGTTTGATTTCCACTCAAACACTCTTTTACAATGACTACTACAAACAATTAGAAAATAACTCAGTCCCTATTCTACTCTGGGTTTTTGGAACTCATTTCATAAAATGAATGATTTATTTCAAGTTCGTATTTAAAATAGATGATATGAGGAAATGTTTTGATGCATGGCATTATCATTGATCACCTTAAAGTTCTCTTTTTTGCTTGAAGAAGACCTAAAAAAGATGCCATTGTAGCACAAATAAAGTTTGTGGCTTGGCACTAAGAAGGCTTCAATTCAAATCCTTCCTCTGGCACCAAGGACTTGTATGATCTTCAGCATGTGACAAACCACTCTGTGCCTCAGGCAATTCCTTAGGATTTATCTAGCAAATCATGAACAGTTATCTGTTTTGTTCCAGGGAGTACCCACATTGGGATTTCTTGACATCATGTAAGGAATATGTGTATTAAAAAAGAAAGACTGAAAACGTCCTTCATTGCCCTGAAACATCACCAGCACAGAATGTTTTAGTTTATTTCAGTACTCAGTTACCAGAAATGTATTAAAAGAAGGCAAGAATGAAGACTAACATCAGTTAGGGGAATGCTTGAATAAATTATAATATTATGGATGTAAGGGACTGCTTTTGTTTAATAAGAAATAACAAACATGAAGAATTCAAATATACCTGGGAAGATCTGTATGTAATAATGAAGGGTGAAATAAACAGATAAGACCAATGCACATGCAAAAAAAGACAACAGTATAAGTACAAAGATCACTAAAAGAAAACCAAACTCTGTTACTGAAAAGCTAGCCGTGGTGCCTGGAGAATGGACAATCAAATGAACTTTCCTCCTCTTGCTAGAGAGGCAGGGGATTATTAAGGCAAAATATTGTATAAATTCAAATTTTAAAATTTCTGATTATATACACACGGTATAATTGTATAAATATTCTTCAGTGGATATCCACTTTGTTTCCAGTTCTTTGCTACCACAAAGATTGTTAACACATATATTTGAATAGATAGATTGAATATATATGTATGTATCATATGCCTATACATATGCATACAAATATACATATATACACACATACACACACATATATTTGTATCTGCCTTTGACTTCCATGGATTATGTGACAGTAGTGAAACTAAAATTTATGGGCAATTTTTTTCACTTTCCAGACACATTTTCAAATTGTTATCCAAAACTATCTCACAATAATTGCTTGTTAAAAAGGAAAGTTCTATGTTCAGGCCTTTGCCCTGATAAAGGAGACAAAGCTCAGAAGAGAAAATTAAAAGGGATTTATTAAAAAACACAAATACTAAGACTAAAAGAAGAGATGGCCATGAGGGATCAACAATGGCGTTTAAACCAGACCTGCTTTTAAAGACAGCTTTTCATAGTAAGAACAAGACAAACATGATAGGCACATGTCTCCAAAAAGGGATGGGTCATTACATCTCAGCTCCTCCCTAAGTATTCTAATTAGCCCACATTTCAATTAAGGAGTTGGGTTAGTGAGCATGTGTGGTAACTGCTGTGACTTATTCATTAGGAGGAGATGAGATTAGTATAAAGGAAATATGACTGGAAGGCATACTGCTAATGTCCTGCAAGACCACCCTTCCCCCCCTGCCACACACACACATCCCCATCCTTCCCTGCTGGCTTGCTGCATGCAGCCAAAGTCAAGCATGGTTAAAACCTTAAAACCTGGGGTCACTTCAGAATGATTAGGCATTAGTGACTACTCTGAGCAATTTCCTCTCCCTGAGTGATTCTTTTGTGTAGGCAAAGTAGGTCATCTTTTACCTCAATTTTTACCTACCATTTAAATATGGAATGGGTATTGCTTCAGACAAACTGAGACCTGGGAAAGACTTTAGCTTAAAAAGGCCAAAGTCTTCCACTGCATCTAGGGTCATTACCACTCATCCTGACCTATGCCTTGTCACTGGACTCCTATGACTCTGAAGGAGAGAGTGAGGCTGATGGTTTTGCATGGCTCTGCCTCAGTTAAGTCTAATTCACTTGAAGGATAAGACACCACCTTCCTGATGTCATTGGTCCTTTTCCAGAATGAAGGATGAACAAGAAGCATTAATGACTGGTTTTACACACTAGACAAGTGATGAAAAACTAAAACCAAAAAAACAGGCCACTAATTAATTATTAAAGATCCTAGTGGGCTGCATATTGGCTTAGTTTTTAAAAATGGTATATCTTTGTTTTGTTCAATTTTTATTTTTATTAAATTTCACTCAATTATATTTTTAATCTGACTCAGTAACATTCAAGAATGTTGTAGCTATAATGTGGGTACCTGACAAGTTTGACAACTTTGATCTAGATTATTTCACCTCTCCCTCCTTTTCTTTCTTTTTTTCTTTCTTTCTTTCTTTCTTTCTTTCTTTCTTTCTTTCTTTCTTTCTTTCTTTCTCTCTCTCTCTCTTTCTCTCTCTCTCTCTCTCTCTCTCTTTCTCTTTTTCTCTTTCTCTGTCTACATCTGTCTCTGTTTTTCTATATAGATAGATAGATATTCCACCTCTGACATATGCTTTTTATATGATCCAGGGCAAATTACTTAAACTCTTTCAGCCTCAGCTTCCCCATTTTTAAAACTGGTATAATAATAACTGCCTAAGTATCATCATTAGGATCAAGAGATATTCATGAAAAGTTCTTTGAGTGACTTAAAGTAACATATAAATGTTATCTGTTTTTTTATTTGAATTCTCAATTGTCCAGCATGTTAGTGCTGATTTCTCCAGATTGGTTGGATTTTTAATATAGCAATTATAATCTTTTCCTTAAAACTGATTTGCAAAGTTCAGATAGACTATTTTTCAGCAAATGTTTTTCGCTGTTTAAATGTAATGAGTGAGTTGGCCCCAAAAGCCTTTTCTGAAGAGTAAAATGAATATGTATAAACAAAGCCAATTGTACTTAGACCACTAACTCAATTACTATAATAATAACATCTTTTTTTTGAGGGGGGAAGGCTGGGCAGTTGGGGTTAAGTGACTTGCCCAAGGTCACACAGCTAGTACATGTGTCAAGTGTTTGAGGGCAGATTTGAACTCAGGTCCTCCTGACTCCAAGGCCGGTGCTCTACTTGCTGTACCACCTAGCTGCCCCAATAATAACATCTTAAAGAAAAAGGGAATGGATATTAAAGGGGACCATATTTAGAGAATAACAAGACTACATGGTAAGTTTTTGTTTTATTTTATTTTGGCAAGGAAACTATTTAGACACACAGATAAGAGAATGTTGTGACGTAAAGTAGATAATATTTCCTTTCAATTCTGAAGTCCACAGATTTTTTTTAAAATTCACAGGATCAGGTTGAGGTAATGTTATTAAAAAGTTGAAGTTTCCTTTCCCATCACCTCCACCTCCTTATTTTTTCCTGCTTTGTGCCTTTTCTCTCACTTCATGGAATTCCTACCCAGTTTTTATAGACATTAAGGAACCTTATGTTTTCTCATTCTTTCCCTTCAATTAAAAACTCAGGAAAGAATCTATTTCATTTTAACTCTCTGCTTGTGAGCTTGCATCAGGATCCTTTCACTTATTCTGCTAACCAGATGAATAATTAATTCTTGTATTCATTCATTCAGTAACAAGGATGACAAGAACAATTTGTGCCAATGGCCATGAAGGATGCTGAAGCAGGAGATGTGGCATGTTTGTAGCTTGGTCATATATTGGAAATACCAAGATTATCCACTGCATCATGACCCATCACCTGTCATCTTGACTTTTGTCCTGCCACTGGACTTCCATGACTCTGAAAGAAATATGGAGGCTGATGACTTTTTACAACTCTGTCTCATTTAAATTCAATTCATGCACAAGTCAAGACATCACCCATAATGTCATTGGCCATCTTTGAAAAAGGACAAACAACGAAAACATGTAAGTGACTGATAAACCTTAACTTATTCTAGTTTTTTTTTTTCCTTTTTGAGTCATAGGAAAAAAGAAACACTTTCTAATTACACAATTCTAGATATCATTGAACTAGTGATCAGGGTAGCATTGTATTTGTCCCAGGGGGAAAATATCTTCTTGGAATTTAAATTTTTGTAAGTAGCTCATATTTAAAAATCACTTTAATAAAGTACTTTCTTCACAAAAATGTTCTTCAAAGCATTTTGTATACATTGTTTTCCTTTTTACAGAGAAGAAACTATGGCTCACAGAAATAACTTGCTAGTACAGACTTGGGTTAAAATTAGGTGTGAAAGAACAATTGGGTTCAACTTCCCTTGAAACAACAGGGACAGATTTATACAAAACCAACAGAAAAACAAGATTAGCAAACTCATTGAGGTTGCTCTGGTGGCCAAAACTACCCTTTATAATCTGAGCCAAATGGTGCTGTGGTGACATTTGTGAGCTCAATTAAGTATGTGAATAGATTATAACTTCCTACGATGCTTATTCTGAACTCCACAATGGAATGTTTAGAAGTGTCAGGGAAACCCTGTAAGCTTTAGAAACCCAGGAGGGCACAGTGACCAGTTTGGGCCAGAGGAAAGTAAAACATGCTGCTCTCTAGGTTAGTTGCTTTGCCATTTGGCATGTACTCAGAATGTATCTCCAGTGAATGGTCAAGGCTGATTTCTGTGTTTGCAAAGCATAATGGCACATTCAGAGTCGTGAAGGGACCAACAAAATGAAAACTGCTCTAACCCCTTCACAGAGAGTACAGACAGTACAATGCAGTGGTTTCAGGTCATGATGATAGACTGAAGAACCATACATAACAGAGCTCAAATTGAGCTCTTCACTTTCTTATAAATGAATCTGGGCAACTTCCCAGGTTATTATTGCCTTTATACAGGCAATATCACTTTGAATGGTGAGGCTGAAATTGGAATAGGGACAAAATAGCTTGCTCTCTTTACCAATGCAAAGACTATGGAACTTCACAGCCAGCCTACCCTTTATACTATGAACAACTTCTGGCTTTAAGAAGAGAATATAAAATAGCTTCAGGGTGAAGGTTTTTCAAGGTATTGTAGAAGCACTGATCTCCCTGCAAAGCCCCATGTCCAAGGGTTTATTCAATGTGAATACCAAAAGGCTGCCTTATTCCAACTAAGCTCAGTTATTTGAACAAGATTTATACTTTTCCTATCTGACAAGACAAGTCTGAAATGGGTCTTAAAAGGAGAAGAGATAGGGCTGACTGACTAAATATTTCATTTAAATAATTTTGAAACCTCTCAAATCAGATTTTGAAATCTCTCTCCAAACTAAAGGTGATCGCTCACCTTGGACCCCAAATCGTATTTTTTTGATCCGAATTTTAACTTTGCTTTATCCTGGTGACAAAACTAAGTGGAACTTTAAAACAAACAAACACACACACACACACACACACACACACACACACACACACACACAAACACACATATACATATGCGTATACATGTATACATACAGATAGATATACACATATACGTATTTTTTCACTTACTTTTGTACAATGGAAACACTGATTTTCTGTCTCTTTCTGTCTGTCTTTTTCTCTGTCTGTCTCTCTGACTCTGTCTTTTTTCTATCTGATAGATACATACATTCATATTATAGATGCATAAAACATATAGTTATGCATAAATACATATGTCTGATATGTATATAGATATAGATGCATATTATACACACAAATATTTATATATGTATGTATACATACACATACACAAACACCTTTTCTTTCCACTTAAGGTCCTGGTTTAGTATTATTTTTTTGGTCTAGACCTGTGATTTCCTAGTATAGGGAATTCTCTGTAAGGAAACTCCATCTATGAAATCAATTCTGTATCTGCTCTGCATCTGATAGTTGTAAATATTTGCCTGGGGCACATTTCAAGGACAGCCAGAACTTTAACAAAGTTGTTCCTAATTGAAGGAAACTCCCTATCCATTCATTACTCAATGCTACCACTTTTACTCATTTATTTCTGGAAAATTTTAATACAGAATTTAGGAAACAGAATAATTTTCCCTATATATTGCTACTTTTCAAACTTTTGATATGTCAACATGGAAAATATGAATTAATGCAAAACTTATTGATAATTATCTTTCATATTGCCCTTCTTGGTCTTGCTAGATAAGTAAAGTTATTCATCCACATTTCAAGGTAAGCTTTTTCCCCTCAAATCTTGTTATGAATTCTTTGATCCTTTCCAGGCCCCTTGTATATCAAGCCTTATTTTGTTTGCCATAAATAATGTTTTTGATGCTTGGACACTCAGATGTTTAGCAAGGCTTTCCTCATTTATAAACATTGACCTTGAGAAAGTTGCCACATTCTGAAGTCATTGGGAAGCAGGATCATGAGATGTGGGTTACCTGGCACCACTGAGACACTTGCATGGCACTGGCTCCAGGCAACTGAGAGAATAGGAGGGTTTGCCCTGAGGATACACACTAATTTAAACTTGCCTCCTGCGGCCAGTGGTTACTCCCTCTTGACAGGAAATCTATGAAAAGCTCCTAGGAAGACAAACTTTTTTGGATTAAGGTCAGAACTTAGTCTTTTCATTTAAGAGCAGTAATCTCCAACCAGAATTGTGATTAAATAGCAAGAAAATGAATGATCAGAACTAACATGCCTTTACACTAAAAAAAAAAAAAAAGAAAAAGAATGAAAACTGCAGGGTTCATTGATCCATTTGCTAATTAAACTAGTTGGTTGAGCATCAATCACTACTTCACAGACTGTCAGATGAAGATAATTTTAAGAACTTTAAAATCCAAATATATTTAGTCAATGTTATCTTTTAAAATGTGATCCTCGTCTTGCATTTAAAACAATGGAATTTTTTTCATGTGTCTATTAGTGCCAAGAACTGGGAGGAAACTTTCATTGTGAGCTCTTAGAACTCAAAGATACATAAACTCAAATCTTTATCCATTCTAGTCATTCAAAGACAAGTTTTCAAAAATGCTCATGTATTTAAATAAATAGAAAATGATTACATGCACAGCATATTAAGCTTGGAATCAGGTTTCTTAAGATTTCTTTTTTTTTTTAATCTTATCAAGAATAAACTACACTAATGCAAATTCTAACAAATGTTAATGTGGTTAAAGGTTGAAATGATTAGCAGTTTAGGGATTAAAATAAAATTTTATTATGAGGAAATTGTTATAAAAATGTCAAAGAATTTTACTATTTATCACCTGTTGTGAAAAGTATCAAATGATAAGGTTCAATAAATACACACATTGTTTATTTAGTGGTTCTCCTTTGGAATTGTCCCACTTAGAAGAATGATATTCCAACTAATGATAACACTGTGTCAGCAAATACTGATTAATCAGCATTTTGACAATATTCCCGGAAATTTTGACTTTTTCAAGATAATACTTCCAGGAATTATGGAGAAACAATTCACACTTTTATTGGAAGAAAATAGTTGGTAAATACTCCCAGGTCACAGCCAGCAAACATTCAAAAAGTGAAGAGAAATGAATATATCCTTTCAGGAATAAAACAATATAGGAATAACTACTCATTTCCCCTGCATCCTTCAAAACAAATGAGTTTGATTTCTCTCCTTTCCTCACCCTTTCCCTCACTTCTCCTCTCTTCCTTTCATTTCATCTCCGTCTCTCTGACTACCTCTATCTTTGTCTCTTTGTGTGTCTCTGTCTCTGCCTTTCTGTCTCTGTCTCTCTGTCTTCCACACATGTACACACATAGACAATCACACATGCATAGAAACCTAAAAGAGGCATCAGGATACAGTGTGTGAGACATCTTATTATCGCAGCTACAGGTTTATTTATTTTTGGAAAAAGAAAAATAACTTTGAAATGGAATTTCACATTAAAATTCATATATTCACCTGTACTACATTGCAATATTTATTGTAAAGAGAAGACATTTTGCTGTGCTTGATCAATAGTGGAAGAACTAAAGGCAGAAAAATAAGTACATGTTTATGATCAATGCCTGAATTACGGGAGAAGTGGATTCCTATACCAAGAGTAGGATCATTTGCCAGCTATTGAAAAACACTTATGTCCTTTCTGTCCTGATGAGAGCCATAGCATATCTGCTTTGTACAGAGAGCAGGAGGTGGACAGGAAGGGAAATTGACCACATGTTGGTTGTTGCTGAAGCCCTGTATTCATCTTTTCCTCAGACAGAAGTATAAGGCCTTCCAATAATGCTTACGGAATATTTTATAAACATATAAGCAGAAATAAATATTAGGAAATAGTGAAAGAAATTAGAATTTTAGTTAATGTGAAGAGTGCTTGAAAATGGAATAACCAGCAGAATCTGAAAAGTTTGAAGGTCAAGAAAATATGTTCTAAAAATGTTCTAAAATATTTATAGCAACTCTCTTTGTAGTGGCAAAGAACTGGAAATTGTGGGGATGCCCATCAATTGGGAAATGGCTGATCAAGTTGTGGTGTATGATTGTGATGGAATACTACTGTGCTATAAGAAATGGTGAGCTTGATGACTGTAAAAAAAATGGATAAACTTGCATGAAATAATGAAGAGCAAAATGAGCAGAACAAAGAGAATATTGTATACAGTAACGAGAACATTGTTTTAAGTACAACTTTTAGTGACTAAGTTATTTTGACCATTTCAAATACAAAATGAACTACTAAGGACATATGAAGGAAGATGTGATCTGCATCCAGAGAAAGAAATGAAAACTAGAAGTATGTACAGAATAGTTTTACATGTGTACATACATGCATACACACATATGCACACACAAACACATATATGTTTACATTTAACGGTAGCCATCTCTAGGGCAGGTGGGGAAGGAAAAGAAAAGGGAAAAAGAAGAAAGTTACAGGGTAATTTTATTAAATGTTTGAAAAGAACAGTAAGTTTTGCAGTTTCATGTACAATCATCTTTTTTTCCCTATTATTCTACTGTTATGGAAAAGCTTGTGTTATTTCTTAAGTTCAGAATAAATTTAACTTAATATAATTTAAAATGAAAATACAAATCTGAAGCATGTATAAGAAGAATCTTTGTAGAAATACTAAAATACTGCGATAAGTGAGCTAGAAAATTAAAATCAAGAAGAGAAATTCCTCCTTACTCAAGGAATTGCGTTTGCATATGTGCATGATTGCATGCATGTGTATGTGTGTGTGTGTAACAGGGAGACAGAGATAGAAACACTGATAGAAACAGATGGAGACAGTGACAGGGAGCTTTATTTGCTCTGGATGGAGAAGCAAGATGGATCAGTGAAGAGAATTCAAATGTCTTCATGGTCATCAAGATCATCATTGTATTCACACTTAACCAGTATTTTAAGATTTACAGAGTAGTATATAAATATCAGATTTGGTCCTCAAAACCGCTGTGGATGTTTTCTGGTCATTCAGTAGCATCTGGCTCTTCATTACCCTGTGTGTCCATGGGATTTTCATGGCAAAGATACTGGGGTAGATAGATATTTCCTTCTACTCTGGAAGTAGGTGAGATTGTTTTCCCCTTTTTACTGATGAAGAAAAAGACTCAAAGCGATGAGACAACATACCAAATATCACACAGCTTGGAATTTTCTGAAAAAGGATTTAAATCCAGGTGTTCCTAACTTCACATCTAATATTCTTCTCCACTATACCACCAGAAGACTTTTTACTAGGATATTAAAGACTAAGTTTGGAAATGGCACCGAAAGACTGAGAACAAGTAAATATCGAAATCAGGCTGATCTCCCAAGCTAGTCAGAGCTGTTGTTGAGCTGTGTACCTATCATTTGTTTACCTACCGATCAGAGAAGTCATTTATTACCTTGTAGCACAACATAACTTTTCATCTTGGAAATTATTTAGAGAATTAGAAGTTTCCTGAGATTCAACCAATAGTAAACAAAGTTGTTTGTTTGTTTTGTTTTGTTTTCACACTCTAGCCAAGGATTTAATTAGAGCCCCTTAACAACTCCATTTCATCATAGCTGACAAGAATGAGACATTCTGTTCTTATAGAACTTAGGTCCTCGTTCAGGGATCATAATATTGGCTAAATCACACAATTTTAACTGAAAGCATATCTACCAGTCACCGATCTCTGAGTTGGAAGTGACATCAGAGAAAGGCATGGGATCTAGAGAATTCCCTTTCCTAAAGTATGTAAAACCTTTCTTCCAATTGGATTTTGGTATGAGTTAGTCTGTTTCCCTATGGCTCAATCCAGACAAAATGGGTACAAAAGAGTAGTGTACTATTTTTGTTTTCCTGGAAAATAAAAGTCCTAAAATGGAGAGAATCTTTAGCTGATATAGAAAGAAGCAACCAAAGAGTCTGATTTGGGTAGACTATGTGGGAGATTGTCAAATGCTGAATATTTACACCAGGCTAAACAAACTAGGTCCTTTTCTGAGAGTGTGTCTGAGCCTACTCTGCTAATATATATAATTAGCAGAGATTAAGATAATATGCTCTCACAATTAAAGAACTGCATGAAAGTACTGTGGTCAATGAGTCAGTAATGGTAGAAGGTCTGAAGCAGATGAGGGAAAAGGAATTGTAGTTCCATGTTCGTAATACCCAGAGAAATACTACCTTCCCTTTCAATATCCATCTGCCCCTGATATTCCCACCTCAGACAAACCACAGAATTAAGGTTATAAAAGTGGAAGTCATCAGTAACAAAAGTAGAAAATCAATGATTTTTAAATTTACCTTTATTATAAATACTACAAGTTTATAGAATGAATGTGGCATATATACACCTATATATGTGCATATTTCTGAATTTATGCATATATATACATGAGACAGCTAGGTGGCACAGTAGATAGAGTGCTGGGCCTCAAGTCAGCAAGATCCATCTTCCTAATGTGTGATCTTTGACATGTCACTTAACCCTGTTTCCCTCAGTTTCCTCATCTGTAAAATAAAAAAGAAGAAAATGATAAACCATACCAATATCTTTGCCAAGAAAACCCCAAATGGGGTCACAAAGAGTCAGACACAATTGAAACAACTTAACAACAACATACATATACATGTATGTATGTATGTGTGTGTTTGTATGTGTATACACACAGATACGTATGTAATACCTAACATTCACATAGCAGTTTTAGGTTTATGAAGCTCTTTTAATAGACTATCTCATTTGATCCTCACAACAACTCTGTGGGGTGTGTGCTATTGTCTGCATTTTATAGATGAGGAAACTGAGGTTGAATGAGCATAATTGACTCGACAAGGTCCACACAGCCGGTTAGTGTCTGAGGCAGGATCTGATTCTAGATATTACTGACTTTAAGTCCAGCCCTTTGTACTGAAATTACTTAAGACTTCTACTCCATCAGAAGAAAAAAAAATCATTTAAACCTTCCAAATGAAATAGTCCTAATTAAGCCACCAAGTGGTATTCATTTGCAATTCCCCTTCTATACCAATTCAAAAGTGCCTGTATCACACATATTTTGTAGAAAACAGCCACGCATACAGCCTCACTTTTTAGTAACAAGAAAAGCCTATGTGCTGGGTTAAAGAGAAAAGAATGAAACAGATACTAAATTAGTAATCAGGAGATATAGATTATAGTCCCACTAACCAGCTGTGTGAAACTGGGCAAACTGAATTATCTCTCTAGGCCTCTGCTTTGTTATCTGTCAAATAAAGAGGCAATGCTCATCAAAATTTCTTCCATCTCTAAGTAATAGGGTCTGTAAATAGGATCTTTAAAAAAGAGCAAAAGATTTGCTGGGTGAAAGATAATCTTATATGATTTTGTGTTGATGCTTATAGCATATACAAGCTACTCTCAGGTCAGGTGTTTTTGACATGTTCTGAAATCCATGGATTATCGGATTCTTCTAGCAGGATTTGGTCCTTTGAACAATTAAAAAAAAATCAGTAGTTCACAGTACTTACTCCTTCAATGTCTTTGTTAGATGGCCCATACTACATATGCAGTGTTAGACTCAAAGGACTAATTTGGGGCTCAAATTCTAAGGTAGGGATTTCCCTGGAAATCATCATGCCATAAGTCCTAAAAAGATCAGTTTCAGAAACTGATAGCTACAACATGCTAGCTGACCTTTCTAGGAAAATATTTAAGCCTAATTGAGAACCTGCTTAAGAGCTAAAGCTGAGCATAATTGGATTTGTAGCATATATAAAACAAAGAGAAATCCTAAAGCACATGCCTAATACCTTTATTACACCAGTTGTACCAGGGGTGCTACTTGATTCAAACAGATAAAGAATGGCCATAATAGCTGATCTGCTGGCCATTTTAATGTCTTAACCAGGTTATTTTTTTTTTGTTTGATGAATTAAAAATCTTCTTTCCACTATGTGAACCCACTGAGTAAAGATCTGTTAATCCTTATTCTCTATTCCCATGGTAGAGTTCAGTTTCAGTTATCTGGTATTATGATGGAGATAATATCTATTACCAGGCATTTAGAATTTCTTATAATATAGACTAATTATCTGCTATGGAATTAATATCAGTTAATGAAATAAGGATTTATTCTTTCTAAATAAGAGATCATCCAAAAGTGATTTGGAAGCATTCAAAGTAGTTGGTGTACTTGTGTGTAGCATATGTATAACCTAGCACAACACAGAGAACAGTGTAATTAAAAAAATAACTGACTGGAGTCAGGTATGACATAACTAATTATGGTAGTTGTTTTTATTTTATTTTATTTCTGCTCACTTCAACACATTTACATTTCATAGAGCTCTTGCCCTGAGGCAATCATAAGGAAAGGTTTTATTGTTCACTGCTTTCCAATGTGAACATTGACCAGGACACGTAGAAATGTACGCACTTGTTTTTAGATATTTAAAATATATAAATGCAAATGAAGCCACTTGCTTTTAGATTGTATATCATATATAATATTATATGTAACTTTTATACGTAATATATAATCTAAAAACAAGTGATTGCATTTGCATATAAGCACACACACACATATATTCACATGCATATATGTTTACTATACGTATATAAATATAGTACCTGCTTCGCATTTTGCTATCTATTTAAATTAATAATTATCAGTAACTTCGAAGATTTTAGTTCAAATCCTCGTTGGACAACTTCCCACCTGTGTTACCTTGAGCAAGTGATTTTCTTCTTCTAGGCCTGTTTCCATATCTTAAAATTGTCCTGGGGAGGAAGGCAGTGAGGGAGAGGAATACAGTTGGATTGTAGGTCTCTTCCAGTTACAAATATGTGATTCTCTGATTTTATTATTTCTAATTACATTTTCTTTTAGAAGAATCCAAGATTCTATTAATAGTTTATGAGAGGAAGTGGGGATCTATGTTACCAGAAAAGGGGGGGGTGTGTGGAGGGAACTTGGATGAAGCAAAACTTGCCTCCTTTGATTGTCCTTTTGTCTTCTGTTTACTTCTATCAGGGCAATTTCATTGTCAAAATCTATGACTTGAAGTAATGGCTCTAATTAACAAGAGAGGCAAAAAGCCTTCTGTTTCCTTTGATCAATGATATGATTATAAAAAGGGAATTATTTAAGGGACTATAGCAGATAGTCTGTTAGATACTCTTACAGATCTGTGTGGCCCTACTAGGATAAAGATTTTTTCTTCTTCATTACATGCTCTCCCTTCCCCTCCCAAATTCCTTTTCTCACTTAATGGTAGGTGTTACCAGGAGCTGAAACAGCCATGGGATATTTCAGATATCCTCTGGATTCAAGTAAAGAATGCAGAAACCTTGGCTGCAATTACTGAAATAGCCATTTGAAAGAGAAAGAACAAACAATAGCCCAATGATTCAATTCTCATTCATCCACACAATGAAACCCACCAAAAGATGTAATAGGAACCTGGTATTTTTCTTCCTGTTGCACTTCATTGAAGCTAGAATTCTTCTTTTCTTTTTTTTTATTTATTTATAAGGCTATGCTGTAACATGTAACCATCTGGTATTCGGAATCTAACTTTGCCTGATAATTTCCTGGTGTCTCTGTCTCTGGGTGATATACTGAATTATAGGAGATCTGAAGTATGGAGATTTAACAACTCTCTAATTAAGGCTGCAGCATTTGTGCAACAGATGAAGACTATTTCAGAATAAATTAATATCAATAAAAACCAAGAAACTAGCCTGGGTGTTTTGTGGGAAGCTGCCAGAGCAGTCATGAGGGGTAGAATAATTTGCTTAGCTGCAGCGGCAGCACAAAAAGTATATCTTGAGTACCAGTGTAAATTAGAAAAGGAAGTTAATGAGATGAAAAAAAGCAACATAAAAAAGCAGGTACCCTAGGACCCTCCAACTTTTGATTAAACAGAGGGAAACTAAATGCTTTGTGGTGAATAACACAGACAATGTGTTAAAGCTTAATGAACAAATGTACTATGAAAGGGGGAATAAATCTAACAAATTATTTGCATATAATCAGGATGAGGATAGAGGGAACGCAATCACCACCTTAAAAGCATGGGACCTTCTCCCTGAACAGAACCTGATTACTAGGATGAGATCTTCAGATGTGTTTCTCAAGCAAATCCATCTATGTTAAATGTGGGTCACAAAGAGCATTTCTTCTTATCTGATATGCAATTGCTGGGGATTAAGAAGGGATAAAATGAATTTGGTGTCTTCAGAGACCATAAAAAGGACAACAAGCTATTAAGAGATAGAGTTTCAGGAAGAACTGTAGTTCCAGATGGATTTGTGGATTTTGAAGAAGTCTTTCTTTGCTTCTGACTGAAGGAATTCTGCTTATCACTGAACTAGGCCTCTTTCATGTTATAATAAAAGCAAGTACATTTAAGACGGAAAATGAAGAGAAAGTGCTTGATATGAATAATCATGTCAATTGTTGCATGTCTCTTTAACTTACCTTATCTGTAAAGATGTGCATACACACATATATATACATATACATATGTGTATATGTGTGTGTGCATATATATATACCATATATGTATATATATATATTATATTTATATATATATATATATATATATATATATACCTTATGTATTTCATATAACATCAGATCAGAAAGTGCCCAAGAGCTCATCTATTACAACACTCTTAATTTTTATAAGGTGAAAAAACAGGTTCACAGAAAGGGAGTGACTTACCTTTCATCATATAGGAAGTCAGTGGTAGCTTTAAACCTCCTAACACCCTGATCCCAATCTATCTTTTCAGCGTCGTTAGGCATTGCCACCTTTCACCATCGTTCCATTCTGAGACACAGCCAAACTGGCCTTCTTTCTAGTCCTCACATAAGACATTTAATCTCCTATTTAAATGCATTTGCACTGACTATCCCACATGCCTAGAATGAACTCTCTTCTTACCTCTGCTGGATAGTGTCTCTTCATTTAGATGAGGCACTAATCCTATCTTCTGCCAGAAGTCTTTCCTGATCCCCTTACTACCCCAACTACTAGATGCCTCTCCTACACTACACTATAATTACTTTAAATGAATTATACTATATTTATGTATATTCTATTTATTCTGAACATACTTGTTGACACACATTGTCTTCCTCATGGAGAGGAGGGATTTCTTTCCTTGTATCTGTATCCCCAATATCTAGCACAATACCTTGAACATAGTAGTCAATCAATATTTTTTATTGATTGATTCAGTCATGGCAGAGTCAGTGGTAGAGCCCATATGCCCTGCTTCTTAGTACAATGTCTTTTTGGTATACAACAATATCCATTATCCATTGGTTAATTTAGCTGTGATAGATTTGCAGCATCCACCATTTTGTGACACTTAGAATTATATTGGTTTCAGTAAAATTTTAGCATGGATGTAGAAGTGTTGTATATTCTAGCAGGAACTGGATGGTAGAGAATTCTTCATGCGGTATTAAAATTCTGACACCTACTATTTCTTCTTCAGGCCTAAACTAAACTTAAGAGGAGTTCTAAAGGAGACATCAAATCACTATCTGTGTGACATACAACAAGTCATTTACTCTACCTGTGACCCATATTTTACATTTGTGACAAGGAATTGGACCAGATGGTTTCTGAGGCAGAAATGTGATGGTGAATATTTAACAAAGAGCTCTTTTGGGGAAAAAAATGAATGTATGAAATTCTTTTAAGTTTAACCTGAATTATTATTAACATTTTCTTAATCACTTACATAAGTTTGAATGATCAACAAAACAATAAATCAAACCCTAATTTGAAGGATTTGCTGATTTCTTTTGTTTTTCCTTTTTTAAAAATTTTTTATTTAATATATTTAGTTTTCAGGATTGATTTTCACAAGAGTTTGAATTACAAATTTTCTCCCCATTTCTACTCTCCCCCCCACTCCAAGATGGCATATATTCTGGTTGCCCTGTTCCCCAGTCAGCCCTCCCTTCTGTCACCCCACTCTCCTCCCATCCCCTTTTCCCTTCCTTTCTTGTAGGGCAAGATACATTTCTATACCGCATTGTCTGTGTATCTTATTTTCTAGTTGCATGCAAAAACTTTTTTTTGAACATCTGTTTTTAAAACTTTGAGTTCCAAATTCTCTCCCCTCTTCCCTTCCCACCCACCCTCCCTAAGAAGTCAGGCAATTCAACATAGGCCACATGGGTATCATTATGTATAACCCTTCCACAATACTCATGTTGTGAAAGACTAACTATATTTTTCTCCTTCCTAACCTATCCCCCTTTATTGAATTTTCTCCCTTGACCCTGTCCCCTTTCCAAAGTGTTTGTTTTTGATTACCTCCACCCCCATCTGCCCTCCCTTCTATCATCCCCCCTTTTTTTAATCTTCTTTTTCCTTTTTTGCTGTTGGGTAAGATACCCAATTGAGTATGTATGGTATTCCCTGCTCAGGTCAAATCTGATGAGAGCAAAATTCACTCATTGACCCTGACCTGCCTTCTCTTCTCTTTCTACAGAACTGCTTTTTCTTGCCACTTTTATGTGAGATAATTTACCCCATTCTATCTCTTCCTCTCTCCCTCTCAATATATTCCTCTCTCATCCCTTAATTTGATTTTATTTCTTTTAGATATCTTCCCTTCATCTTCAACTCACCCTGTGCCTGCTCTCTATCTCTCTCTCTCTCTTTCTCTCTCTCTCTCTCCCTCTCTCTCTCTCTCTCTGTCTGTGTGTGTGTGTGTGTGTATACACATACATTTATATGTACATACACACTCATATATACATATATATACATAAACATATATATGTATGTATATGCATATTCCCTTCAGCTACCCTAATACTGAGGTCTCATGAATCATACACATCATCTTTCTATGTAGGAATGTAAACAAAACAGTTCAACTTTAGTAAGTCCCTTGCAATTTCTTTTTCTTGTTCTTTTTCTTGATTACCTTTTCATGCTTCTCTTGATTCTTGTGTTTGAAAGTCAAATTTTCTATTCAGCTCTGGTCTTTTCACTGAGAAAGCTTGAAAGTCTTCTATTTTAATGAAAATCCAAATTTTGCCTTGGAGCATGATACTCAGTTCTGCTGGGTAGGTGATTCTTGGTTTTAATCTTAGCTCCATTGACCTCTGGAATATCGTATTCCAAGCCCTTCAGTCTCTTAATGTAGAAGCTGCCAGGTCTTGGATTATTCTGATTGTTTTTCCACAATACTCAAATTGCTTATTTCTGGCTGCTTGCAATATTTTCTCCTTGATCTGGGAGCTCTAGAATTTGGCGACAATATTCCTAGGAGATTTCTTTTTGGGATCTATTTGAGGAGGCGATTAGTGGATTCTTTCAATTTCTATTTTGCTCAGTGGCTCTAGAATATCAGGGCAGTTCTACTTGATAATTTCTTGAAAGATGATATCTAGGGTCTTTTTTTGATCATGGCTTTTATGTAGTCCAATCACTTTTAAATGATCTCTCCTGGATCTATTTTCCAGGTCAGTGGTTTTTCCAATGAGTTATTTCACATTGTCTTTTGTTTTACAATATCTTGATTTCTCATAAAGTCACTAGCTTCCACTTGCTCCAATCCAATTTTTAAGGTAGTATTTTCTCCAGTGGTCATTTGGACCTCCTTTTCCACTTGGATAATTCTGCCTTTCAAGGTATTCTTCTCCTCATTGGCTTTTTGGAGCTCTTTTGCCATTTGAGTTAGTCTATTTTTTAAGGTGGTGTTTTCTTCAGTATATTTTTCAGTATTTTTTGGGGTCTCCTTTAGCAAGTCATTGACTTGTTTTTCATGATTTTCTCACATCCTTCTCATTTCTCTTCCCAGTTTTTCCTCTACTTCTCTAACTTGCTTTTCCAAATCCTTTTTGAGCTCTTCCATGGCCTGAGACCAGTTCATGTTTTTCTTGAAAGCTTTTGTTGTAGGCTCTTTGACTTTGTTGACTTCTTCTGGCTGTATGTTTTGGTCTTCTTTGTCAACAAAGAAAGATTACAAAGTCTGAGACTGAATTTGGGTGCGTTTTCGCTCCCTGGCCATGTTCCCAGCCAACTTACTTGACCTTTGAGTTTTTCAGTGGGGTATGACTGCTTGTAGAGTAAAGAGTACTATGTTCCAAGCTTGGGGGGATGTGCCAGCTCTGCCACACCAGCACTCCTCCTTCCCAAAGAACCCCCAACCCGGACTGGACTTAGAGCTTCAGCAGGCTCTTCACTCTTGCTCTGATCCACCACTTAATTCCTCCCACCAGGTGGGCCTGGGGCCAGAAGCAACTGCAGCTGTAGTTCTGTAGCTGCCCCACCCCTGCTGCCCCGGGGCAGTGGCTGAATGGCAAACTCCTTCTTTCACTCTGTCCCCAGCAGCTTTTCCCAATAACTTTCTCTGTTGTCTTTGATGTTTGTAGGTTGAGAAGTCTGGTAACTGCTGCAGCTCACTGATTCAGGGCACTAGGGCACACTGCGCCCAGCTCCTGGTCTGGTTTGTCTGTGCCACCCCTGCTGGGCTCTGCTCAGTTCCGGCTCCGTGTGGGATAGACCTTACCCAGACCATCCAGGCTCTCCTGGGCTAGAGCCCTGCTTCCCTCCACTATTTTGTGGGTTCTGCAGTTCTTCTCTGTCGTCTTTGGTGTTTGTGGGTTGAGAAGTCTCGGATTTGCTGATTTCTGAAGTATAAATGTTCATACTAAAAATTTAACAATCACTTGGTACTGGGCTGTTTGAGCTGGCTCCAGCACATCCCTGTGAGGTGCCAAACGCCTCAAGACCTATGATTCAAGAAAATGTTTTTAAGAAGAACACAAGGGTAATGCATGAAACAGGCAGTAATCTTTATCACATCTGCATTATCATATGCTTTATCACATTAGCATAGTACCTTTCTATTAGTGAAAAATGTTCTTGAATTTGAAAAAAAAGTTATATTTTTTGTATCTTCTGGATTTAAAGCAATGCACCTTTAATTGTTCCTCAGTCACTTTCATACCCATATGTTTGAAGCCTCACAAGGTATTAGCTATATGAGTAGGAAAAAAAAAATCGTAGTATTATCTAGCAGTGTGTTGTAGCCAGCACTTACTGGCTCACTAGAGCCACTTGTTAAATATTCAGCTTGAGTATTTTCACTTCAGAAATCAGCAAATGTTATAAATCAGAGTTTGGTTTTGGTTTACTCTTTTGTTCACTGTCTAAACTTCTGAAAATTATGGAGAAAATGCCAATAATGATACAGATAAACTTAAAAGTGTGCTGTGGACACTTCAGTTATTTTTGAAGAGTCACTAGATAAACATTCAGCAGCACATTACTAGTACCATCCAAGAAATTGAAGAAAGAGAACAAATAGGCTCTGCTTGTAGGGCAACATTTTCAACCTTTCTTCTTTTGAATATTCCCATCTCACTTTCCTCTGTGTAGTCACAGATGCATATTTCTTCTGCCATCCTTGCCCCAGAATGCTATATCTGGGCAGGTGCCTGCATTTATTTTGCATATGCACATACATATATACATGCACATATGCAAATGAAAGAAAATATGTATAGGAAAGAAAAAAGCCTTTATCCTCCTTTCTTTTTTTTCTTTTTTTATTACTAAAACTTAAATACACAATATGAAAAGAAAAATAAACAAATAATAAAATTAAATATTGAAACTTAAATACAAAGTAAGAAAAGAAAAAAAAGCATGTCTTGTGCACAGCAGAATATAAGAGATGATTCAGAATAGGTGGCAATAAATTTCCATTTCAAGAAAGCCTTATAAAATAAATTCTACACATTGTGTTGAGAGCCGTCCATCTTTTCTTTGCTTCCTCTTAAATTTCCTTTTGCTTTCTGCACTGTGCTTTTTACTTTATTCTTTTTTCTCTCTTCCTCTCCACCCCTAAGGCCAAAATTAAGCCCAGATATCTCTATATATAGAATATACATACACATATACATACATACATGGATAGACATATACTTTCCTAATAAATTCTCCTTCTGATCTTTGTTTTTTTATATCTGTACTTATCTCTTATTTCCTATACCTTCTAACTCCTCTACTTTACTTGAACCTACTACCTTGCCCTCCTATTACTTAACCTATCCACCTCTCAAAGATCCCTCCCTTATCCTCCCATTCTCATAAATCTAATACCTTCTCTACCTTCCTTTGACCTATTCCCCTCCCCTCCCCTCTAAAGCTCCCTCCCTTAGTCCCAGGGAACCCTTCCTTATCCTCCCATTCCCCTTAATCTAAACACCTTTTATGCTCCTCCCTTTAAACCAATCCTTCACCCTCCCCTCCACAGATCCCTCCCTTATCCTCTCCCCAAATCCATCCCCTTGGCATTATATTTCCTTCTGAATTTAAAAGACTTTTATACTTTTCTAGATACTTATTTATTGTTCCCTCTTGAACCCATCCCCAATGAAAGTAAGTTCCAGAAATAACAGCCCTCTTCCCCCACGTAATTCTTCTGTGTGTGTTCTTCCTCTCACACCTCATTTGTATGAGATAATTACTCTTTTTAGTTGTTCCTAAATGGTTTTACTTTTTAAACTCATATCATACTCAGGTCTACCACAATCTTTCTTACAAACTACCTAATTACTAATAACACTCTTATACTTATATTTTACATACAGAAAGGGTAAACAGTCTGTCCTTACTGAGTCCCTTGTAGTTAGTCTTTGGCATGTAACTTTTATTTCTCTTGGCTCTTGCATGTCAAATCTTCTATTAATTTCAGGGCTGTTTTAACAAAGTCCTGAAAGTCTGACAGTTCAGTAAAAATAAAAATAAAAAGTCCACTTTTTTTTTTCATTCAGGATTATGGCTTAGCTTTGCTGGGTATGATATTTTGGTTTGGACCATAGTTCTTTTGCTCTTAGATATATGGTGTTCCAAGACCTGTGGTCTTTTAGTGTCACCACTGCTAGGTCTTGTGCGATTCTAATTGTAACACTGCCATGTTCAAATTGTTTTTTCTTGTTGCTTATAATATTTTATCCTTTAGCTGCAGGCTTGGAAATTTGATTATAATATTGCTGGTTTTCCTCAAAGGATCTCTTTCAGGCAGTGAATGGTAGATTTTTATAATTCCTACTTTTGCCTCTTGTTCTAATGCTTCAGGACAATTTTCTTTAATTATTTCTTGTATTATTGTATCAAGACTCTTTATTTGATCATACCTTTCAGGTAGTCCAACTATCCTTATGTTTTCTCTTCTTGATCTGTTCTCCAGATTAGTTTTTCTTATGAGATGTTTCATATTCTCTTCTATTTTTTTTTATTCTTTATATTTTATTTTATTATTTCTTGATCTGTTATAACTTCACTGGCTTCCCCTTGCCCAATTCTGCTTTTCAAGGAATTGTTTTCTTCTTTAAGATCCTGAATCTCCTTTTCCAATTGTTTGATTTTCTTTTCATAATCTTCTTGTTTTTCTTGGATGGTTCTTTTTTTTAAATTTTTCTTTAATCTGTCTCATTTTCTTTTTAAAGTCTTTTTTAAGTTCTTCTATGAGTTCTTTTGGGGCAGGTGATCATTTGATGCAACTCTTTGGGGATAGGAGAGTGTTTCTTTGCTTCAGTATCCTCCTCGGAAGATAAACCCCAGTCTTCTCTATTTCCATAGTAACTCTCTATGGTTGGATTTTTTTTTTCCTTTGCCTATACATTTTTTTTTAAATTTGTAAAAACTTAGTTTTTGTAATCACCTCTAATCCTGGGGAATGGGGAGTGGTATGCTTCTGGCCTCAGATCCTCCTTCAGTTCTCCCCTCTGGCCTGGACATGAAACAAGATCTCCAGCCTCCTCTAAGTGCCAGCAGCCAATGGAGTCCCACCTGCACTGCTTCTATACTCACTGGGCTTGTGATGGTTCCTTCTCTTCCCCTGCTGTGTCTCAGCAGCACAAGGGTTCCTTATCAGCAGATGTTTCTTTGATCTTCCCCAACTTAGAAGCCCAATTTCGTTCACTGTCCCAGGGGTAAAAATTCCTGTGGCTAAAGCTGAGGCAGCCTCCCAACCCAGCTAACCCCAGAGCTTGATTCTTGTTGTTTAAGCAGTGTCTAGCCTAGAGGTGTTTATTCTTCCCAAAGACCAAACCCAGTCCTGGGATTTTTCTTAGGATTTTCCACAATTATCACAGGAGGACCTCTGTTCTACCCCTACCTTTATTTATTTTTCCTGCTCTATCTTTGCCCTGAGGCACTATTTCATCTCTTTTGGAGGACAAAATCTTGAGAGCTTGAAATTTTCTTAGGTACTCCACCATCTTCCCAGAATCCTCTCCTCTTTTTTCCTCCTTTCATCAATGATGTGATGATAAAAAGGCATAGTATACACACAAATATAGAATATAATAAATATATTCACATATATTTATTCACCCATATATATTTGCATAACATGCACGTGTGTGTGTGTGCGCACTCGTGTATGTGTGTGTGCGTGTGTGTTTCCTGCCAGAGTGGCTTGTCAGCAGTATCAAATTTCCTAACCAGATTAAAATATAATTGGCAAATATTAAAAAAAATATAACATAGACAATGTTAATTTGTGGTTTTCTAAGTCAATATATTGCCTATAAGTATCCCTTTCAAATTGAATGTCACACCATTTACTTTAAAAAATTTCCCTTTTTATAATCCTATCACTGATGGAGGAAGTAAACAGAAGGCTTGTGTGTATATATACATGTTTATCTAGGCAGCATTTTTAACACCTTTATAGTTTCTTAGAACAATAGTTGGCTAAATATTGAAGCAGGCCAGAGAAGTACTATTTTGGACTATTTGTTATGACATGGAGGGAAGCTTCCATCTATCCTACAGTCCTCTTACCCTGCCCAGACTCTCTGTGGACCTAGGATTCTTTTTGGTGAGATATTTCACTACATTATATCTCTTTCATTCCCTCTTTACCCATCTTCCTGACCTTCTGGAGGACACATGTGTGGGATGAAAGACCCTCACCAATTAAATGTATAATAAGAAGCCATCTCAGGGTAGGAACAGAAATAAATTTTATTCAATTCTTGAGAATTGGGCATCCCCCGCTAGAAAGAATCCAGCAAGGGAGGCGCTTAACAAGAGGCAAACCACCCATAATTATACCTAACACAAGAGAATTCTTGCCCACCTCTGACCCTTCTCACCATTGGCTGGGAGGTAGGCTTACAATCTGAGCACAAAAGCTAGACAAAGAACAGGGAAATTGAGGTACAGAAACTCCAATTCCTATTCCCTTAGTTAATGATTACAACTGAGGTGACCTCTATAAATCTAACTAAGGAGAATAGGAAAAGGGGATGGGGAGATCCTCTCCATTCTTTACAGTAGAGAAAAACAGGTCATTATGAGCCTGTTCTTACTGAGCAAATCTTTAAACCAGAACCAGAAGAAAGAACAAAAAGTTTCAGGATAAACTTTCCCAGAGGTTGAGCCATCAGATTCTCATGGCCTCAGAATTTTTCCACTTCCCTATTTCTTGATTTTTAAACATTTCTTTGTGTGTGTGTGTGTGTGTGTGTGTGTGTGTGTGTGTGTATGTATGTATGTATGTATATGTATGTATATATATGCACACACACACAGACACACAGACACACAGACACACAGACACACACACACACACATATATATACATATATATATATATATATATATATATATATATATATATATATATATATATATATATATATCTTCCCTGTGAAGTCTTCACATTTTATTTAACCTCAAACACACACTTCATTCGCTGTACCATCCCCTATTTTCCATTTTTAGCTCTGGGAACAGTAAGCAAAACAATACAATACTTTCTGGAAAGTGAAATCAATTACTATACAATTACACTTATCCCTGTAACTTCCCAAACCACAACTCCCCTCCCTGCCCACCATTCCCCTTTAGGCCTGATATTGTGCCTCATTCAAATGTAAACTCTTTGAGGCCAGAGGCTATCTTGCCTACTTGTGTTCCCAGCACTTACCATACTTCTTGACACATAGTAAGGACTTAAATTCTTTTTCATTCATCACTTTCTTTTTCATGAATTATTCAGTTAAATACACACTGCAAGTAAGGGAAAAGAAAACACATAATAAATAGAATTTTATAGTGTGAAATTATTCAAAATAATGTGTTGAACACTTCTTTCATGCCAGAAGAAAAGCAGCTGGCCTCAAGTCAAGAAAACCTGGGTTCAAAATTTGCTTCTGATATTTAGCACTAGATATACCATGGACAAGATAATTAACCTTCCCAACCGTCAATCAACTCTCAAAGAGTTTAAGTTAAAAGTAACTGTGTTCTATATTTGCGGTCATATTAACTATGTTCGGGGGGGGGGGGGAAGCCATCACTAGGAGTAATTTATTTAATGGATCTGTTTCATTTCCTCTTTTAACTTTAGTGTAACTTTATTCAAGGAGAGAGAATGTGCCTACAGAGGCAAGATCAGTTTGTGCACTTCTATCCATTTGAGCTCTCTAAGCCTATAGGAATTGGCTCTAAAGTTTAAAGAGCTTTTTGAGAAGTTATTAGGGTTATAGCAGACCTTTTTCCTTGAAAATACTCTACATAATGCTTTGCTTCTGTTCATTTCCCTCTACTCAAATCAGCTGCTATGATCTCATTCACAGAAGGGATCAGACAATGTTCTTGCTGCAGTTTGATTGCAACCTGTTTCAATTTTACCCACTTGTAGACTTGTGCTGAAATCATTCAGTTTCAACTTGCTTTGGATTTAAATAAAAGACACATTATTCTCTAAGGAGTTTGGATCATCTGATTACTTTTTACTGTAAAACGGCCTTTTGTTTTTGAAGTGATGGGGTCTTTCTTCAAGTTTTTTCTTTGTGACATTAAAGGGGTATTATTTCCTTTACCAGAGTTTTAAATAAAAGAACCAATTAGAACCTGAGAAATTAAACTCCCAGAATCTATAAGGAGTAAAAACACAAGATGGCACAATAGATATAGTCCCTGGCCTGGAATCAGAAAGACTTCACTTTAAATCTGACTTCATTAACTAGCTGTGTGACCCTAGGTAAGTCAAGTAACCTCTGTTTGTCACATGTAAAATCAGGATATTAACATCATCTAAGTCCAAGGGCTCTGAGGATCAAAAGAAATGATAATTGTAAAGCACTTACAAATATGCCTGGCATATTTATTAGGGAACCTCAAACTGTTATAGAAAACTACTACTAGAAAGGATATTGTTGTACCAGAAGTGAGTGAGACACACCACAGAGTATAAGTTTTAAGTGGAGAATTTATTAGCCGGCGGCCATTGGGGCACGGCACCACAAATCAATGGCAATGTGTTGGGGTGACAGGTTGGCTTATATAGCATGTGGGGGCACAGAGTGGGGGGAACAGGAACAAAGGTCCTGGCTGATCAAAAGATTCAGTCAGGTTATCCTACTAGTGAGATAATCTCATTTACATTCCTTGGTGGATCTCGGAGCCCCAGGGATATCTGCTAGAAAGGGTCTGTCAGGTTATCCTTCAGTGGGATGGTCCTATCTATTGACATTCCTTGGTGGAGTCATGGAGTCCCAGGGGGTTTGCTAAATGCCAAAGATATCTGAGTCCATTCTTTCTGGGGGTGCTTGTCAGTAGCTAGGGGTTTCTCAGGGGTTCCTAATTTTCCTTGTATTACAGTATGGCTCCACTCCTCATCTCAGCTATTTTCTTCTTTATTTTTATTTATTATATTTGAATTTATTTTAACTTAAATATAAAATAATAATTTTTTTTAAAAAGTCATGTACACAGCAGACAATAAGAGAGGATTCAATATAAAGTAATGAATTTCCATTTCAAGAAAACCTACATAATAAATGCTACAGATTATTTTCAAAGCTATCCATCTCTTCTTTGTTTCCTTGTGTTTTCTTTCATTCTCTGCTGTTCACTTTTTATTTTTTCCTCCTTCCTCTCCCCCACATGCATACAAACATACATATACATAAATATGTGCACATATATACATACATATACATAGATATCCATAAACATATATACATATACAGTCAAATCATGCCTCTTGCCATCTGTTTCTCTGTAGGTAGATAGCATGTTTCTTCATAAGTCCAAGTCTTTCCATATTTTTTTTAAATCTACCAGCTCATCATTTCCCACACCACAATGATATTCTAACCCAATCATGTTATAACTGGGAAATTGTCCTTGAGAGATTTTCCCCCCATTTTTTTTTGCATTCTTTCTATCCTTAGCTGCATCAGTTTTATTTATAAGATAAATTTTTAATTTGAAATAATTAAAATTATCCATTTTACACTTCAACACTGAAGAGGTTTAATCAAAATGAATATGGTAGGGAACCATAGGTTTCTAGGGGTGCTCGAGACCCCAAAATACTGACATGACAGGTCCTGCCAAAAGAATTTGACTCAAGCCTTCTCAGCCAAGGAAAAAGACAAAGTTTATTAGGGATTCACCATAACGGGCTGTCTTAAGAAATCCCACCCTTTGTGTTGCCTGTTTCCACAATAGGGCCCGATTCAACCTACTGAATTAGATTGAATCTGAGCAACTTCATGGAGGCAAGATGGAAATTATATACACAAAGATTGTGGGAGGGATTGAGGGGTGGTCTGGGGTGACTAGAGGAGGGGTTTAGGGAGGGACTTGAGGAGGAGTCTAAGGAGGAGCTTGATGGGACTGAGATGAGGTCAGACTCCAGGGTGGGAAGTAGCTGAAGGCTACATGGAGATATACGGACAATAGAGGGCTGGGGTAACAGAGCTAGGGTATAGAGATTTTGATCAGGATTAAGTGATCAGGAAACTGCTGGATAATAGAGGGCTAGGCTAGGCAGAGACTTGGGCCCAATGATAATACAAGGCCCATGGCCTTAGGAGAAGGCCAGATCCAGTTGGAAGACTCAAGGAGAGCTCGAGGGGGCTCCCAGAGACTGTATTCCAGGTTCAAGGGGGTTCCCAGAGATTGTGCCCTCATCAACACTGCTCTCACCTTCTAACATGGTTTAAGGTATGATGCTACTGAAGAAGTTAAAGACAAATGATGATAGGTAGGGAACCATATGTTTCTAGGGATGCTTGAGACCCCAAAACACCAACACACCAAGTCCTGCTGAAAGAATTCAACTCAAGCCTTCTCAACCAAGGGGAAAGACAAAGTTTATTAGGGATTCACCATAATTGGTTGTCTTAAGAAATCCCACCTTTTGTGATGCCTGTTTTAGCAAGCAGGCCAGATTCAATCTACAGATCCAATCTACAGATTGAATCTGAGCACCTGCCTGGAGGCAAGATGTGACTTATATACACAAAGATTGTGGGAGAGATTGAGGGGTGGTCTGGGGTTACTAGAGGAGGGGTTTAGGGAGGATCTTGAGGAGGATTCTAAGGAGGACCGTGATGAGGTCAGACTCCAGGGTGGGGAAACAGCTGAAGGCTACCTGGAGATGACAGATAATAAGAGAGCTAGGGTAACTGGGCTAGGGTATAGATATTTTGATCAGGCTTAAGGGTGGGCTAGACTAGGTGGAGATTTGGGCCTAATGATAATGTAAGACTTATAGCCTCAGGCCAAGGCCAGATCAAGTGGGAAGATTCAAGGAGAGTTCAAAGGGGCTCCCAGAGACTGTATTCCAGGTTCAAAGGGGTTCCCAGAGACTATGCTCTCATCATCACCCCCTTAAACAAACAGGACCCAAATTTCTTTGGGGTCCAAGGGGATTCCCACAGTCTAAACCCCATCACTACCGAATCTAGTTCCATCATATCTTTTCCCCCATTTCCTTGAAGTTCCTGTCCCTCTGCTCTTCCAAATGAACCCTGTTATTTATTTTTTCTAACTCAGTTTTTTTGTTATTTTTAGAAATTTAATTGGGGTAGTATTACATAAATAGATTAATTAGATATAATTGTCATAAAATTATATGAGCTTTACCTACCAGTGCACAATACATATTCAATTATTTAGATCTAACTTTGCATAAAAAGTGTTTTATGTTTTATTCATATAGTTCCTGTTTCTCTTTTGGCAGGTATAGTCTCATTTTTTTTATATTTTCTAGTTATTTTATGTGGTCTAAAACTTTTGATTAATATGGCTGACAGTGTAATTTCCCTATTTTTCTCTTTTGATTCAATCTGATTTTAGCTTTAACTTTGTCTGAGAACATGATTACTATTCCTGCTTTTTCTACATAATAAATTCTACTCCTAACCTTTAGGTGTGTATCTGTATGTATCTCTCATTTTTAAAGCATTTTCTAGAAGCAACATATTGTGGAATTCAAATTTTTAAACTCCTGAAAGTTTCAATTTCATGGGCAAATTCATCCCATTCTTATTCTAAACTACAATTACTTGTTATATATTTTCCTCCTTCCTATTTTCCTCACTGTCCTTCTCACCCTATTCCTATCCTTCCTTACTCCTCTACTTTACTTCTACTCACTATCTTGTCCTCCTATTCCTTAACCTACCACCTTCAGGGATGATAGAAGGGAGGGCATCCTGGGGAAGGGGATAATCAGAAGCAAACACTTTTGAAGAGGGCTAGAGTCAAAAGAGAGAATAGAATAAATGGGGGGCAGGATAGGATGGAAGGAAATGTTAGTCTTTCATAGCATGATTATTATGGAAATGTTTTGCGTGACTACACATGTATAACCCATATCAAATTGCTTGTCTTCTCAATGAGGGTAGGTAGGGAGGGAGGAAGGGAGAGAAGTTTTAAGAACTAATGTTAAAAATTATTTTTACATGCAACTGGGAAGTAAGATGTACAGGCAATGGGGTATAGAAACCTATCTTGCCCTACAGGAAAATAGCAGGGGAAGGGGATAAGAGAAGGGATGATAGAAGAGAGGGCAGATTGGGGGAAGGGATAATCAGAATGCACACACTCTTTGGGTGGGGTGAGGATAGAGATGAGGAGAAAATTTAGAACTCAAAATCTTGTGTAAGTGAATCTTGAAAACTAATCCCTCCCTTATCCTCTACCTCCAGCATATCTCCTTGCCCTCTTATTTTTTTCTTCATTGAGAAGACATTTATACATACGTATATATATATATATATATATATATATATATATATATATATATATATACAGACACACACATATATATAGTGTGTGTATGTATGTATGTATGTATATATGTATGTATTATTCCCTCTTTAACCCGTTCTCAATGAGAGTAGGGCTCCAGAACTATGAGCCCTCCTCCCTCTTCTCATTCCTCTGTATCAGTTCTTCCTCTTGTGCCTCATTTGTATAAGATACTTTTTGCCTTTTCCTACATCATTTTGCTTTCTAGAATCACATCATACTCACCTCTACCCAATTCTTTCAAACTACCCAATTACTAATGACAGTCTTAGACATGTGGTTTACTTTTCTCCATATAAAAAGTAAACCATTTCTCCTCATTGAGTCCCTTGTAATTAGTCTTTGAAGTTTACTTTACATTTCTCTTGGACCTTGCATGTCAAGTTTTGTATTTAGTTCAGATCTTTTTGTAATAAAATCCTGAAAATCTTTTCAATTCATTGAATATCCTTTTTTCCATTCAGAATTATACTTAACTTTGCTGGGTTCAGCAATTTTCCAGAACAAAATAACCCACACTGATTGCCATTCCTTATTTGAATATAACCTCCTTTGGAGAAGTTGTTGGCATCACTTTTGAATCCCCAGCACTTTTAAGAGAGCTTGGCATACATTAAATGCTTGATATTTTTTTTTTAGTTCGTCAATTCATTGGATGGAAAACAGATGCCCCTAAGTTTTTTTTTTAACTTAATTTTATGTTATTTTCAAATAAAGATAAGTCCTCTTTCCCATCTACTTCCTTCCCCTATCCCCCACTAAGAAAGCAAGAAAAACAAAACCCCTCCTACAAGAATGTTAACCATGTTGAAACATAAGTATAGATATAGATAAATAGAACTATGTGCATATATATATATATATACACACACATATACATGTATATAGAATTGATATATATATATATATAGAACTGTATATAGATATATAGAACTGTACATCTATACACATATGTACACACAAAGATATACACATTTATATATGTGTATACATAGATATAGGTCAACATATCTCTATTTCCCAGCCAATTACTTGACTTTTGAGCTCTTTGTCAGGGTATGACTGCTTTCAGGGTGTAGAATGCTTTTTTCCCAAGATTCAGGGGTTTTGTGCTGCTGTTTTCAGAGCTGCTTCTATTCTGATGTGGTATGATACTCCTCTCCTGGCCTGTGGTCTGGTCTGTGAGCGATCTCAAGCACTCCTTTCTGCTGTGTACCTACCAGGAGGACTCCCTCTCCACATCCACCATAAGCTCTGCCACAGCAGTGCTCCTCCCAAGGACTGCCAACCAGAACTGTGACCCAGATGCAAGCATACAGAGTAAAGCAAGAGAACACTGCCTCAGCACCTGCAAAGAGTTCCCAGCACTCACGCTCTGATCAGCTGCCTGATTCCTCCCAACGTCTGTGGGTTGGAAGCTGTGGAAGCCACTGCTGCTGCTGCTGCTGCTGCTGCCACTGCTGCCTCCACTGCCCCAGGGTTAGGACTGGACCACACACTTCTCTCACCCAGATCTAAAAGTCTTCCTACTGAACTGTTCAGTTTTCTTTGGTGTTTATGCGTTGAGAAGTCAGGAAATTGCCATAGCTCAGTGATTCAGGGCCCTGAGGCCTGCTCCATCAGGTCTACTCCAGCCTCATCTCTTCTAGTGTGGCCAACACTGGGCTGTGCTCCACTCCCAGCACAGTGTGATAGACCCTCCCCAGAGATCGTCTGGGCCATCTGGGGCTGGAGGCTTGTTTCACTCTGTCATTTTGTGGGTTCTGGAAATCTAGAATTTGTTTAGAGTCATTTTTTACAGGTGTTTAGAGGGATTTGGGGGAGAGCTTAAGCAAGTCCCTGATTTCATGACACTATCTTGGCTCCACCCCTCCCCTGAAATTTTTTTTAACCTAAGTGAAGGACATTTGAATCATCAGGTAAATTTTATCTAAAATTTATGCTAAAGACTTACTCTGATACATTGTTGTACTAAGGAAAGGACCCAGGTTTCCAATGGTTGCAGAACATATACAGAAATAGATTCTAAATTTGATAGGTTTTAAATATGGGCCCAGTGAGAATTTATATAAGTATCATCCATGGACCAGAATGACTAAATTAGAGAAGTTCATTATCAGATTTCTTGCAACTGTGTGACAAATGATCAACGGTGGCGGTGGTAGTAGTGTATGTGTATAAGGAGGCAGAGTACAACAATTCAATTAACCATCTACTAAGGTATAGATTGGGTCCAAAATGCACAATTTGAGGGAAAATATCAATAACAACAAAAATTCTAAAGAAATCATGAATCATTTAAATATTGCTAAGTTCAGCCCAAATTTCCAGTGTGAAGAAATATCTTTGAATTCTGTTTCAAGTAATTAAATACTTCTTATTCTGTAGCCTCCTTTTATCCCAAAATTTGACAAGCATGCCACCTGGGCAATACTCTTTGATCATTTACCCAGTTTCAAATCTAACTGTATAGTTATATAGGCCATATCTCTCTGTATTGTCCACAGGAACCTCATAAGAGATTTTGTCAGAGGATCTTTGACAAGTCACTAAACCTCCCTAGGCCTCACAGAATTTATGATCCAATTACTTACTGAAATCCAGACTTATGGTGTCCCTGAAATACCATTCCAAGGACCATGTTATAAGCTAGCTTAGCAGTTAGGTGGCTAAGTATATAGACTTTTAGTCCAGGAGTCAGGAAGATCTGAGTTCAAATTCAGCCTCAAAAGCTGTGTGACATTGGGCAGGTCACTTAACTTCTGTTTGCTTCAGTTTCATCAATTATAAAATGAGAATAGTAATAGCACCCACTTCCCAGGGTTTCATGAGATTCAAATAAGATGATGATTTTAAAGTGTTTAACACTATGCCTGGCACAGAGTAGGCATTATATAAAAAATAATGATAGTTCTTCTTCTTCTTCTTCTTCTTCTTCTTCTTCTTCTTCTTCTTCTTCTTCTTCTTCTTCTTCTTCTTCTTCTTCTTCTTCTTCTTCTTCTTCTTCTTCTTCTTCTTCTTCTTCTTCTTCTTCTTCTCCTCCTCCTCCTCCTCCTCCTTTTCCTCCTCTTCCTCCTCTTCCTCCATCTCCTCATCCTCCTTCCCTTCTTCTTATCTTACAAAAGGTTGTCTAGAATTTTTTCAGTGAGCAAAAATTCACCTCTCTCTCCCATCCCAATAGAGGCATTTATAGATAGAGAAAAAATTAAAGCACTGTTTTAGACATGTGTAGTGAGGCAAAATTTCACACAGATAAACAGATGTGAGAGTGATAGACAGATAAGAGAGAAAGAGAGAGAAAGAGAGAGAGAGAGAGAATAAGAACAGTTTCCCTTGAGTCTAGGCTCTTTTTGATCATGGCTTTCAGGAAGTTCAGTAATTTTAAAATTATCTCTCCTGGATCTATTTTCCAGGTCATTTGTTTTTCCGATGAGATATTTCACATTTGTCTTTATTTTTTCATACTTTGAGTTATGCTTTATTGTTTCTTGATTTCTCATAAATTGATCACCTTCCATTTGGCCAGTTCTACTTTTTAGAGAATTTTTTCCTGCAGTGGGATTTTGTGCCTCTTTTTCCATTTGGCCAATTCTATTTTTTAAGGAGTTATTTTCCTCCAGTAAATTTTTGTGCCTCTTTTCTCATTTGGCCAATTCATCTTTTCAAGGCATTCTCCTTATTGGCTTTTTGGACTTCTTTTGCCAATTTGCCTAGTCTGTTTTTTAAGGTGTTATTTCTTCAGTGTGTGTGTGTGTGTGTGTGTGTGTGTGTGTGTGTGCGCGCGCGCGTGTGTGTGTGTGTGTGTGTGTGTGTGTGTCTCCTTTACCTCACGGTTCATTCATTTTTCATAATTTTCTTGCATGACTCTCATTTCTCTTCCCAATTTTTCCTCTACCTCTCGTCATTTTAAAATCTTTTTTGAGCTCTTCCATGACCTAAGATCAATACATATTTTTCTTGGAGGCTTTGGATCTCAGTGTGTTTTAATCTTCTTTGTCACCATAGTAACTTTCTATGGTCAGAATTTTTCTGTTTGCTCATTTTTCCAGCCTATTACTTGACTTTCATCTCTTTGTTGAAATAGAGCTCTGCTTCCAGGGTGGTGGCACACTGTTCCAAGCTTCAAGAGCTTTGTGCAACTGTTTTCAGAGATACTTCTAGGGATCCGTAAGTTTTCAGTCCTTCCAAGGTGATATGATCTAAGGAGAGGTGTATTTACTACTTTCCTGGCCTGGTCTGTGAATGAAGACAAACCCTCTTACTTCCCTGGAACTATGAGGAGAATTTCTGCTCCACTGTGGCTGCAAGCTCTGGTGTGCCAGTGTTTCATTTCTCCCTGGGACTGTCAACAAAGACAGCAACCAAGATCCCAGTATCAGCAATAAAGTCCTGCCTCCAATTCCAGCAAAGACCATTGTAATCTCCTTCTGACCAGTTGTCTGATCCCCTTACCATGTGTGGTCAGAGAGCTCTGGAAGCAGCCACTGTCACTGCTAATTCAGTTGTCCTGAGGCCTGCTCTTGGTTCACTGGGGCCAGATCTATGCTGGTACAACTTGCACTGGACTATACTCTTCTCACCCTGGTAGAAAAGATCTTTCCTGCAAAACTTCTAAGTTGTCTTGGGCTGGAAAATTGTTTCCATCTGTCTTTTTGTGGGTTCTGCTACTCTAGAATTTGTTTGGAGTCATTATTTAAAGTTTTTTGAGGGGCTTGGGGGAATGGTCAGGAGAACCCCGGCCTTTACTCATCAATCTTGATGTTCCACTCATGTGTCCACTCCTATAAGACCTCACAAACTTTCAAAAGTATTGTTGAAAGGGACTTCTAATCAGCCCTACTGCTTCCAATCATTGTTGCTCAGTCAATTCAGTCATGCTCTTGTGAAAACTACTAGAGGGGTTTGCGATTTTCTTCTCTAGCTCATTTTATAGATGAGGAGCTGAGCAAACAAGGTTAACTGACTTGCCCAGGGTCACACAGCTATTATCTTATTATTAATATATCCCTCCTCCTCACTTTTTCAGAATCCTGTATAACATAAAGCCTTGCCTTTCAAAATCTTTGCTTCTTTCGACACCCCATTCAAGTACCACCTGCTTTGTACAGATTTTCCTGAATTCCACAGTTTTTGTTTTTTTTCTCTTATCTACAATTCTCTTGCATTTTCTTATCTATTTACATGTTGGGTTCCAGACATTATTTAAGATTTTTAAAGAGTTTTTCTTTTTTTCATACTATTTTTCATTTTTTTTGGTCTTTTTGTCCATCGCACACACATAGACATATAATAACTCATATAGACACAGAATAATGAGTTTGAATTGAATTGGCTAGATGTCATATGATGTAAAACATTCATTTTATCATCTCTTATAAACTTTCAGCTGCCACACTTTTATTTTTTTCTTAAGGTTCTTATATATTTGGTTCATCAATCAGATTCTACTTATAATGATAAGATTCCTATTCCGAAAGGAAAAAAAAAAACATACTGTGTTGTTTCTTACATCTTCTGAAAGATTAAATACTCACAGGACAAATGTAATCAAGAATTGATTCATTGTGACCTTTAGTCAACAATTATTGGTTAGTTACTTGATGTATAAAAAGATATATATAAACATATGTACATATGAATACATGTATATACATATATGTATATGTGTATATGCATACATGTTTGTGTATCATGTGTACATATTATATATATGTATGTATATGTATATGTGTGTGCACATATACACACATATAATGTTCCTGATTCTTTGTTTGTTTATTTTCTTTTGGTAAGACAGGTGGTGAGCTTGTAGATAGGTTGCATAGGCCATTGGACTTGGAGATAAGAAGACTTGAGTTTTCTTCCTGTCTCAGATACTTATTGACTGAGTTTCCTCAGACTAGTAATGAATTTTTTCAGCCTCAATTTCCTCATCTATGAAATAAAGATTATATTAACATCCATCTCATAGCAATTACAAATGGTTACTTCTTATTAGTTTGCTAAAATTCCTAAGGTACTGAACCTTATGTTCACTCTCTTTTTTTGAGCACTCACATACACACACATATATTTGTATATATGTGTTTATACATATATACATATATACAAAAAGATTTAGGTTCAAAAATACCTCAGCCACCAGTTGACAGGTAATTTAACCTTTCTCTGCCTTAGTTTCCTTTTCCATAAAATGAACAGAACAATACTATCTCACAATTCAAAAGAGCAAATCAGGCAAATTATTGAAAGTGCTTTGTAAATCTTAACTCATAAATGTTAATACTATATATGAATATGGTTATATGTAATTACTTTTATCTATAAATCTTATTTAACAGATTTTCAACACTAGTCAATGACTAATGTGAGGAATATATAAGACTTGATTGAGTTGGAGAAAAGTTTAAAAGTCAGGAAATTAAGTTTGATAAGAAATTATTTATACCTACATGTTTAATCAATGTTTCTTGAATAAATGAATGAATGAGCATGAGTAAAAAAAGAGAAAAATTTGAAACAAAAATGGCCTATCAATAGCAAAAATGTTGCATTTCAATTGATGCAAACCATAGAAGCCGGAAGAAGAGCATGAGCAAAAAGCAGCTGGATATTGAAAATGTAAGGTATGTGCTACATAAGGATAAAGATTCTAAATTATTCCCCAAAATGTTCTGTATGTTCAAGTATTCAGACTTTGATAATTCTTACCCTTAATTAAACCACATTAATATATTAATGAATACATTAGTAAGAGCATATTTTGCAGGACAAGGGAATAGCTGTATAGTTCTCTGTCCTGGCCAGAACACATCTGAAGTGCTATGTTTAGCTCTCAGAGACTGATTTTAGAAAGGACATTGCTAAGATGGAGAATATCAATAAAAAACTCAGCAAGATAGTGAAGATTCTTAAAGACATATCATAAAAAAAATTTGAGCCAGCAGAAGAAAAAATTAATAGACAAAAAAATTAGAGGGCTGGTTTGATGATTTAAATGGTTGTATAGAAGAGGAATCAACTCATTTCACTTAAGCTGTCTGCCTTTCTTTTCTCATCTGTAAAGTGGATATAATAGCACCCAGCTCCTAAGGGTTGTTTAGAATATGAAATAATATTTATATTTTAAATTACTTTGTAAGCTTTAAACCACTACATAAATGCCTATTATTATTTATGTTATTATTAGTGTTGTTAAACATTGGTTGAAAGGATGGGGATGTGCCTGACCTAACTTTATTTTATTTAACAATAAGACCTTCAAATCAGACAATTCCCTGCTCGACTAGGAGGTTATGTATTCTATTTTAATCTGGGGGACACTAATGTGAAATATTAACTCTCTCAGAAAGCAAAAGATGTCTATCCACTATCCACTTTTTAAAAAAAAATTTTCTTTGATGAGTGGCAGCCATTCGTTTTAGATTTCTCAGATAAGCCTTTCATTACTCTTTCCCCTTCCTTCTTTACAAATCTTTCTATATTATCATTTCCTTTTTAATGCCACATACTTTATCTTCTCAACTCTCTTTTTAAGGATAGGCATCATTCCTCATATACAGGGATGTGCTGGAGCCAACTATAATGGTTCATGAGAGACAATTGTTAAGTTTTCAGTGTGGGCATTTACACAACAGAAATTGACAAACACTTCAAATCAGGCCTTGATTTGTTAATTTGTTAATCCTCTAGACTTAAGAAGGTGATGGGGAAAATGTTAATAATACAGATTAATTTTTAATGTGTTGTGCATGTTTTTTTTTTCAGAGAGCTTGTTAAACATTTACTAGCATTCCCTGCCTCATACTTATTTGTATTTTCTACAGATCCTAGCAAAGTCTTATATTCATAGAAATTCTTCAGTAAATATTTATGAAATGAATGAATACTTATTTGTTCATGTTTCTGGATACAACTTTAAATGTTTTCCCTCCTCAAAAAAAACATGTTTCCATTTGAGGAAGATATACATTCCTGTTGCTTTGATTTGAGATCTCACCCTACTCTGGAAGCTAACTGACAATCAACCTTGTATGTTTTGTAGCTATTCATCTATTTATGGATTATTTAGAGTCTAAATGTAGCTTTTATGTGGCCCTAACACTGCCAAGTGTGGCCAAAATGGTATCAAAATGTAATTGGGAAATATGCAACAAAATAAATATAAACACAATAAAATATAATAGTATTACATCTTAAAACTAAGTCAACATGCAGCCCTACAGGGATATTTAAGTATATTTTGGTGGCCGCATTTCTATTTGCGTTTGATATCTCCAGGCAGACTTTTCACTTTATCTCTTGCCTCTTCTGGCTGGTTTGGTAAAAACATTATTTGTCACCACATCCACCTGAGGTTTGAAAGAGATAGATAAATGGTGAAATTTAACTTAGTTTTGTCACTTGGTACCAGGCTTACTAAAAATTATTCTTGAGAACAAGTTGGAGCCACTACTTAGAATTAGTTTTCTTGGTATTTTTTAAAATTATCTCTGTGTATCATTTATCATTTATCACTGTCTTCCATTCTACTAAAATTCCATTCTATATTTCTGCCATTTGGAGTGGATCAGTTAGATTGACTGATTCAACTACCTAAATTCACTGGGTGATTATTAAGGGCTTTGAGTTACAACCCAATCTTGTTCTGCTTCTCTTCTGCAATGCTTTTTATCTCTTCTAGTACCTATTAACATATGGAGCTCCAAATTGAGATTAGCTCTCTAGAGATTTGGGAGAGCAAGGATTTGATGATAAAAGAATTTTAAAAGAAATTGAAAAGTCTCATACTAGGGGTTAACAAAATATAGCTCTCATCATCTTTATCTAAGAAACAAGCAAAAATGATTTTCAAGGCTTGTGTGGAGCTAGACAAGAGTTTTCATCTTTTGGTTTGTTTGTTTGTTTTCCCTAATGAGTAGAGCACATTTGAAGGATCTGTTTTTCTAAACCATTTATAGGTTTTTAGCAGATCTTATAACTCAGTGCTTAATCTTCTTCAAGGCTTTGAATTAGTAATGAGAAAATTTGCTTCTCCAGGTTGAAAAACTCTAAAATTCATGGCTCAGAATTTTAAACAGAGCTGTGTTCTTTTGAAGTTCCATTTGTTTGTCCTCTACAAATTGCAACTTCCTGTTTTTGAAGATAAAATGCTTGTAATGGTAGTTTAAAGAAACCCATAGGATTATATATAGATCAAACATATTTTAAGACACTATTTTGGTGATAATCCTGGATGGAGTTGATTTGAAAATTTAATCAAATAATCAACAAACATTTATTAATAACCTATTATATGACAGGCATGATCATTAATTTTAAAATAAATTAAATATTGGACTAATGGAATGACACTGATCACAATATTTACAAATTCCTTTTAAGAACTGATTAGTATATAAGTGTGTTGAGGTCACTTTCTCCTCTCTTCTCTCTCTTCTTCATGTTTTGATCCATGCATAAACATGCAATTGATTATTCTTTGGTAACAATAAAAAATTTTAAGGCACCACAATCAATGAGTAATCCCTACTGTGAGCTTACGGGAAGATATAAAGAAGAGCTGCAAAGTATGAGTAGGCACCAGTGAGTTGAAATTAGGATAGAGGGAGAGATTGCTCATAATTATTAGCTGATAGATCTAATAGAGGATTTGAGTAGTACAACAATGATTAGGAAGTTAAAATAATTAATGAGAACAAAGTAAGCTCCATAGACAGTTGAAAATATAGTTCCCAATCACTTGTATTTTGCAGGGAAGGGGCAGGCAGAGGTGCATATGGCATGGCTTTGTTCTATTCCAACTTCCATTCACTATATAAGGCCTTTGCTCAGGAATGTTTATATCATTTCAGTTAATGGTTAATTAGCTATTTTCAGGTGTATGCTGAAGGATTAAACCTTTGGAATGTTGTAAAGGGGGATTACTATTGAAGTATACATTAGAGTAGAAGGACTTAGAGTCCTTGAAATTTGTTTTTGTGATATTGTAGTCTCTGTGTTTCCAGCCTCTCACCTCTTCAATAAGTCTTATATATAACAATTCAATTAACCTTTCTAAAACATTAGCATTAAGCTAATATGCTAAAGCATAGCATTATGATTGGTATACCACTAATGGTTCCCTGATGAAATAAATCCAAAGTGGCATTGAAAGCATCCACACTATGAACCAAAAGTTATTTTTTTCTCATTTTCTTGTCCCTAGCTACTTCCCAAAACAAACATCTACACTCTAACTAGCCAAAACTTTCCCGTTCAATTTATGTCAATTCAAGCTAACAAACGTTTAAGTGCTTGTCATATGCCATGCACTGTGTTAAGAGCTGGAGGTATAAGTACAAACAAAAACAAAAACAGACTTTTACCTCAAGGAGCTTAATTTCTAATAGTGGAAGACAATACAAGAAAGGTACTTAGAGTAGATGAGAGGGGGCATACCTGGAAAAGAGCATGATGGTAAATTATAGAGAATAAAATGTGCTGGTCTGGGGTCTTCCTCAAAATGGAGCTACACACCATTATGTGAAGGGTACTGGAGGTGTGAAGTCAGCTGAGTCATGGTAATGAAGTTCAAGGATTGAAAGAATATTGTATTCCCATCTCCATATCTTTGTTAATGCATTTACTTTCCTTGGAAGATTTGGATCACCATCAAACTCCCTCTCCCCCCAAAAAATATAATTACACATTGAAACTATTAAATTTGTATTCATTCTTCAAGACTCAGCTGAAATTATTTACTCCATGATACATTGATTGATCAGGACAACCACAAGTTATACCTCCCTTTCTCCAGTTTTTAGCTCTTAGCCCAGTTGTATATTATATCATATACTCTCTGCATGAAAGGTATTGTTAGAGATATTCAAAAGTATTTACTGAATCAATGAAAAAGCAGAAATACAACATATCTATTTAGACAGACAACTTCACTGTAGAAATAGAAACAAATGATGGGAAATCAAAGGACATAGAAAACCAAAGAATAAGAAAATTTTATTATAGCTGTCCATAAGTAAGAATAGCAGATAGCATCCTTATAAAAGGGTGTGATTCTTTGTAGAATGTAGTAGAAAAAACATTACTCAATGAATCCATATTCGGTATCCATTTTTCACTTTCCAGTGAGCAAAGGCAAAAATGCAATAGCCCTGTTATCAAGGAGCTTACTGAGGGGATATAGTATATACAAAAGTTAAGTATGCACAAAATTATACAACGGAAATTCAAGAGGATGATGGCACTAATCATTGGTGAGATCAGTAAAGGTCTAATATAGGTACTGATATCAGCTCTATGCTTTGAAGGAAATTCGAGATTTAAAGAGGCCAGCTCAAGAAGGAGGATATGCCAAGAATGGAAAAAAAGCCTATACCAGAGCACAAAATCTGGATAGAGTCCTACAAGTGGGAAAACATCTAGTAGACCAGTTTGCCTGAAAAGTAGAGTATATAGAAAGTAGGCATATGAAAAAGTAAGATGGGAGCTATGTTTGGGAGGGAGACTTCAAATACGAGGATGAGGATCTATTGCATCAATTAACTAGAGAAAGTACAAAGCCATGGAAATATTTTAGATAGGATGACGTGATCAGGTGTATTTAGAAATATTAGTGGCAGCTATAGGAAGATAGATTAGAAAGTGAGAAGATTGGCAACAAGGATGTCAGTTAGTAAACTATTACAATAATCCAATATAGGGGATATTTAAATGTGAAGTAGAAGTTATGTGTTGATGGGAATTATTGGTGATGATATTGTTGAGGTAAAATTAACAAGATTCTGCAACTAATAGGATATGGTAGGATATGTTGGAGAAATTGAAAGAGAGAATATGATTGAGGGAAAGGGGAAAAAAGAAAGGATTACTCTAAGTGACCTTGGATCACTGGAAATATGATGATGATTTCAAGAGAAATTCAGAAATTTTCAGGAGAGATGGGTTTAGAGTGGGAAGGAGGAGAAAGTTTCATTTTGGAAATGTTCAGTTTGTGATACCTGGGAGAAATCAAGATAGAGATGTCCAAATAAGACCCACTTCATTTAAGGAGAATAATTAGGACTATCCTGATTTGGGATTAATGTGCATATGGATAATAACTGACCAAATGCAAGCTGATTAGATTAGTAGGAGATAGAAAAAGAATAGAAAAGAGCCTAAATCAGAGCCTTTGGGAATGTAAGCACATATATTTAGTAGTCAAGATCAAGAGGATAATCCAGAAAAGTAAAATCAAAAGGGACAGTCAATCAGATGGGTAAAAAGACAACCAATAGAGATAATGTTTTTGGAAGCCAAAGGAATAGAGAAGAGGAGGGAGAGGAAAAGAGCCATATTTTTTACAAAGGAAGGGGAAATTTCAGGAGGAATAAATGTTGGGTAAAAAATCAAAATAAAATATTGGTTTATAGAGGACAGAAAAATTTTCATGCGTGAGGCAAAAAGATGAGTAGAAGCAAAAGATAAATAGACATGTAGATAGATAAATGGATAGATGAAAAGTTAGTTAACAATTTCAAGAGCATGTCATCAAGTATTTAATAAATACCTACAATGTTCAAGACAATTTGCTACATGCTGGAAATGAGTTAAATGTGAAAAAGAACCTGATTTCAAAAAAAAACAAAACTTTTAATGCTGTCTATCTATCTATCTATCTATCCATACAAATGACTGACAAATGGAAAAGATAATTTCACATAAGGAAGGAGGACCAGTTAAGTGCTATGAGAAACTAGAACACAAAGAAATTATCTTGAGTTGACAAGGTAGAAAGAAATCAAAGAAATCTTCAAGAAAGAGATAATATCTAGGTTGTTCCACAAAGAAGGGGAGGGATGTCAACATTTAAATATTTTTAAGTGTGTGGTCTGGGGTGGTATGGGAAATGTTTCAGACAAAACTGAGAATAAGAAAAGAATGTAGATTGCTAGGTCCCTTCATACGGGTTTCTTCCCCGAATCTTTTCCTCCTTCAGTAGCCTAAAGTGGAATTATCATGGTCCATTTTTTCTTTCAAAGATGGAAGCCAGAAAACCTTTAAAGTCTCACTCTTTATACAGGTGTGGAAAATTAGTCTCCACCAATAAGGTGAGAGTCCCATACCAATAGGCCCTGGGGCTCAGGAAAAAGTAGTATATTAGATAATAGCCAAAAGGAATATCTCAAAAATGTGTACTTTAGCCAGACTGTCGAGATAATTAAATATCACAATCAGAAATTTGCCTTTTTTTTTCATAAATAATGGAAAACCACAGAAGGTATTTTTAGGTTTGGGCAACATGTGACAGTGATAAATACAAGATTCAGTTCCATACCATGTCCAATGAGGGAGAGATACTGAAGGGATGAAGAGATTACAAAACAAAGCTATTTAAAGGAAAACGAGGTTAAGAAAGACTTCCAAGAATGAGACATCCAAAAAAAAGTCAGAAAAGGACAAGAGAGAATAAATTTTAAAAGTTTTTTTTTAATAGTTAATGAGACAGTAAGGAAAAAGATGAGGAAAGGAAATGGTCTTTACTGATTGACATCCCCTTCAATCCCACACTTTCTACAATATCGTTCTTCAAATCTTCTTATGCTTTAGCTCAGGAATTTGTGTTATTGTTGTTCAGGCAAAATTGTTTGGCAGTGGACTTCAATCCTTAGGATAAAACAAAAGACATGGATTATAATTCATGTAGCTCAGAAAAGTTAACTTTTTAATATTTCTAAATGATTTCTTTTTATTTTCTCTAAATCTATAAAACGTTCATAAAGAAAAGTACTCAAATCTCAAAGAAGCAACATTGACAGATGCTTTTGAAGTACCTACTCTTTGAAGAACACTGTTCTAGGCACTGAGAAAGGGGTAAGGATTAAGGCATGGTCCCTAACCCCATGAAGTGCACAATCTATTAGTGGGCCACTATGTACATTCCACACTATAAAAACCAAAACGGTCCATGATAAATGCATAATAGAGAGTAAATCAAATTGCTATGTAGGAAAGACTATAACAGAGGAAATCATTATTGACTGAAAGAATGGAAGGGTTATTAGCATTAGGTCTTAGCCTTAAAGGATGGCTAGCATTTTAATGAATGGAGATAGAGGTAATAATCATAACAACAACAGCTAGCATTTCCATAGTGCTTACTATGGTCCAGGTACTTTTAAAATATTATCTCATTTAATGCTCTTTTCAACCCTGGGAGGTAGGTTCTATTATTCTCATTCTACAGTTGAGGAAATTAATGCAAACAGAGGCTAAGTGACATGCCCAAGATCACATTTCTAGTGTCTGGGGCTGGATTTGAACTTGTGTCTTCTTGATTCTAGGCCCAACCCATTATCCACTGTGCCATAAGCAATACTAGTTAAAGGAGCTTCAAAGGATGTGTTTCGGGGCTGATAAATAGTTCAGTTTTGTTCAAGGATGTTATTCATAGAAGATGGTGTCAGACAGTGAAAGGTCTTGAATGCCAGGAAATGGGGTTTGAAGTGCTAGAGAGTAGGAAGCCTTCAGAAGTTTTCGAACAGGGGGGTTGACATAATAAATTATTCATGCTAGTGGACTGGAGCAGGGCAGAAAAATGTAAAATCATTTATATTTGGTATATCATTCCATCTAAACCATCAAATTAATTCTATCAGTGCTACTGGAAAGGGTGTGACAATCCACTGCCCTTTGGCTTTCCCTCAGAATCTCCCTGATTTCCCAAAACTTATATCTTCTTAGTGGAACATAAACTTCTGAGAGCAGAGAGTGCTTCATGTTTGCATTAGAATGCCTATCACATATCCCTATCAACATAATGCCTGGCACACAGTAGGTATTAAAGAAATAATCACTCATTGATTAAGTAGGTGTATGTCTAATGTCATAAGACTTCAGAAAATATCAGTAAAAATAATAAAACTATACTGAGAAAATCTGAGAAGTGATGAATGAATGAAAAAGTATTGACAGTGGTTAGGGGCCAGATATCAGTCAATGAACTAAGGATACAAATACAAAGCTGAAGAAAAATCCTTCCTTCCTTCAAAGATCTTATATTATAATAGGGTAAAATGATACAGAAACAGGACTAAATTTTGTTGTTGCTCAGTCATTTCAGTTGTATAACTCTTTGTGATTCCATTTGGAGTTTTCTTTATATGTATGTATGTATGTGTTTATGTATGTGTATGTATATATGTATGTATATGTGTATGTATGTATGTATATATACATATATATTTATATGTATATACAAATGTATGTCTGTGTACACACCCACACACACACACACACACACAGAGTCACCATATCTTACATTCAAAACAGAAAAATAAGTGATAAGATATAAAAGGTAAAAAGGTATGTATTCACAAAGTGATTTTTCATCAAGTATGGAAGCAAAATGTTCAAATTGCCATGTTCTAGGCACCATGTTAAGTGCTAGTTATACAAATAGAGGCAACAAATAGATAGTCCTTGACTTTAAGAAACTTGCATTCTAGTTGGAGAAGACAGCATAAATGGGAACTGAAAAGAGAGGGAGGAAAGAAGAAAAAAAGAGGAAGGGAATTATTATCCATATGGGGTCACAGTCTTGAAATGCAGACTCAAAAGAAAAAATATGGGAGATAAATGAAAAAAAAAATGTTTGACCATGGTTTTCCTTAAAATGGAGGATCTGGAAGGAACTCACAAGTGGCAGAAGGATGCTATAGTTTCAAACAGATATTCCAGGGTAAGAAAGCATATAGAGGTAGAGAGAACTTCCAGAGGAAGAAGTAAGCTAAGACATCATGGTGACCTTCAAAGTCAGAAATGGAGACAGGATGTCATTTAACACTAAGAGGCCCACTCATTTACTAAGCAATGGGGCAAGAGATGGCAAGCCATGTACAGCACAAGCAGCACAGGCCAGTCTGACTAGGACTTGAGAGAGCATGAGATGGAATAATGTGAGATCAATCAGGAAAGATAAGTAGCTAGGAAGTGCCTGGAGCCATTTTTCTAACTCAGACCTTCCTGACTCCAGGCCTGGCACTCTATCCACTGAACAACCTAGCTGCCCCAAGATGAGTTCAAAAACAGCCTCAGACACTAGCTGTGTGAACCTGGGAAAGTCACACAGCCATGTTTGCCTCAGTTTTCTCATCTGTAAAATGAGCTGGAGAAGAAAATGGAAAACCACTCCAGTATCTTTGCCAAGAAAACATGAAGTGAAGGAGGAGGAGGAGGAGCTGAAGAAGAAAAAGAAGAAAAATAAAGCATGAATTTGTTTTATAAAATACACAAAATAGAGCAGAAAGGACTTTAAAGGCAGAAAAAGACAAGAAAAACAGGGCTATTTTATTACTATTAGGTGAAATTTAAAATACACTTTAGATGAATTAATAGAGTTTCAGTCTCATGTACAATCTTTTTTGGTATCTTTGAATGTTCATACTTGGTATTTTTTAAATTCAAAATAAGTAAAAGAAAACTTGAAAGAATTTTAGCAGCACCAAAAGAGTTGCTTGCTTAGTATAAAGTTTCTTGTTTAATTGCTAAGTATAAAAAGACCCATTCATTAGGAGAAAACATATTGATAAAGTCAAAATGATGTTTAGTGAATCATATGCAGAGGAGTTCCAAATAGTTCCAATAGCAGATAATATACGGGGAAGGAGAAGTGCCCATATGTGTAAAAACCTTTTTAATCAATTAATTGAAAAACTAAAATCTTCCTCTTTTGTATTGCAAATGGATAAAGCAGCAGATGTAGATAAAGATGCTCATTTGATTTCATGTATATTACTCATTATTAAAAGCAAGCTTTAAAAGATTTATTTTGCTGAATTGTTTGTAATGCAGCTATAAGCAAGATTTTTAGTATAATTGAAATATTTAAAAAATGAAAATGATAGAAAATATCTGTCAGGGATTAACTGACATCAGGACAAAACACAGTTCTACAAGCATTAGTTAAACATGTAACCTTTGCTTCATAATCAGTTCCATCAAAAACTATGAATAGGGAACTACCTGCATTTTTCCAAATTGTTGCAATAGTTAATTTTATAAAAGACAATTCACCTATAGCAAGACCCTATAAAACTGATAAGCTTACCAGAGAAATGCACAGAGCACTCCTGTACTACTGCAAACCATACTGGCTGACAATGACGTGGAAATTTTGGCAGTCATTTGGAAATAAGATAAACATGTCAGTATAAAGGTTGAGTCTAGAAATCTTGAGGAGGCACAAAGGAAAGAACATTAATTTCTTTTGATTTTAAGAATCTCTACCCTGCCAGTAACTACCAGTATTATCCTAGACAAATCATATAAGGTACTTTCAGTCTCTCATCATTGAATTGAGGAGGATGGCCTCTAAAGTTTTTTTTTTCATCTCTGAATATATGATCCTAAGGGTGTATGGGGTATGAAGGAAGGACTGGCACCTCTAATGGGAGGGCTCACTGAAACCTTTTCTTTTTGTTTTTTTTTTTAAGTTCCGAATTCTTTCCCTTCCTCCCTTTCCACCTTCCTGCCCTGATTGAGAAGACAGGCAATTTGATATAGGTTATATATGTGTTATCATGCAAAGCATTTCCATATTGATCATGAAAGAAAACATAGACTTTACACAACCTCAAGAAAAATAAAATTAAGAAGTATGTTTCAATCTGTATTCAGACACCACCACTTCTTTCTCTGGGGATGGATAGCATTTTTCATCATAAGACATTCAGAGTTGTCTTGGATCCTTGTATTGCTGAGAATAGCTAAGTCCTTCACAGATCATCATAGCACAATATTGCTGTTACTTTGTATACAGTACATTTTACTCTGTATCAGCTCATGTAGTCATTCCAGGTTTTTCTGAGACCATTCTGCTCATCATTTCTTACAGCACAGTGATATTCCATCATAATCAGACAGTATAATTCATTCAGCCATTCTCCAATTGATGGGCATCCCCTCAATTTCCAATTCTTTGCCCCCAGAAGAGTTGCTTTAAATATTTTTGTACATATAGATCCTTTTTCTTTTTGTTTTTTATCTTTTTGGGATACAGACCTAGTAGTGGTATTACTAGGTTTTATAGCCCTTTGGGCATAGTTCAAAATTGCTCTATAGCTTGGTTCAGTCAGTTCACAATTCCACCAAAAATGCTTTAATGTCTTGTTTTTTCCACATCCCTTCCAACAGTGGTCATTTCCTTTTCTGTCCTATTAGCCAATCTAATAGGTATAAGGTAGTACCTCAGAATAGTATTAATTTGCATTTCCTCAATCAATGGTGAGATAGAGCATTATTATATGTCTATAGAGAGCTTTCATTATTTCATCTGAAAAGTGTTCATATCTTTGGATCATTTATCAATTGGGGAATGGCTCTTATTTTCATAAATTGGACTCAGTTCTCTATATGTTTGAAAAATGAGGCCTTTATCAGAGAAACTTGCTTCAAATTTGTTTTCACAGTTACTATTGCTAACTCTATTTCACTCCATCCTATTCCTCACCCCATTTATTCTATTCTCTCCCTCTTTTCACCCTGTCCTTCCTCAAAAGCATTTTGCTTCTAACTGCCCCCTCCCCCAATCTGCCCTCCCTTCTATTTCCACCTTCTTCTCTTATCCCCTTCCCCAGATACTTTCTTGTATGGTAAGACAGATTTTTATAACCAATTGAGTGTGCATATTATTCACTGTCTGTGATAGTTCTGATAAGAGTAAGGTTCACTCACTCCCCCTCACCTCCACCCTCTTTCCCTCCACTATTAAAGCTTTTTCTTGTCTCCTTTATGTAAGATAATTTACCCCATTCTACTTCTTCATTTCTTTTTCTCCCAATACATTTCTCTTAATTTTATTTTTTAATATACCATCCCTTCATATTCAATTCACACCTGTGCCCTCTGTCTATCCTTCTAACTGCCCTAACAACGAGAAAGTTCGTATGAATTACAAGTGTCATCTTCCCACGTAGGGATGTAAAAAATTGTAGTGCCAACACAATACTCACAGTGGCTACAGCTGCTATGAATATGTCAGCATAGTTCTGAATAGCAAAATAAGACAGACTTTCTTCAGTGAAGGCAGAATCAAAACATTTATTCAAATACCAGAAAGCCACATCCCAACACCAGAAAGCCAAATCCATCATAGCAGCAAAGAAATCTACACACATTGTCAATGCAGGTGGCACTGCCATCCCCAAGCCTTCCCTCTGTTAGGGCCTTCCCACAAACAAGGGCAGAAGCCCTCCCTCTCTCACTCACACTAGCTGCCGCTCTGAGTCTCTCTCTCTCAATCTCAGCTCTGAATGCTCTTTCTCACTTCCTCCCTGTTCCGCTCCATCCTTCCTGCTCCACCCATTGGGCAAGCTCTTCCCACCACAGGTTCCTGTGGCTCAGACTTCCATGTGACAGTTTACATGGGCCTACTAATAGATAGGAAGATCTTCAAATTGTATTAGCATTACAAAAGTTTAACCTTATTAAGTTCTTTATGATTTCCCTTTCCTGTTTACCTTTCTATGCTTCTCTTGAGCCTTGTATTTGAAAGTTAAATTTTCTATTCAACTCCGGTCTTTTTATCAAGAATGTTTGAAAGTCCTCTAATTCATTGAATGTCCATTCGCCCCTCTCCCCCGACAGCATTATGCTCAGTTTTGCTGGGTTGGTGACTCTTGGTTTTAATACTTGCTCCTTTGCCCTCTTGAATATCATTTCCTAAGACTTCTGATCTTTTACTGTAGAACCTGTTAAAATCTTGTGTTATCCTGACTGTGACTCCATGATACTTGAATTATTTATTTCTGGATGCTTGCAATATTTTCTCCTTGACCTGGGAGCTCTGGAATTTGGGTATAACATTCATGAGAGTTTTCATTTTTGGATCTCTTTCAGCAGGTGATTGGTGGATTCATTTGACTTCTATTTTACCTTCTGGTTCTAGAATGTCAGGACAGTTTTCCTTGAAATTTTTTTTAAAGATGACATTGTGACATTTTTTTTTCAGGCAGTCCAATAATTTTAAAATTATTTCTCATGTGTATTTCTCATTTTCCTGGTCAGTTGTTTTTTTTTATCCCAATGAGATATTTCACACTGTCTTCTTTTCCATTCCTTTAATTTTGATTGGTTATTCCTTGATGTCTCATAAAGTCATTAGCTTCCATTTGCTCTGTTCTAATTTTTAAGGAATGATTTTCTTCCATGAGCTTTTGAACCTACTTTTCCCTTTCAACAATTCTGGTTTTTACAATATTCTTCTCCTCATTGGCTTTTTGGACTTCTTTTACCCTTTAGTCTAGTCTGTTTTTTAAGGTGTTATTTTCTTCAGTATTTTTGTATGAATGTCTCTTTTACCAAACTGTAGACACATTTTTCATGATTTTCTTGCATCACTTTCATTTCTCTTCCCAATTTTTCCTCTACCTCTCTCACATGATTTTTTTAAAATTCATTTTGGGCTCTTCCATGGCCTGAGACCAATTCATTCTTTTTTTCCCTTGGAGGCTTTACATGTAAGAGCTTTAACGTTGGCATTTTCTTCTGAGTGTGTGTTTTGATCTATCTTCCTTGTCCCCATAGCAACTTTCTATGGTCAGAAATTTTTCTATTGTTTTCTCATTTTCCCAACCCATTTCTTGAGTTTTAACTCTTTGTTAAGTAGGGCTCTGTTTCCTCGGTGGAAGGTGCACTCTTCCAATCTTCGGGAGTTTTATACAGCTGTTTTCTGAGATACTTCTAGGGACCTGTTTTTCAAAGGTGGTATGATCTAAGAAGAGGTGTGTTTACTATTCTCCTGGCCTATTCTCTAGTCTGTGAGTGATAACAAGCACTCTTTTCTGCCCTCAAACTGTGAGGAGGGTCCATGGTCCACTGTGGTTGCAAGCTCTGGTGTACTAATGCTCCTCCTTGCACTGGATCTGCCAGCCTGGACCGTGACCCAGATCTGAGTATGGCAAAGCAGCAGAATCCTGTATCAATGCTAGCAAAAATACCGCTATAATCTTTCTGACCAGTTTTTTGACCTTCTTACCATCTGTGGGCTGAGAATTCCAGAAGCAACTGCCACTACTATTTATTCAGTGGCTGCCAAGGCCTGCTCCTGGTTTGCTCAGGCTGGTTCTGTGTTGGCACAGCCTGTGCTGGAGTGTGCTCCACTCTCAGCCAGGTGTGACAGAACTTTCCTGCCAGCTTTGGAGAGTTCAGGTGATTTGCTGCCTTTTCTCCACTATATAAGCCTCTAGTGACCCACCTCTCACCTGTGTCTCCAAGATGATATATCATGTGCAGCAGCCACACCCCAGAAACTTGCTCAGCAATTGGGTTAACCTAGATTGAGGGTAAGAGTTAGGGGGATGTCTTATCCAAGCATGTGAAGACTCCACCCAACTTCCCTCCATCTTTGTGGAATGGGCTGATAAGAACAATTTGGTCCAAGGTCCATGAAGGTCACAGGTGCTGTGCAGTACCTAGAGCTTGGTCAGATATCAAAGACACCAAGGTCATGCACTACATCCTGGATCATCACCAATTGTCCTGATTTTTGTCAATGACTTAGGAAGAGAGAGTGAGGTTGACAACTTTATGCATCTCTGCCTCACTTAAATCCAATTTAAGGCAAATCAAGATATTGCCAACATGACATCATTTGTCCTCTTTTAAAAACAAGGGACAAACAACGATAATATTATCCTGTGATTCTAAGTAGATTGAGCAATCCTGGCTGGAAGATGTCATTGAATCCATGAAACTGAATGAAATCACTAAAGTGAGTAGTGCATGCAGGCATTTCCATATTGTAAGTGGATACTGGCAATAGGAATTAGCAAAGGAAATAGAAAAAAGTGATCAGAGAAACAGAAGAGGAAAATGCATTGTCAGAGAAATGAAATCAATAGAGTATCAAGGTCATTTTAGGTCTCTATGTCTCAGTTTCTTCATCTGTAAAATCAAGGTCTTATAACCAAATCATTAGAAACTATACTAGTCCTTGTATTTACTGATAAAGCATCTGTTTGTGATGTTTATTAGATTTTTTTTCCCATTAGAATTGTACAGAAGTAACCCTGATTTAAAAGATTTAATGCAAGGGTGTGTAGTGATGAAGAAAGGATAGCTAGTTCAATTATATTAATCTTTTTTTTTTGAGAAATTTACCACTGAAGGAAGAAAGTGAAAAAAATAATACGTTGAGAAGGCAGCAGGGTAGAGTAGTTATCTTGTTTGGTTGGTTTTAATTAGTTTTAGAAAGAGGGCATATTAACATCTTGGTAAGGGTGTAAGATGAAGCCAATGGTGAGAGAGAAATAGAAGAGAGAGGAGAAAAGATGGCTGCTCAAAAGAACAAAGTCCTAGCTGGAGTAATCAAAAAGAGATGGGAGGAAAGTTGAGGGTTTAACTGGCAAGGAAAAAGGATATGTCATTGTCTAATGTTAGCAACAGGGAAAGAAAGGGTGAAAACAAAAAGAGGTTTCCATCTGGGTTGGAGGTGGCTTAAGGTAACATATCAGTTAATCATGATTTTTTTCATTATAAATTTAATGGTAAAGTTAGGAAACTGGGAAGAGAGGAGCAACTTTAAAACTTCAACTGATTAGCATGATAAAGAGAGATTAGTAAAAAAAAAGTTTTATGCAGCAGTGAAAGGCAAGTTAATTTTAGATAGCATGGCTTTAGAATGGACATAGTAGAATTTCAAGGCTGCTCAAACAGTTCTCATGTTTATGAGGTTAAGTTTGATAAGCAAGGTGTTGTTGGCTACACATAGCAAAGGATTAACAAAGCGGTCCATATCACATTTATTTAATGTTTTAAGGTTTGCCAAGCACTTTTCTTACAACCACTCTGTGAGGTATATACTATGAGTATTATTCTCTATTTTACAGATGTGGAAAATAAGTATCAGAGAGACTTAGTTCCTTTCCCAAGATTCTACAGCTTGTGTCAGAAAATAGACTAGAACCCAGGAGCCAAGTCCACCACTCTTTCTAATATTACATATTGTGGCTCAGAAACAACACATTATCAAAGGATAAGCAATGCATTATTGTCAATGCTGCTGTCACTCTTGTTGTTTATTAATATAAATGTAGTTTAATGGCTTAAAAATTGGTCCTTTGAGTGGGCAAGTAGGGATCTTTTACTTTAATAAAGAACTCTTGACCTCAAAGCAGGCTTTAGGCAGAATTGCTTTGTGAAATGAGTTAAATTAAGAAATAATATTGGACTTGGAAGTAGAAGACTTATATTCACATTCTGGCTTATGATATGCTACCTCTATGACACAAGGAATTTTAGTTCTGTACACCTCAATTTCATCACCTGTAAAATTAGGGTGTTGGATTAGTGGACTCTAAGGTACTTTAAGTTAAGAAGGAAGGGGTAATTTACTGGTTAAGGAAAAGAATAACATATATCTGAAAACTTCCTTTCTCTGGTAGTACTTCTTTTATTCTAAACTTTTCTTTCTACAATCAAAACATATTCATCTCTTACTTTATCTCTTCAGGAACTTAGGTCTATACAAGTGGCCATTTAGAGAATCTAATCAACTTGTTTACATGTGTTATATATACCTCTAATGTAACATGTTTGCTATCTAACAGGGGACTTGGGGAGAGGGATGCAATAATTCAAAGGAGTGACAATAATGGGGCACATTTCAGACATCCTGTTAAGCCAATGATAGATGTTGCTAGATATTTTGGGGGAAGTAAAAATGAGTCTTTTATCACCCCTCAAATAATACTACATATATGGCCTTTTATCCATGCCACCTCTGGTGAGGGCTAGCTTTTCATCAAAATCTCTAGGGTGATAATAAGATAAAGTTGACTCACTTATACATACATTAAATAAGGAAGAATAGGTTGATTTCTTATTTAGTTTATGTTGTTACATAACTACAGCAACTCAAAAAAGCAAATATCTGTCACATGAAAGCACATTTTATCATTAGTTCAAAAGAACAGCAGTCACAGTTCTGCAGGGGGCATACCACTTGCAGTCATTTGAATGAAACAAACACCAGCGATCACTAGCCACAGGTGCCAGTTACAAACTGAAACACATTTGAATTCATTGCATTTAGACCTGGATGTGCCCCTAGTCAATTCTGAGAACTAGGTAATTGTGAACAATAGGGCAGTCCCACTCTTTTAGACTAAAATTTAAAATCCATAAACCTCCTACAGCTAATATTTTTGTTACTGCTGGGAACAAACAATTTTCAGTAAAGTTATTCATCAAAATCTAGATGTCATTCCTGTCCCAGTGATCCTGAATCTTACAATTTAGGAAAATATTCCTCAGAAAAGTTGGGCAAATGATTGTTTTGCAGTAAGAAAAATTATGGATACTGAAAAACATCTGTTATTTGGGAATGAGCATAATTATATAAGATATTGGAGGAAATTCAGGTATAGAGGGAAAAGAACTGATTTGGTGCGGAAGACTTGGCTTCATGTCATGGCTTTACTACTGAAAAAAAAAACAAACAAACTATGATTTCCTCATGAAAATTAAGTGTGGGACTAGAGCAGAAGCATTATGGTACCTAGGTGGATAATTTTTATACTATGTCCTATATTTATAATGACTTTTATAATAATGTTCCCAACTATAAGTACCCACCTTCCCAAAATTTATATTTTATTTATTTTGCTTATGTTTCTTGCATTCTTACTAATTTACATATTTTATTCCCAGAGGAACATTACTTCATACTAGTCTCTGTACTTCCAGTGCCTTACTGGATATCTGATAGAGAGCAGACCCTAAAGAAATATTTATTTATTGATGTTTGAATTGATCTTTTCCCTTTTGTGCTTTTTTAAATCTTGCAACATTTAACAAAGGACAAGGTGAAAAGAAGCCCAGAGCCCTCAGCAAAGTTCCCTTTATCGGCCATTATAAGGGATCAGCTCCTCAAAAAGGAAAAAAAAGTCTATTATTCTGAGAGTCTGTAAATCATTTCATCTTAGGGACAGCCTTAACTGTTGAATCTATTCCCTCAGAGGAACTTGGGGGTGCATCCAAACCACTATTGTTTCAGGCATGTAGACTCAATCAGCAATTAACCTTTACCCTCTTAACAAGATACCAAATATTCTTAAAATTTTCATGTCACACACCTCTTTTTCAGTCTGATGACCCCTTCTCATAGTAACATTTTTTCAAATGTATAAAATAAAATCCATAGGATTATAAACAAAACTTCTTATATGAAAATGCAGTTTTCAAGGGGAAAAAAGACATTCACAGACTCTGTTTAAAAAAATCTCTGTGAGGCACTTTCAGAAGTCCCAGATGATGTCTTAATGTCCTGTGATCTCATCAAGTTGACTGGATCATTTACTTAACTCCTTAATTATTTCGTTTTTACACCTTATAAATTTTGTATTATCTTCCTCTGCTCATGTTTCATCCTACACCAGAACTTAATTTCCTCCAGAGTGGGGTTGTTTTATTTACTTTGTTTAAGTACAATGTGTAGCACATAGTCAGCCCTTAACAAATATATGTTGAAATGAATTGTCAAATTATTGAAATGTAGAAGGTATTACCAGAAATAAGCCTTAGAAATTTGAGTCTAGAATATGAGACCCTTGTGTGGTACACAATTCTGTCTCCTTGATGGATACCACATCCCCAGTGATAATTCATTGATTTTTTTGAGTAATTATTCTCAAGGTAATATGAATGGAGTAAAAAAAGATTCAGACAAAGGGTCCTCTTCATCTCCCTTACAGTGGATATGATCAAAATGACTTGTAAGAACTCAATGAAGACATTATTAAAACAAAGACATTATTCTTTAATCATATGAAGTTGTTTTAGCTTATACCTATTTGCAAGGCAGTTGCTCATTGTTTAGAAGAAACAGTTTTACCTTTCAGACATTGTTTATCTTCATTCTCTTTTATCATGAACTAGAGTCCCATAAGAAACACATCATTCACTACTTTTTAGATTGCTATAGAAGAAATTTCAAGTTGTCAAGTAAAGAAGTATTTATCAAAAGTTTATCATGTGTCAGGCACTGAGCTAAACAATATATACAAATAAGAGAAGTAGAAAGAGAGTTCTTCCTCTCTATTATAATGTGGGAAGCCAACATACAAAAATAAAGTGAAAAGGGGAGGGGGACCCAGAAAGGAACTCAATCAGAGGCATGGTAGAGTAACTTCACTAGTAGACTCATCTTCCCTGAAATCAGGTGACAATTTTTCTGCTCCAGGCTGTACCATTGTAGGATTGTGCCATCAAATTTGCTATCTGAAAGTTGAACAAAGGATGGCATAGATCATAGTTTGATTGAGTTGCACAAGCCCCTCCACCATGACAAGGTAATGATTTGGGAAAGGGTGGGGGTGGACATAGAGAGTGTTGCAGAAACAAACGAACTATAGAACTTTGTCAAGATAACTCGCTGGTCATAACAAACATCCTTTTTGCAACAACTCAAAAGGCAGCTTTACCTATGAACATCCCCAGATAATCAATATAGAAATAAGATTGATTATATATTTTGCAACCAATGGTGGAAAAGCTCTATACAGTCAGTGAAGACAAGACCTGGAGATGAGTGTAGCTTAGATCATGAATTTCTTAGTTCAGAATTCAGACTTAAATAGAAGAAATTAGGGAAGACCCTCAGATCTTATAATTATGACCTAAGTAAAAACCCTTATGAATATAAAGCAGAAGTCATGAATAGATTTAAGGGATTAGATCATAAAGAGCTATGGACAGAGGTTTGCAATATTGTACAGGAGACAGCAACAAAAAAGCATTCTAAAGAAAAGAATAAGAATAACACAAAATGGCTGTTTGATGAGGATTTACAAATAGCTGAGGAAAGAAGGAAAGCGAAAGGAAAAAGGGAAAGGGAAAAGTGTATGCCTACTCAACTGAATGTACAATTCCAGATAATAGCAAAGAGATATAAGGTTTTCTTAAATGATCAATGGAAAGAAATAGAAGAAAACAGTAGAATGGGAAAGACAAGAGATCTCCTCAAGAAAATAAGACATATAAAGGGAAAGTTTCATGGAGAAATGGAAATGATAAAAGGCAAAAAATGATAGGAACTTAACAGATACAGAAGTTAAGATGAGGTTGCAAGAACACAAAATAGAACTATACACGAAAGATCTTAACATCAATGATAACCATGGTGGTGTGGTTCCTGATCTAGACCCAGACATTCTGGAGAATGAAGTCAACTGGGCCTTAGGAAGCATTGTTAATAATAAGACTTGTGGATATGATAGAATTCTAGGGGAGCTATTCAGAATCCTAAAACATGTTGCTGTTAAAGTGCTACACTCAATTTGCCAGCAAATTTGGAAAACACAACAGTGGTCACTAGGAAAAGATCAGTTTATTTCCCAATCCCAAAGAGGGGCAATACCAAGGAATGTTGAAATTACCAAATGATTGCATTTATTTCACATGCCAGCCAAGTTATTCTTAAGATTCTGAAAGCTAGGCATTAGCAATATTTGAACTGAGAGTTACCAGAAGAGTAGGCTGGCTTTTAAAGAAACACAGGAACTAGAGCCCAAATTGCCAACATTCACTGTAATATGGAGAAAGCAAGGGAGTTTCCAAAAAAAAATCTCTATTTTATTGACTAAATCCTTTAACTGTGTGCATCACAAAAAAAAAAAATTGGTAAGTCCTCGAAGAGATGCAAGTACCTTATCATCTTACTTCTCTCCTGTGGAACTTATATACCAGCCAAGAAGCAACAGTTGAAACAGAATGGAATGAGTGATTCATTTAAGAATGGAAAAAGAGGAGGTAGAGCCAAGATGGAGAGAAGCTGGAAAGTCGGCAGAGCTCTCTTTAGTTTCCCTCAGAAACAATGTGAAATCCAGCCTCTAAATAGATTTTGGAATGACAAAAACTTCAAAAACACAGAGTAAACAATTGCCCAGGTTAACATTACTTAGGAGGACTTCAGGAAAGGTCTGTCTCACTCATTTAAGTAAAAGGGGAGCACAGCCCAGGGCAGACAGTGTCCAGGCAAGCCCATGTGAGGCTCTTAGCCACAGCACAGTTCAGCAATTGAGTCCCCTCAATCCTGGCTCAGCAGGCTAGTGGCACAGAAGGCCATTTAGAAGGCCTCTTGCCCCAGTGCAAAGTGAAAATCACTGGAACCCAGCACAACATCTTTGACTAGGAAGGGCTACCCCAGCACAGTGGGCAAGCTACAAGCAAAACTAAGGTCCGGGTGTGGAAAGCTAGTGACCAAGTCCCTGGCTCCAAGCATCAGAAGCTAGGGACAGTATTCCCTGTGCCCCAGGAGGAGAGCTCAACTTTAATATTAGCTATACATATATATATATATATATATATATATATATATATATATATATATATATATATATATATATATATTTAATAAGATCTCTGACCACAGAAAGCAACTATGGTGATAGGGAAGATCAAAACACAACCTCAGAAGAGGACAACAATTTCACAATACCTACATGCGAAGCCTCAAAGAAAAATATGAATTGGTCTCAAGCCCAAAAAGTCTGCTTGGATGAGTGAAAAAGGATTTTAAAAATCAAGTAAGAGAGGTAGAAGAAAAATGGGGAAAGAAATGAAGTTATCCAGGAGAATTATGAAAGAGAAGAGTCAATGGCTTGGAAAGGGGAGCACAAAATTTGACTAAAGAAAACAACTCCTTAAAAAATAGAACTGGCCAAGTAGGGGAAAAACCCACTAAAGAAAACAACTCCTTCAAAAGTAGAATTGGCCAAATGGAAAAAGGAAGCAGAAAAGTTAACCAAAGAAAATAATTCCTTAAAAATTAGAATGGGGCAAATAGAAACTTAATGAGTCTATGAGATATCAACAGTAAGTCAGACAAATCAAAAGAATGAAAACTAGAAGAAAATGTAAAATACCTTATTGGAAAAAACAAATGACCTGGAAATAGATAAAGAAGAATGCTTTATGAATTACTGGAGTACCTAAAAGCCATGATCAGAAAGGGGAGGGAGGGGTGGAGAACATTGTTTAAAAATTTATCAAGGGAAACTGCCCTGATATTCTAAAACTAGAGGGTAAAATAGTCATTGCAAGAATCCACTGATCACCTCATAAAAGAGATCCCTAAATGAAAACTCCAAGGAATACTGTAGCTGAATTCCAGAATTATCAGTTCAAGGAGAAAATAGTGCAAGCAGTAGAAAGAAACTATTCAAATATCAAGGAGTCACAGTCAGGATAATACAAGATTTAGCAGCTTCTACACTAAAATCTACAGAAGGCTTGGAATATGATATTCCAGAGGGCAAAGGAGATTGTATTACAAAAAAAAACAACTACCCAGCAAAATTCAGCATGATCTTTCAAGGGAAAAGATTAACATTCAATGAAATAAGGGACTTTCAAAATTTTCTTATCAAAAGATAAGCGCTGAACAGAAAATTCAGTCTTTAAATACAAGACTCAAGAGAAACACAAAAAGGTCAACCTGAAAGAAAACAACATACTATTCAATAAAATGAAACTGTTTACATCCATACATGGGAAGATGATACATGTAATTATTGAGAACTGTATCTCTATTAGGGCAGTTAAAAGGAGTGTACATAAAGAGAGGGTTTGGGTATAAATTGACACTGATATGATATTAAAAAAGAAGGGGTTAAAAATGATTGTACTAGAAGAAGAGGAAAGGGGAAGGCAGAATAATAAATTACATCACATGAAGAGGCACAAAAGACCTGTTACAGTAGAGGGAAAGAAGGGAGGGAGTAAGCATTGTTTGAACTTTATTCTCATTGAATTTGGCTCAAAGAGAGAATAACAAACACAGTCAATTGGGTAGAGAAATTTATCTTACCCTATAGGGAAGTAGGAGGGGAAAAGGAAAAGAAAAGGGGGGGGAGGTTGAAAAAGGGAGGACAGATTGAGGGAGGTGGTAGTCAGAAGCAAAACATTGGTGAGAAGAGACAGGGTGAAAGGAGAAACAAAAGTAAGAACAGGGAGGAAACTAAGATGGAAGGAAATACACAGTTAGTAATCATAACTGAATTTGAATGGGATAAACTGTCTCATAAAATGGAAGTGGTAGGCAGAGCAGCCTAAAAACCAGAATCCCAGAATATGTTGTTTACAAGAAAGACATCTGAAGGAGAGAGATGCACACAGAGTAAAGGTAAAAGGCTGGAGCAGAGTATATTATGCCTCAATTGAAGTAAAAAAAAAATCCACACTGATAGCAATCCTGATCTCAGACAAAATAATAGCAAAAACAGATCTAATTAACAGAATAAGGCAGGAAAGTACATCTTGCTAAAATGTACCATAGACAATGAAGTAAAAGCAATACTAAACATATATGAACCAAAGTGCTATAGCATCCAAATTCTTAGAGGGGAAATTAAATGAGTTACAGGAAGAAACAGACAGCAAAACTGTACTAGTGAGGGACTTCATCCTCTCTTTTCAGAATTAGATGAATCTAACCGCAATATAAACAAGAAAGAAGTTAGAGAGATGGGTAGGGTTTTTAAAAGTTAGATATCATACACTTCTGGAGAAAATTAAATGGGGATAGAAAGGGATAGATCTTTTTTTTTCTCGGAAGTACATGGAACCTATACAAAATGTGACCATATATTAGGCCATAAAAACCTCACAGTCAAATGCAGAAAAGACATATGTGTATACACACACACACACACACACATATATGTATATATATACACACACACATATATATGTATATATATACACATATATATGTATATATATGTATGTATGTATGTATGTATATATAAAACATGCATCCTTTTCAGATCATGATGTAATTTTTAAAAATGGTGTAATAAAGGGCCATGGAAATATAGACTAAAAATTAATTGGAAACTTAATAATGTAATCCAAAAGAATGAGTAGGTCAAACAACAAATGATAGAAGCAATAAATACTTTCATCAGAGAGAATGACACTAATGAGATAATATACCAAAACATAGGGCATGTAGCCAAAGCAGTTCTAAGGGGAAATTTCATATATTGAAGTGTTTACATTAATAAAATAGAGAAAGAAGAAATCAATGAATTGAGTATGTAACTAAAAAAGCTAGAAAATAAAAACAAACTGAAATTCCCCAATTAAATTCTGAATAAAAAATTCTGAAAATCAAAGGAGAGAATGATAAAATTGAAAGTAAGAAAATTATTGAACTAATAAACAAAACAAAGGGCAGAATTTATTAAAAAAATAAAATAGGTAAATTTTCTGTTAATTCAATTTTAAAAAGAAGAAAATCAAATGACCAGTATCAAAAATGAAGAGAGTGAATTCACTACTAATGAAGGAGAAATTAATGCAATAATTAGAACCTTTTATGCCCAACTGTATTCTCATAAAACCAATAATCTAGGTGAAATGGATGAATATTTACCAAAATACAAATTGACTGGATTAACAGAAGAAGAAATAAAATACTTATATAATTTCATTTTAGAAATAAATAATAAATGAACAAGGAATCAATGAACTCTCTAAGAAAAAAAATTCCAAGGACAGATGGATGTACAAATAAATTCTCATAAACATTTAAAGAATGATTAATTCAATACTTTGTAAACTATTTGGAAAAATACACAAAGAAAGAATCCTATATAATTCCTTTTATGACAAAATATGGTGCTGATACCTATACCAGGAAGAGCCTAAACAGAGAAAGAAAATTATGGACCGATTTCCCTAATGAAAAGTCATGCAAAAAACTTTAAACAAAATATTATCAAAGTGATTACAACAATTTATCATGAGGATATTACACTATGAGCAAGCAGAATTTATACCAGGAATGCAGGGCTGGTTCAATATTAGGAAAAGTACCAGCATATTTGACCATATCAATAACAAAACTAACAGAAGCCATATGATTATCTAAATAGATACAGAAATAGTTTTTGACAAAGTACAGCACCTATTCCTATTAAAAACACTAAAGAGCATAGGAATCAATGGAGTCTTCCTTAAAATGATAAGCAGTATCAATCTAAAACCATCAACAAGCATAATATGTAATGGGCATAAGCTAGAAGTTTTCCCAGGAAGATTAGGGGTGAAACAAAGATGCCCATCGTCAGCACTATTATTCAACATTGTACCAGAAATGTTAGCTTCAGCAATAAAAGAAGACAATAAAATTGTAGGAAATAGAGCAGGCAATGAAGAAACAAAATTATTAATTTTTACCGATGATATGATGGTATACTTAAAGAATCCTAAAGAATCAACTAAAATGATTAAAAGAATAACAACTTTAGCAAAGTTGCAGGATATAAAATAAACCCACATAAATCATCAGCATTATATATATATATATATATATATATATATATATATATATATATATATATATATTATTAGCAAAGTCCAAAAGCAAGAGATAGAAAGAGAAATTCCATTTAAAATAATTGTAGACAATACAAAATATTTGGGAGTCTACCTGCCGAGACAAATGAAGGAACTATATGAACACAATTACAAAACGCATTTCACGCAAATAAAAGCAGTTCTAAAAAATTAGAAAAATATGAATTACTCATCTGTAGGCTGAGCTACTTTAATAAAAGTTACAATTTTACCTAAATTAATTTACTTATTCTGTGTCATACCAATCAAACTACCGAAAAATATCTTATACAGGTAGAAAAAATAATAACAAAATTCATCTGGAAGAACAGACGGTCAAGGATATCAAGATAATTAATGAAAAAAAAAAGCAGAGGAAAGTGACCTAGGTATGCCAGGTTGAAAATTATATTATAAAGTAGTAATCATCAAACTGTTTGGTACTGGCTAAGAAATACAGTGGTAGATCAGTAGATTAGAGTAGGTACACAAGACACAGCAATAAATGACAATAGTTATCTACTGTTTGTTAAACCCAAAGACTCTGGTTTATGTAATAAGAACTCACCATTTGACAAAAAATCCTGGGAAAACTGGGAAATAGTATGGCAGAAACTAGGCATACACCAACATCTAACAATCCATATCAAGGTAAGGTCAAAATAGATACATGATTTGGACATAAAGAGTGATAACATCAGCAAATTAGTAGAGCAAGGAATAGTATACCTGTCAGATCTAGGGAGAAGGAAAGAATTTATGATGAAACAAGAGATAAAAACATTATGAAATGCAAAATGGATCATTTTGATTATATTAAATTGAAAAGTTTTTGCACAAAGCCAATGCAACCAAGATTAGAAGGTACGCAGAAAGCTGGGAAGCAATTTTTACATCCATTTTTTAAAATAAAGGCCTCACTTCTCAAATATATGGAGGACTGAGTCAAATTTATAAGAATACAAGTCATTCTCCAAATGATAAATGGTCAAAGGATATGAACAAGCAGTTTTCAGAGCAAGAAATCAAAGCTTTCTATAGTTATATGAAAAAGTGCTCTAAATCACTACTGATTAGAGAAATGCAAATTAAAAAAAAACTCTGGGGTACTACATCACATCTATCAGATTTAGTAATATGACTTAAAAGAAAATGATAAATGTTGGAGATGTGGGGAAACTCTAACACTAATGCATTGTTGGTAAAGTTGTGAAGTAATCCAGCCGTTCTGGAGAGCAATTTGAAACTATGTGGAAAAGGCTATGAAACTGTGCATACCCTTTGATCCAGAAATACCACTACTAGGTCTGTCTCCCAGAAAGATCATAAAAAAGGGAAAAGGACCCATACGTAGAAAAAAATTTATAGCATCTCTTTTTATGGTGGAAAAGAGTTGGAAATTGAGGGGGATGCCCATCAGTTGGGGAATGACTGAACAAATTGTGGTACATGAATGTAATGGAATACGATTGTTCTATAAGAAATGATGAGTAGGTATATTTTAGAAAAACCTAGAAAGACTTACATAAACTGATGCTGAGTGAAGCAAGCAGAACCAGGAGTACATTGTACACAGTAGCAGCAACCCTGTGTGATGATAAACTATGATAGACTTAGCTCTTCTCAGCAATACAATGATTGAAGAAAATTCCAAAAGAGTTAGTGATGGAAAATGTTATCCACACACAGAAAAAGAGCTATGGAGTCTGAATGCAGATCAATGCATAGCATTTTTATGTTTTTGTGTTTTTTTTCTTTCTTGTGTTTTTTTCCTTTTATTCTGATTCTTCTTTCACAACATGAGTAAAGTGGAAATATGTTTGATATTATTGTACATTAATAAATTATATCAGATTGATTCCTGTCTTGGGGAGGGAAGGACAAAAAATTGGAACTCAAAATCTTACAAAAAATGAATGTTGAAAGCTATCTTTATATGTAACTGGAAAAAATAAAATACTATTAAGTGGGAAAAATAAATGTTACTGGGATCATCTAAAAAACACAAAAAATTATGATAAATAAATTCATTGAAACAAGAAGTACGACATGGTTATCTAGTCATCTTATTAACAGAGTACCTCATATGAAATGCCAGGCTGGATGAATCAAAAGCTAGAATTAAACTTGCTGAGAGAAATACCAACAATCTCATATTTGCAGAAGATGCACTCTAATGGTAAAAAGTGAAGAGAAATTAAGAAGCCTCTTGATAGGTGTGAAAGAGGAGAGTGTAAAGTTTACTTGAAGCTTAACATAAACAATAAGAACTTGGCAACTGTTCCCATTACTTCCTGGCAAATAGAGGAAGAAGAAATGGTAGTGTTGGATTTTATATTCTTAGGTTCAAAGCACTTCAGATTGCAATTGCAATCATGAAATTAAAAGAAGCTTTCTCCTTGGATGGAAAACTTTGCAGATCTTGATAATATACTGAAGCAGAGACATCACCTTGCTGACAATGTTCTGTATAGTGAAATCTATGTTTTTTTGCTTGTTTATTTATTGCAGCAACATATGGTCATGAGATTTAGACTAAAGGAAAGCTGAGCATGGCAGAATTGAGATTTTTGAATTGTGGTACTGGAGAATTTTGCATGTTCCTTGGACAGCAAGGAGATCAAATTAATCAATATTTAAATTAATACAGGTTATTCACTGAGAGGTCATATACTGAAGCTGAGGATTAAATACTTTGGCCATGTAATGAGAAGACAGGACTTATATTGGGAAAGATTGAAGGCAAAAGGAAAAAAAAGGCATAGCAGAGGGTGAAGTGGATAGATAATATCATGGAAACAATGAACATATAAACTTTGAGAAATAGTGGAGGATAGAAGGGCCTTGGCATGCAATGGTCCATGGGATCACAAAGTATTGAAGAAGAATGAATGACAGAACAACATCTTAATTTTAAAATACCTCATTTAATGAAGTTGGTAAAACCAGACATCTTTTTTCTTTTGCTATTTGAATAGTCTTAAGAGTGCTTAGGAATATTTGTAACAAAGATGTAGAAAGAGTCATGAAGCATGAAGTAGAAATACATAAGTCTTTTAAACTTTCAAATGTCTAATTTGTCTTTGGGTGTTAATGCTTTCTTTCAACAATAAAACACTCAACATACATATATTGAGCAGCTAAATGACACAGTAGATAAGTGTGAAGGACCTGGAGTAAGGAAAGCCTGAATTCAAATCCAGTCTCAAGTACTTATCAGCTGTGTGACCCTGGACAAGTCGTTTAACAACAGTCTGCTTCAGTTTCCTTATCTTAAATACGGGGATAATCTTAGTACCTACCTCCCAAGGTTATTGGTTGGATAAAATGAAATATTTGTGAAGGGTTTTGCAGAACTTCAATTGCTAAATAAATGCTAATCATTATCAGTTATAGTAGTATCTTCAAGGCATTGTGCTAGGCCTGGATGACTTCTTTTTATTTATAGATATTACATATTGTATGTTAGATATTATTTGTTACTGTTTTCACAACTTCGACTGTATTAGGCTGGTCCTGTGACTGAATCTTATTAGTAATATCATGGGTGCCAATCAATGATCCCCTGACAGATAAACAAGGCTTTATTCTTCTAAATTTCTGAGTGTGGGGTGACATGTCACTCACATTATGGCTAAGGTTATTGTCAATCCCACTTCTGTATTCTCAACTTTGCTTTTCCTTTAATATCCTGATTAAGTCTTTCCAGAGTCAGTCATTTATAATATATGAAGAATGGGATAATTGGACTGAATCTCAAAGAGATAAAGATTCACCTGTTAGAATTATGAGGCTGATCATGGGTGGTTCAGTAGTAGGAACTGGTTTTCTGGTACATCCTCTTCACTTTCAAACACATTAATGATTCATAAGTCTGACATTAGCATGGATATGTTTTCTACAAGTACAATATAGGAGTCTCTCCATCATTTCCAGCAAGTGGTAAAGACACTGAGTAAATGACAGTACAAGAATGAGTCATGCTCTTATTTTCTATACAGCCTTCAAAGTGGTCTATTCAAATTGACAGAGATCCTTAACTATAATGACAGTAAAATTCCAGTGGGTGGAGATGAATACACCATCTGACATTGTTAACCTAGGATTATCATCATAGGCATGCTTCAAATTTTGTAGCTCTGGAAGACTCTGGGGCAGATAGGAGATGAGATTTTAATGAGCTAGAGCTTCTTGCTAGATCTAAAGCATGTGGTTTAAAAAATGATTGTTCCTAACACAGGACAGTCTTTGAGTTTCCTATGGACAACTCACTATTACACTGGATATGCTGTCTTGTCATACCACTGATAAATTATAGCAGTGTCTATTCCCTATCTCTTTTTACCTGGTGAAATGAATGTTTTAAGATGAAAATGATACCACTTTTATTTGGTAACTTCACTTTTACAAGAATAATGTCATTGTTCAATGACAAAATGGAGGTTAAGTGGTGGCAAAATCCCTTGAGAAAATGGGGCTTTTTGATCAGACAGGGTGGATCCTTTGCCAAAAGGACAGGAGTGGGCATTCTGAATGGTAATACTCTGCCATGTTATGTAAAAATAGTACAATTAATATTTGAATTTTTAAATATATCTTTTAACAGTCTGAATTAATATTCAGTTCCCTGTTATTTTGGTTCATTTTTTAAAATAACACCAAATTTTTCTTCCTCTCTCCTCTCCTCATCCTCACCTATTCCCTTGGAATATTTGCTCTTTTCCCTCTATATATGTGTGGGAGGTCAAGCGATATAATGGAAAGAACTCTGGCCTAAGAGTCAGAGGCCAGTTAGCCATGATCAGGGCAGAGTTAACTTAAGTCAGAGTTAACCATGATCCATGAAGGCAGAAATATGCCATATACCAGGGCCTAGTACAGTGATTTGAACACAGCAGCTGAAAAAAAATGATTTCATTGGAAAAGCAAAAATCCAAATCTATCACTGACTAGTTATGTAACCACCAACCTAGCTACTTAACTTCCTCAAGCCTCAGTTTTCAGGCTTATAACATAGAAATACTACTTACCAAGAGTTGTGGAGAGAAAAACACTCAAGAAAGCACTAAGTGAATATAAACTCTCCATTGCTTGATAATGAAAACATCTTATTCTTCTCTTTTTTACACATATATTATATGATATGTATATTTTAACAATTATTTTATACATATGCATACAAGGTACATTTGCTAGGCATTATTCCAGGGATATTGTGGTAAAATGCAGGGTTCTTATTCCAAGTAACATCCTATTAATTATTTGATCAGTTGGAATTCTGGAAGTTCTAGGCAAAAAATCCATTTCCTCAAAATGAACACATATATACAAATGGAGGAAAAGGTAATGTAAATTACTCAGGAATATCAATACTCTACTATCTCACATTGCTGCCACATATAATATCACAAACACACACACATATACACACATAACTGTGTGGGTATTTGTCTATATATGGATGGATATTAATATGTATGTGTGTATATGCATATATATGTAGCATTTATAATAGCAAGAATTTTAAGGTTTTCAAAGGGCTTTACAAATTTTTATCGCACTTCATGCTTACCACAGATCTGTGAGGTAGGTGCTATTATTATCCCCATGATGAGGAAACTGATGCTTAAGGGATTTATCTGGGGTCACACAGCAAGTAAGTGGCTAATATGAAAATTGATCTTAGGCCTTCCTGACTTCAAATTGAACATCATATGCACTGAATCATCAGAGACATGTGTATATGGGATATCTTTTTCGCTATATCTCTGCCTATATACCTACATACACACATATGTATGTATATATGAGCCCACATTCATTAATCTTTCAAACAAGAACAATATACTTGTAATTTATAATGTACTTTCAATGAGTTAAAAATATATCATACATTCCAAAAAGTCTTACATGTTGTCTTTCCTATTTTTTTGTTCCTCTAGTACTTAGCACAGTTTTTATCACTTAGCAAAGTTTTAATAAATGCTTCTTGACTTGACTTGAACAATATACTTTTTGAAAAAATAGTGCTAGTTGAATAAAAAGTAATTATAGCAATACTAGTACATCCATACAAACATATATGCCTTATCATTTTACATAGTGTTCCAAAAGTTCTAGAGTAGTTTTAAACTTTTGTATCTTAAAATTGCACTAAGCCTACTAGGACTTTGTATATTATTCTGTAGCAAATGTATGTAAATCACATACAAGCACTGTGTAGGTAAAGAGGTTCTCTAGCACTGTGTCAATATGTCTGTGAGTTACTACAAAAAACCTGCATGATTAGAAATGGTCACATAAGCAAGATCCTAAATTTCATCTTGCATATATACATGCATGCATGTGCATGCATATATATATATATATATAAAATATATACATATTTGTATATTATATTAAATTTATATATGTTCATATTTGTTCTACATAGAACTCACATGTAGACAGAGCACTCTATACTGACCATAGAAACCAATATTATATTGTGTGTGCATGTATACATATATGTGTGTGGATATGTTTGTTTATAAATATATGTACACATATACATGTGTGTTCGCCAGTGTCCATATGGAAATATATATATATATATATACACACATGCGTGAATTTTATCATAGTCTTTTCTCTCTATTTATAGTACTTTATATATTATATGTTATATTTATATATAGTATGCATACAGAGAGAATAACAGAAAGGAAAAAGAAAGAGAAGCAAGGAAAGAAAGAAAGAAAGGAGAGAGAAACAGAGAGACAGACAGAGAGAATTATGTATGTATATTTATTTAAAGAGATTATTTAGGATCACATTGATGTGGATAGCCTAATGATAAAGATCACAACTCATCCAGGCCCTCTTACAGAAAAAGAGTATTAAGGACCCTAAGTATATGTTAAGTATTTACTTTCCTTAGTGGCAAAAAGAAATATTTCTATTTAAAAAATCAAGCCTTTTACTTATATTTTTTCTTTCATTTTGCCATTCTTCCATTTTCATCTTTAAAAGCCCTTTGGATGACTTTGATTAGTTTAGGAACTTTCAAACAATTTTTTAGACTAAATTGACTTGCTACTTTTTCTGTTTTATGATATGATACAATTAATAATCTTCCATGATCTTTTCTTCTATCAAATTATAAATTTTATATATCATAGATCTCTGACCTATGTGGCTATTATAGCTCTTAACTATGCACACAGGGCAAGCATTTGTTTAAAGGTACTTTTTAAAAGTGTTTTTAAGTTATTTAATACCTTTGTTATGACAATTAACTTCCAGTTGCTAAAATTCCCATAAGAAATTATTGTAATTATTATGTTGATGTCCTTTCTTCTATACATACACCAATTTAAACCCTGACAACTTATTTAAATGAGTCAGGATCAAGTTGTTTTGATTGTAAGATACATAGGTAGATAGATATTGATAGATAAATAGATAGACAGATAAATGGGGGGGGAGAGAGAGAGAGAGAGAGAGAGAGAGAGAGAGAGAGAGAGAGAGAGAGAGAGAGAGGCAAGGAGGGAAAGAGACAGAGACAAAGAGATAGTAAATAGATATGTGTGCAGGAGTTACAACTATATGTGTGTATTATATTTGTGTGTGTGTGTATATATATATATATATATATATATGTGCATATACGTGTATATGTGCATCTGTGTGTGTATGATTTAATCTAGTTTCATTCTAATTTTTATCTTTTATTTCTTTGTTTATTCCCAAGCATAAAACAAAATAAGCCTGGGAATATAGGCTTGGAAAAAAAATAAGCACATAGTAAAGGCCTGTTGACTTGCTTTGATTTGACTCCTCTAACAGCTAGTTCTGAATATACAGACAGGTAATTCAGGAATGAAATCAGTACTGCAACACATTTTTAAACGATAATATCAATTTCATTTTTGTATTATTATTTGGTATAGGGTTTTTGATTCTCCTTTCAATTAAATGTATTTGTGCTATATAAACATAAAATAGCTCTTTATAAGCTAACAACTTTTCACCTTTCTTATTCCTGATCTACACCATATCGAATGTATATCTTACAGCCCTCACCTATGCCCACCTTTGCATTGAAATCACTATTTATCAAAGTATGTATTGATATAATTTGTAGAGTTCAATTATGTTTTGCATGATTTTTTTTCATGTCCCAATTTTATGCAAATGATTGTGGTTCATAAATTGCAATTATTTTCATGGGGGTCTTTTTTTCAGATACTGATCCTAAACACTGCAATTTGAGATGGTCAAATGTCTTATGAAATTAATATGTTAAATATCCTTAGGGGATCATGACAGATCAACTCCCTTATTTACCTCTCTAAAATGATTTATCAATCCCTTTGGGTAACACAACCTTCAACTCTCATTTATAGCAACTATGTCATAATGGATTCAATACAGTTTATCTAATAGGGGTTCTTAATCTGGAGTTAGTAAATTTTTTTCCTTCATTATTAAGAAAAATTAATTTCATTTCAATTGGTTTCTTTGATAATCTTACATTTTTTTTTATTTAAAAGCATTTTTCTGAGAAATAGTCCATAGGAGGTCCATCACACACACACACACACACACACACATAACCATACCTAAAATAATTAGAGCTTCTATTTTAGTGGTATGCCTTGCTGATGAAAAATGAACAAAGATGTCATGTTGAGAAGTCAATCAGCTAAGTTAAATATTAGAGGGACCTAAATTAAGATTCTTATCTGTCTTATTATTCTTATCTTCCCTTTTGTCTTATTTTCCATTGTTATGCATCAACACTAGAAAAGGAGAAGGTGCCATCCCACATTTGAAGGTCATTCTGTATTTTTTTTTCTTTTTTTCAGGGGATTTCCATGAGTCCATCCCCAAGTAACCACTCTCCTATGGATAGGCCTGTTTTTCTTGTGCTGAGATATTTCTTTTTTTTTTTTTTCATATGTTGGCATTTATTATTTAAGTTCAAGAACAGGTTGTGAAAGGGGTGGGTGTGGGAGAGCCTAGAGGAGAGGGAGGGAAGAGACAGGGAGACTAGAGTCTCTCCTCTGTGTCTGCTCTAGACGGGGTTGATCCTGATTTCTGAGCCTTGGTCCAGGGCACACAACGAAGCACGCAATTAAGATGAGGTTGGGGGGGTACAGGTTTAGGAAAACACAGCGGGGGTAGGGGTGGCCAGAGTTACACATCCAACCAGAGGTGGGGGCTGGGATTCTCCTTGGATCAGCAGCACAGCTTCTTTTTAGGAATTGAAGCATAGTGATAAGTTCCATCCCACTTATTTCAGCTCTTATAAAATATTCTTGTAGTTAAAAGTCTGAGCTAAAGAATTCTTTCATCGCCTCCCTAACTTCTTGTACTTTGCTTCTAGTTTCTTTGAATATGCATCCAATTTGTAAGCTGCCTGCTCAAGAGGTGCTACTTGCTCCTCAATTAGAGTGATCTGATCCAGATAAGGCTGAAGTGCTGCATATTTCTGGTTTAAGTCCTTTAGGTTTCTACTTATGTTTACTGCAATATCTTTCATTTCTAGATACTTCAAGCTAGTCAGTTTGTTCATATTTTCCAGAAGTTTATAGTCTTCACTGGTAGCTGTGAGCTCGCCCGTCAGGTACGTGGCCATTTTGGAGAACATGTCCTGGCACAGCCCCGTGATATCCGCCTTGGCGGGCTCCGTGGCCTCCTCCACTGTCTCCACCACGGCATCGTCTAGGCTGGGGAAGGGAGGTAGGAGAAAGGATGGAGGGAAGGATGGGATGGCGAAGAAAGGGGAAAGGAAGGGGGGAAGGGAGGGGGGAGGGAGGGGAAGGGAGAGGGGCAAGAGTGGAAGGAAAGGGAGAAAAGGGGAAGAGTCGAGATATTTCTTGACAAATAGACTCAGGCGGTGGAGCCAAGATAGTGGCTAGAAAGCAGAGACTTGCATGAGCTCCCCTCCAGGTCCCTCCAAAAACCTATAAAAAATGGTTGTGACCAAATTCTAGAACTGCAGAACCCACAAAATAGCAAAGAGAAGCAGGGATCCAGCCCAGGACATCCTGGATGGTCGCTGGATGAGGTCTATTGTGCACAGAGCAGAAGGGAGCAGAGCTCAGCATGGGTGGCGACAGGACCAACCACACCAGGAGCTGGGCGGAACAGACCCTAGTGCCCTGAGTCAGTGAGCTGTGGCAGTTACCAGACTTCTCAACCCACAAACACAAAAAACAACAGAGAAGGTTAGTGGGAAAAGCTGCAGGGGACAGAGTTATTGGTTCAGCCACGAACCCAGGAGCAGCAAGGGTGGTGCAGCTACAGAACTACAGCTGCAGTTACTTCCGGCCCTAGGCCTACCTGGTAGGAGTAATTAAGTGGCAGATCAGAACAGGAGTGCAGAGCCTGCTTAATATTTGCATCAGGTCTGGGTTGGTGGTTCTTGGGGAAGGAGGAGTGCTGGTGTGGCAGAGCTGGCTGTATAAAAATAGCTCTGAAATCAATGGCACATTCCCTCAAGCTTGGAACGAAGTACTCTTAGTTCTACAAGCACTCATACCCCGACAAAATACTCAAGGGTCAAGTAAGTTGGCTGGGAACATGGCCAGGCAGTGACAACACACTCAGATTCAGTCTCAGACTTTGGAATCTTTCTTTGGTGACAAAGAAGACCAAAACATACAGGCACAAGAAGTCAACAAAGTCAAAGAGCCTACATCAAAAGCCTCCAAGAAAAACATGAACTGGTCTCAGGCCATGGAAGAGCTCAAAAGAGGAGGTCAAAAAGGAGTTGGAAAAGCAAGTTAGAGAAGTAGAGGAAAAATTGGGAAGACAAATGACAATGATGCAAGAAAACCATGAAAAACAAGTCAAGGACTTGCTAAAGGAGACCCAAAAAAATTCTGAAAAAAATATTGAAGAAAACAACACCTTAAAAAATAGACTAGCTCAAATGTCAAAAGAGCTCCAAAAAGACAATGAGGAGAAGAACATCTTGAAAGGCAGAATTACCCAAATGGAAAAGGAGGTCCAAAAGACCACTGAAGAAAATACTACCTTAAAAATGAGATTGGAACAAGTGGAAGCTAGTGACTTTATGAGAAATCAAGATATCATAAAACAGAACCAAAGGAATGAAAAAGTGGAAGACAATGTGAAATATCTCATTAGAAAAACCACTGACCTGGAAAATAGATCCAGGAGAGATAATTTAAAAATTATTGGACTATCTGAAAGCCACGATCAAAAAAAGAACTTAGATATCATCTTTCAAGAAATTATCAAGGAGAACTGCCCTGATATTCTAGAGCCAGAGGGTAAAATAGAAATTGAAAGAATCCACAGATCACCTCCTCAAAAAGATCCCAAAAAGAAAACTCCTAGGAACATTGTTGCCAAATTCCAGAGCTCCCAGATCAAGGAGAAAATACTGCAAGCAGTCAGAAAGAAATAATTTGAGTATTGTGGAAAAACAATCAGGATGACACAGGAACTAGCAGCTTCCACATTAAGGGACTGAAGGGCTTGGAATATGATATTCCGGAGGTCAATGGAGCTAGCATTAAAACCAAGAGTCACCTACCAGGCAAAACTGAGTATCATGCTCCAAGGCAAAATATGGATTTTCAATAAAATAGAGCACTTTCAAGCTTTCTCAGTGAAAAGAGCAAAGCTGAATAGAAAATTTGACTTTCAAACACAAGAATCAAGAGAAGCATGAAAAGGTAAACAAGAAAGAGAAATCATAAGGGACTTACTAAAATTGAACTGTTTTGTTTACATTCCTACATAGAAAGATGATGTGTATGATTCGTGAGACCTCAATATCACAGTAGCTGAAAGAAATATGCATATATATATATATATATATATATACATATATATGTGTGTGTATGCATATATATACATATGTGTGTGTCTATGTATGTATATATGTGGGTGTATGTATTTATATATATATATGCATATACATAGATAGAGGGCACAGGGTGAGTTGAATATGAAGGGATGATATCTAAAAAAATAACATCAAATTAACGGATAAGAGAGGAATATATTGAGAGAGGTAGAAAGGGAGAGATAGAATGGGTAACTTATCTCGCATAAAAGTGGCAAGAAAAGAAAGTTCATTGGAAGTGAAGAATGGTCAGGGGAGGAGGAATGAGTAAATCTTGCTCTCATCGGATTTGACCTGAGCAGGGAATACCGTACACAGTCAATTGGGTATCTTACCCCACAGGAAAGAAGGAGGACAAAGATAAAAAAGGGGGAATGATAGAAGGGAGGGCAGACAGGGGGATGAGGTAATCAAAGACAAACACTTTCGAAAAGGGACAGGGTCAAGGGACAAAATTCAATAAAGGGGGATAGGTTAGGAAGAAGCAAAATATAGTTAGTCTTTCACAACATGAGTATTGTGGAAGGGTTTTACATAATGATACGCATGTGGCCTATGTTGAATTGCTTGCCTTCTTAGGGAGGGTGGGCAGGGAGGGAAGAGGGGAGAGAATTTGGAACTCAAAGTTTTAAAAACAGACGTTCAAAAACAACAACAAAAAAGTTTTTGCATGCAACTAGGAAATAAGATACACAGGCAATGGGGCGTAGAAATTTATCTTGCCCTATAAGAGAAGAAGGGAAAGGGGGATGGGAGGGGAGTGGGGTGACAGATGGGAGGGCTGACTGGGGAACGCGGCAACCAGAATATACTCCATCTTGGAGTGGTGGGGAGAGTAGAAATGGAGAGAAAATTTGTAATTCAAACTCTTGTGAAAATCAATGCTGAAAACTAAATATATTAAGTAAATTAAATATAAAAAAAAATCAAACGTGATGTATCCAAGGTGTTTCTGACAGTGTTTGCCCCTGTTGCACCTCGCGACTTAGCAGCAGCCTTGGTTCTGAACATGCAACATGTGAACTTTGCACTACGCATGCCATCATGCCTGGCCACACAACACTGACAGATGCTATGAGAAACACCTTGGCTCAGATTTGAGACTATTGTCTTTAATAAATGGTAAAAATTATATGTATACGGAAGAATTGTTTTAAAATAAATTTATTTATGATTTATAAAAAAAAGAAAAAAGAAGACACAAGTAGAGCAATTTTTGAGTATCTTATTCAACTTTATAATATAAATATATTTATATCTTAAAATTTTTGTTTTTGTTGCCGATTGTCGTTTACAAAAAAAAAAAAATACTGTACAAATGTTAAAGAAAAAAGGGAGGATTATTTTAAAAGGAAAAAAAAAGAAAAAAAGATTCAGTCTTTTTATCGATCATAAGCAAAGCTTTTGCACCATGGTAGAAATGGGCTGCCAAAGCTTTCTTTTCACTTGGAGAATCCAGGATCACCTCCAGGTGCCATGATGAGTCAAGAGAGATAGAGAGAGATAGAGAGAGGAAGACAGAGAGAGAGAGACAGAGAGAGACAGAGACAAAGAGACAGAGACAGAAACAGAGACAGACAGAGACAGAGATATGCAGAGACAGACAGAGACAGACAGAGACAGACAGAGACAGAGAGTCAGAGAGAAGCAGAGAGAGCTATAAATTTATAGAAGCAAATTAAATGTATTAGATATGAATTAAGTATCCAGACATAATATAAATATATGTACATAATATTTGTATTGAAGAGAGTACTCTCCTTACAATAAGATCTAGATTAAAAGCCTACTTCTGATAATAACTTGCTTTGTGAGCAATAATTTAACCTTTTTTATTCTCAGTGTTCTCATCTGTTAAAAGGTGATACCTTCTGCAGCAGTTACCTTATAAGGCTGTTGTGAAGATCAAATGAGATAATCTATTTAATTCATTTTAAAACCTTAAACATTTAAATAAATATCAATTGTTATTATTGATTTCATTTTTTATAATTTTTAGAAATAATACATCCTCCCGTTAATATTGAATCATCAGGTAATGAGGTTGTCACATGAATGAATTTTTACTTCTGAGTTAGTCTTTGAGTGTATTGGGCTGGTCATTATACCGTATCTTTTATTCACTTTGCTGCCTCCTGTTTTTGGAGTCAATTTTCCCATTTCCCCTGGTTTGCATTCATCTCTATTATTAAAAAATCTCTGCCCAGAATAGCTCCTGCATATTTCTTTTCTTTCATAATCTCATTTTATTTCATGCCTATTTTTCTAAGGTTGTTTTGCTTAGCTCCTTCCCATCAGTAGTATTTACACCTCCTCTCAAATTAGTATCATCTAACACAATTAATGTTCTGCTTATAACTCTTCTAGGTAATAAAGATGTCAGCAGAAACCAGGTATGATACCAATTCTGTTGGGCACTTTTCTCAACTCATTTTTTTTTGTTTCATATTACCCTTTGTCTACATATTTCAGATCATTTTAACCCACTTTCTCAGCTCCCATCCATGCCAATTTAAATTTCTTTTGTATGGAATATATCATCCGATACTGAATTTGATAGGGCATTATAGTTAACATATGCACTGCTATATCAACACCATTATTCATAATAATGATGTCTCATATTTGCCTCATACTTTTCAATGCTTTTTCCCGTACTAGATCTACACAATTGTAGAAAACTCAGATGTCAACAAAAGAATCTATGGTCCCTAATTCACTAAAGCTCATTAATTCTTTCTGGTTCCTAATTTCTAATTCATTTAGGTACTTAGCTATAGCAGTAGATTCAAAATAGTCAGGTATGTTCCAGAGACATGGAGAGGCAAATCAGACTTTGAATACTAATGTTTAATTCTTCCTTCTTCCCTTGTCTCTCTACATTAATACACCCTCTAGAACTAAACAAACAACTCTGAAGACCATCCTTATCTATTACTACACATTTCTCTCCCATGCCAGGTTGCCAGTGAGGTTTTCCAGGAATCTAGAGTACTGAATGAAAGGGCAGGAGGTTGGAGACAGAGATAAGGGAAGAAGTTAATGGAATAAAGAAAGGTGATAAGGGTGATAACCTCAGTTTGGTCTAAAGCTGGGAACATGAGATTCCCACATACAGAGCACTCCAGGGACTGTCAAATGTAATAAGTTCATCTGTTTGCTTACTTATTGATCTGCTATACATACTCTTAAATTCAAAAAATATCATACTTTGTTAAGAAAATAGAGGCAACTTATGGTGAGGTCCCTCTTATCTTCTATTCATCTCAAAATAACTTAATGTCATCTACTATCTCTTCCTTTAAGCTACTTATGAGGAGGTGGTTTTTGTCCTCACCAAAGCCAACCTGTCCACATGCCCTTGATTTCAGCACCTCCCTTCTTCTTATATAAATTGTCCCTTTAATTATCACCTAACTAGGTGTTCCCCACATTTCTGACTTGAGCTCTCTACCCTTTCCTCTCCATACTCTCTGATTTTCATCAACTCATGTGTTTTATGATCATCTTTATGGTGATAACTCAAAATTCTACATATACAGCTGCAGTCTCTTCCCTGATTTTCAATTCCATATCATCAACTATTAGACACGTCAAACTGAATATCCCAGAAATAACTCAAACTCAACATGTCCAAAAGAGAATTCATGATTCTTCTCCCCAAGCAAATTCCCCCTTTAACTTTATTTCTTTTGAAGACATCATACTTCTTCAAGTTTCCCAGGTTCATAACATGGGAGTTACAGTCAAATGTTCATTCTTTTTCGTAACATATACCCAAACAGTTTCCATATCTTGCCATGTCTACCTCTATAACATGTATCATATCATACTATTACTTCTCTGTACTCACATAGTTATGACCTTATTCAGGACATTATTCACCTATCAAATAAAAGGAAAAGTTAAATGAATTACAAGAGGAAATAGAGAATAAAATCATACTAATGGGGGACCTCAATTCACCCTTTTCAGAACTAGATAAATTTAACTATTAAAAAATAAGAAACAATTCAAGGAGAGAAATAGTATTTTAGTGAAGTTATATAGGACAGAACTCTGAAGAAGACTGAATGGGAATAGAAAAGAGTATGCTTTTTTCTGAATTCTAAATGCCACCTTCATAAAACTTGACTGTGTACTAAGGCATAAAAATCTCACAAATAAATGCAGAAGAACAAATGTGTTAAGTGCACCTTTTGGACCACAATACAGTAAAAAAAAATTACTGTGAGGAAGAGCCTTAGAAGCATAGATTAAAAGTGAATCAGAATTTTAAAAATCTAATCCTAAATAGTTAGTTGGTCAAAGAAAGAAATCATATAAACAATCAATATTTTCATTAAATATGCTGACAATAGTGAGACAACATACCAACATTTGTAGGACACAGCCAAAGCAGTATTTGGGACAAATTTTAAATCTCTAAACACATCAATAAAGGAAAAAAAAGAGCAGTTCAGTGAATTGAGCATTTTATTTAAAAAAACTAGAAAAAGTAAAAATTAAAAATATTCAATTAAATTACAAAATAGAAATTCTGAAAATCAAAGGAGAGATTAATAAAATTTAAACAAAAGAACTATTGAAAGTTTTTTTTAAACTGATTTTATCTTTTCCACTTCCAAGAGCCAAGATGGTGCAATAAGAAGTAAATCTCTCTCACTCTCTTTTATTGACCTCTGAAAGCCTAGAAAATACTGCCCCAGGTAAAATCTTGGAACAGCTGAGGTGGCAGAAAGAAGGAGAACAGCAATCTTGTAGCCCGGGAAGCTTGGGATTAAAGGGAAAGGCCCCTCTCCTTCATGGGGAGCAGGAGCATCATAGAACAGGAGGTGACCCAGCAATCCAGCATCAAGCCCCACTCAGCAAACTAGAGGGAGATCCTGAGCCCCAGGGTGGTGGAGCAGGCAGGCACCAGCACCAGGACCCCTGAGTGCCTCAGCACAGGCAGGGGAACTGGTGGACATCAGCTCAGAAAACCACTGTGTGTGCCAGCATTCTCCAGCAGCCAAATCTCCTGGTGCTTCAGGACAATTACAGGAAGCACAACTCCAGGAGGCACAGGTCTAGGCTGGCAGACATCTTCCAACAGCCAAACATTTGAGTGCAAAGCTGGGTGAGCAGGCATCCCCCCAGGGTTAGACTCCCCACACCCACCCTGAGAGCTCCAGTGTTGCTGATCCCAACTCAGCAGGTAAGATGCCAGACCCCTACAGGCCAGCACCTGAGGCCCTAACACACAAAGCCAGTGACCAGGTCCCAGGCTCCCACCACATGAAGCTTAGGTCAGTGCCCCCTGAACTCCAGCAGGAGAGCCCAACTATAAAAGGAAGAAAATAGGCAAATATATTGAGCAAAAAGCAGAAATAAACAATGACTACATATTCTTATTATGGAGATAGGGAAGATGAAGGGACAAATTCAGAAGAGGAAAACATTGTCAATATGCCCACATCCAAAAACTCAAAGGGGAATATGAACTGATCTCAAGCCCAAAAAAGTGTTCTTAGAAAAGCTCAAAAAGGATTTTAAAAGTCAAATTAGAGAGGTAGAAGAAAAATTGGGAAAAGAAATGAAAGGTATGAAAGAGAGCATCAATAGCTTGCAAAAGAAAGGACAAAAATTAACAGTGGAAAACAAGTTTTTAAAAAATATATAATTGGCCAAATGGGGGAAAAAATTACTCTGAAGAAAGTAATTCCTTAAAAAATACAATTGGCTAAATTGAAAAAGGTACACTGAAGAAAACAAGTCTTTAAAAAGTAGAATTGACCAAATGGAAAAAGAGGCTCAAAAACTCACTGAAGAGAACTCCTTAAAAGATAAAATGGACCAAATGGAAAAGGAGGTACAAAATCTAATAGAAGTAAACAATTCATTAAAAACTAGAATTGGGCAACAGGAAATTAATGACTCAATGAGGTATTAAGAGTCCAACAGAAACAAAAGAACGAAACAAAAAATAGAAGAAAACCTAAAGTACCTCATTGGTAAAACAATTGACCTGGACAATAGATCTACGAGAAACAATTTTAAAATTATTGGTCTACTTGAAAAACATGATGAAAAAAGCAGCCTGGACAGCATCTTTCAGGAAATCATCAAGGAAAATTGCCCTGAGGTCCTAGAACCAGAAGGTAAAAGAGCTATTGAAAGAATCCACTGATCACCTACTGAAAGAGATTCCAAACTGAAAATGCCGAGGAATATTGTAGCCAAATTCCAAAATTACCACATCAAAGACAAACTATTACAAGCAGCCAGAAAGAAACAATTTAAATATTATGGAACCACAGTCAAGATTATGCAGGAGCTTGCAGCTTCTACATTAAAAGATCAGAGGGTGTGGAATATGATATTCCATAAGGCAAAGGAGTTTGGATGACAACCAAGAATCAACTACCAAGCAGAAATGAGCATAATTTTTCACAGAAGATGGATATTCAAAGAAATAGGGGACTTCCAAACCTTCCTGATGAAAAGACCAGAGCTCAAAAGAAAATTTGGTCTTCAAATACAAGACTCAAGAAAGGCATAGAAAGGTAAACAGGAAAGAAAAAAATGTTATTATTAAAGGCAAACTGTTTACATCTCTACAGGGGAAGTGACACTTGTAACTCTTCAGAACTGTATTATTACAACATTTAAAAGGTGTATACACAGACAGAGGGTGTATGTACAAGTTGACTTTGATGTGATGGTAAAATATCTAATGAAGTGGTGAAAAGGGGTTGTACTGGGAGAAGAAAAAAGTAGGAAGCAGGGCAGCTAAGTGGTGCAGTAAGTAGAGCACTGGCCCTGGAGTCAGGAGGATCTGAGTTCAAATTCAGCCTCAGACATCTGACACACTTACTAGCTGTGTGATCTTGGGCAAGTCACTTGACCCCAATTGACTTGCCTTCCCCCTCCAAAAAAAAAAAGAGAAAAGGAGGAGGCATACAAGGGTGACATACATCACATGAAATGCACCTAAAACTATTACAGTAGAGGAAAAGTGGGGAGGGAGATGAGCATTGTTTGAACCTTATTCTCATCAGATTTGGCTCAAAGGGGGAATAACATAGTCAATTAGGTTTAGAAATCTAACTTGCCCTATTGGAAGTAGAAGGGGAAATAAAAGGGAGGGGGTGGATAGAAGGGAGGGAAGAAGTAGTAAGTATAAAGGGGAAGAAAAGGGAGGGGGCTGATAGAAAGGAGGGCATATTGAGAGAGGTGGTGGTTGAAAGCAAAACTCTAGTGAGGAGGGAAAAGAAGAAAGGAGAGAGAAAAGCATAAACAGGGGAAAAAATAAGATAAAGAGTAAGACACATATGGTAATCATAACTGTGAATGAGAGTGGGGTAAATTGTCCCATAAAATGGAAAGGGATAGCAGAGTAGATTAAGAACCATAATTCTACCATATATTGTTTACAAGAAACACATTTGAAGGAGAGGGATGCACACAGAGTAAAGGTAAAAGGCTGGGGCAGACTATATCATGCTTCAGCTGAAGTAAAAAAAAAAAAAAAAACAAAAAAAAAAAAACAGGGGTAGCAGTCCTGATCTCAGACAAAGCAAAAAGGACCCATGTGTACAAAAATATTTGTAATATCTCTTTTTGTGGCATCAAAGAATTGGAAATTGAGGGGATATACATCAATTGGGGATTGCTGAACAAATTGTGGTATAGGAATATAATGGAATACTATTGAATACTACTATGCTATAAGAAATGATGAGCAGGTGGACTTCAGAAAAACCTGGAAAGACTTATAGGAACTGATGATGAGTGAAATGAGCAGAACCAGCAGGACACTGTAAACAGTAACAGCAACAGCTTGATGACTGAGTTCGAAGACTTAGCTCTTCTCAGCAATGCAAGGACCTAAGACAACTCTAAAAGACTCAATATGGAAAATGCTATCTACATCCAGAAAAAGAACTTTGGAGTTTGAATGCAGACGGAAGGATACTATAAGCTCTCCTTTTCTTTTGCTGTTTTGTTTTTTCTTCTTTCTTGTCTTTAATTCCCATTACTTCTTATTCTTCTTTACATCATGACTAATGTAAAAATATGCTTAATATGAATGTATATGTAGAGCCTATATCAGATTACACACAGTCTTGGGGAGGGGGAGAAAATTAAAACTCAAAATCTTATGGAAGTGAAAGTTGAAAATTAAAAATGTATTAATTATATAAAAAGAATTTTTTTAAAAACTAAGAGCTGATGTTATGAAAGAGAAAACAATAAAATAAATAAAGAAATCATTAATTTAAAAAGAAAAAAAAGAAAACTCAATTACCATTGTCAAAATGAAAACAGCACTGAAGATGAAATTAAAGCAAAAAAGCTGTTTTGGCCAATTATATGCTGATAAAACTGAAAATCTAAATGAAATGGAAATATTTTGTAAATGAATATTTACAAAAATAAAAATTGCCTGGATTAACTGAAGAGAACATCAAATACTTATATAACTATATAAAAAAGAAATTCAACAAGCCATTAATGAGCTCCCAAAGGCAAAAAAATACTCAGTATCAGATGAATTTACAAATAAATTTTACCAAATATTTAATAAACAATTAATTACAATACTATATAAACCATTTTTTTAAAAGTAAGCAATGAATTTTAACAAATTCCTTCTATGACACAAATATGATTTTGATACCTAAGCCAGAAAGAACAAAAACAAAAAATTCTATAGACCAATTTCTCTAAAGAATATTGAAACAACATTGTTAAATAAAACACTATCAAGGAGCCTAAGGTAATATATCACAAAGAATATGAAGGCAATCAATGAAAAAAAAATGTGAAGAAAAGAGATCTAGCAATGCCAGATTTCAAACTATATTACAAAGTCACAATCATCAAAAAGAAGCTAGTACTATCAAATAAATAGTGATTGATTAGTGGAATATATTAGATATATAATGTACTGAGGTAAATGACCAAAATAATCTAGTATTTTTATAAATCCCAAAATCAAAGATTTCAGGGCAGAAACAAAGGATTCATAAAAAAAAAATCTCGGAAAACTGGAAAGAAGTCTGGCAGACATAGACCAGTTTCTCATGATTTAAACATAAAGGGTGATATTGTAAGTGAGTTAAGGGAGCATAAAAAAAGCTTGTCAGGTCTATCAATAAGGGATGAATTTATGAAGATGAGAGAGCAGACTGTGGGGGTAAAAGGAATAATTTTGGTTACATGCAATTAAAAATGTTTTGCACAAACAAAACTAATGCAGACAGAATTTGAAGGAGAATGGCAAAGTGGAAAAAAAAATCATAGCAGTTTTACCTGATAAAGACCCCATTTCTCGAATATATTGGGAACTGAGCCAAATGAATAAAAATAAGAGCTATTCTCCAACTGATAAGTGATATATTAAGTGTCATTTTCAGCAGAAATCAGAACTATCAATAGATATATAAAATCACTACTAATTAATAAAATATAAATATAAACTACTTTGAGGTACCACTTCACATCTATCAGACTGGTGAAAATTACATAAAAAGAACAGGTAAAATACTGGAGAGCATGTAGGAAGCAAAAACAGGTACAACAATGTGCTATTGGTGGAATTGAGAACTTGTCCAATCATTCTTGAGAACCATTTGGATTATATGCAAAGGGTTATAAGAGTGAATACTTTTTGTCCCAGCAATACCACTACTAAGTCTGTATCCTAAAGAAATTAAAGAATAAGGAAAAGAGCTTATATGTCCAAAAATATCTAAAGCAATTCATTTTGTGGTGAGAAAGAATTGAAAGTTGAGGGGATGCTCACTAGTAAGCAATGTCTAAAAAAGATGTGGTATATGATTATAATGGAATTTTGAGATCAGGATTGCTACCTCTGCTTTTTTTTTTTTTTAACTTCAGCTAAAGCATAATATATTCTGCTTCAGCCTTTTACCTTTACTCTGTGTGTATTCCTCTGTTTAAAATTGTACTATAATAATTTATACTATAAGAATTGACAACAGAATGGTTTTAGGAATACCTGGGAAAACTTATATTAGCTGGTGGAAAGTAAAGTGAGTAGAAGAAGTAGAGCATCGTTTAAAGTTACAGCAATATAATAATAATAATAATAATAATAATCAACTTGAGAGATAGCTACTCTGATAAATACAATGATCCATTAGAATTCTAATGCACTCATGATTAAAAATGCTATCTACCTCCAAAGTGAGAACTAATTACCTCTGAATGCAGATCAAAGCATATTTTTCCTCTTTATTTTTCTTGGTTTCCTTTTTATTCTTTTTCTTTGCATCATGGCTAATATGGAAATGTAATTTACATGACTTCATATGTATAATGCGTATTATATTGCTTTCCTTTTCTATTAGTTGAAGGAGAGAGAGAAGGAGGGGGACTATTAGGAACTTAAAATTTAAAAATAAGAACGTTAAAAAAGAAGGTCTATCTTTCCTGATGATAATAATACTTGGGGTGTGGGCTGAGTAGTATATTGGTATTGGAAGCAAGAATAATAATAAATGTAAAAATCTGAACTCTCTATTTCTAAGCTTGCCTATTTTTTTAAATTTAGTTTGTCCTCCCTGAGATTTCTTCAGACTTCACTCTAAAGTCATCTGAAAGAAAATAATTTGTAAAAATCAACACAGCCTAGTGGATTGTGCTGAAGTGAACATTGCCACAAGAGCCTAGGAGAAGAATCCTGACCCTGAGGACACAATCTTGAGTGATGGGAACTGGAGTAAATAAAAAAGTAATGAAACTCTCCAGAATGATCCTATTTGTGTATTGCACTGTAAAACCATCCCTCTTAGAGGGATTAAAATTGGTATTGGATCTGGCAATGTGAGATGAGAAAAGTTCTTTAGGCATATAGTGTATGTTCATAGGAAATTATTTTGGAAAAAAAAACTGCCTTAGCTAATTAACTCAGTCACTGCTTTGTGCAATAAGACATATCTATATGTACAGAGTTTTAATAATCATTCATTCATTCACTCATTCATCTATTAATTAATTGAAAATGCATGTATATACCTACTCTTTTCCTCAAGAAAATAAAAGTTTTAATCTTTAACAAAGATTTATTTTCTTTATGATAATAATAACTAACACATGGTGTTTGAACAACTATGTGAGGTAGGTTCTATTATTGCTCTGTTACAGATGAGGAAACTGAAGTTAGAAGTTGTTAAATGACTTTTCATTGATTACAATCTAGTAAGTTGATGAGACAATTTCTGAAATCAAATCTGTTCTGATTTTACATCTATTGGCCTACTATACCTCCTAGATCCCTCGTAATGATAGATCTTTAAAAAGACACTTTTTTAAAAATACAATTAACAAAAATAATTTATATTTATTCATTGCGTTGTCTTCTTTTTCTTTAGGTCAGAGGGAGAAAAAAGTCTTCCTGTGGTATCTATGTGTTATACTACTATTATGTTTATTTCTTCAACAGAAACTACTGTCTAACATTTAGCACATTCTTTACTTTTCATAATTGTTTTGCTAGCTATAATAGATAATTTAAGAAATTATCAGCTTAGTTACTTGATATAATCTCAGTCAATTCTACTTCTAGAGAGCAAACCAATTATCTGAAAGGTCCTTAAAGTACCAGAAGTGCACAACATTGAAGTATTCTTATTTGTAGAAACAGTATTTGCTCTTCTCATCTATTGTATTTTTACCAAAATCTGTTGATTTTTTAAAAAATTTTTCTTTCACCTACTTCTCCATCTTCCTTCTTTTCTGAATGCAGTGAGGGGGAAATATATGTATGTATATACATATGGATGTGTATATACATTTGTGTATGTGTATGTATATGTATGTTAGGTGTATATGTATGTGTGTGCATGTGTGTATATGTATATGAATATATACATATACCATTTTCTGGAGGAGCTAGGTGGTACAGTGGGTATAGCACCAGGCCTGGAGTCAGAAAGACCTGAGTTCAAATCTGGCCTCAGACACTTATTAGCTGTGTGACCCTGGGCAAACCACTTAACACTATTTTCCTCAGTTTTCTCATCTCTAAAATGAACTAGAGAAGGAAATGACAAAGCACTCCAATATATTTGTCAAGAAAACCCCAAACGAGGTCATGAAAAGTCAGACATGAGTGAAAAATGACTGAGGTAACTATTTTCTACTTCTTACACTATGTTATATGTGCCATTTAAAAAAATTGGATAGGTTTTGATTATTCTAAAGTGTCCCTAACTTATTTAGAAACCAGACTTGTAATAATCCAGTGGCAAGAGAAGTAGATTTTTAAGTATGAACACATACATGGGTTCAAATCTTGACTATTCTATATACTCCCTTCAAGAATTTTGGCAAATTTCGAGACCTAAATTTCTTATCTATAAACAGATGAGTTGGCAAATTACAGGTTGCCACTAAGATTTCTCCAAATCATAAATATATTTATATATTTATTTACCTCTATATTTACCCTGAAGCCTTCCATTTATCCCTTCCCTCTCACCTTAGCAGTCAATCTCCATAATGCATCTCCCTACACCCTCCTCTTGTCTACCCTTATTTACTACCATCCAAATTCAGGTCCTACTTACACCGCTACTATCCAGGTTCAGGCCCTCATATTCTCTCCTGTTATGGACTTGCAGTACTAGGAACTGCAAAAGCTGCAAAGAGGATAATTTAACCAATAAAAGGGAAAAAAATAAAAATTAAAAACTAGAGCTTTTCAAAATAGTAATGTGTTGCCTCTGCAAGGAGTGGGATTTTCAGAAGAGATCTCTTTTTTAGGTGTGAGTTATACTACAATAGGGGTTCTTAACCTGTGTGATATTATGTACCCATTTTGAAGTCCAGTGAAGTCTATCAACCTTTTATCAGAATGTTTTTAAAAGTTTAAATAAAATACACAAGGTTACCAAGGAAAGCAGACATATTGAAATAAAGTTGTCAAAAAAAAAAAACCAAATTCACAGACACCCCTAACATACTGGACTATTTGATTTCTATTGCTTTGAGGATTTGGAAATACTAGTCTTTTTTTTCCAGTGTCTCCCTTTCTCAATCTGTTCTATACCCAAATACTGGCATAATTTTCCCTATGAACAAGTCTGAAATTTTCAATAGCCCTCCTCCAAAACAATCAATGATTCTCTTTTGCTTCTAGGGTAAGATGCAAACTCTTTACACCAATATTCAAGATCCTCCAGATGAACTCTACAATCCATACAAACTGAACTACTAATGGCTCCCTCACTTTGTCTTGCTCTCTTCTGCATTTTTGCAGGCTCTTTATACATTATGCCTAGAATATATTCTTACTCATTTCTGCCTGTTAAAATCTGGCTGTCCCTACAAGGCCTTCATCAACATGCTTGTCCTCCACAAAGCTTTCCTTGACATTGCTGCTTAAATGATCTCTCATATTGATGTTTCTATTGCCATTATCATTATCTACCTTATATTTATTTGTATACATGTTGTATCCCTCTGTTAGGGCTTGGGTAGTGTGTTTGTGTGTGTGTGTGTGTGTGTGTGTGTATTTCGTGTTTGTATTCCCATACCTTAGAAAAATAAATCTTCCTTTAGTTAGTAATTAATAAATGTTTGGTGAATAGATTTTAAGGTTTCTCCAAGTAAGGGAGCCTTGTGAATAAAGGTGGAGAAGCAGGAATGTAGTTGCAATTCATGCTATAGTGAATAATCCAGTCCATTATAAAATTATTATATAGTTATAGAAAGTAATCATAGAACCAGAAAAAAAACAGTTTACATTAAGGAGTAATGGAAACTAATTCTGGAAAGGTCCAGGCTTAAATTATAGCTTAAAAAGAACTTAGAATAGGTAGAAATTAGGATTTCCTGGTAGTATACTTCATCATTCTTTATCTTCAGTGTTTTCCTCTTCCACTTAGAAATTGCTCTTTTGAGTGACATAATTTACATCCCTATAGTTACTCAAAAGGCAAGGATATAGTCTCACTCTTCCAGTTAAGAGAATATGCTTTTTTAAAAGTGTATTTTGTGCAGAGATGTCTGCAAAAAAAATAATAAGTGCTGATTTCATATTTGTTTACTTAGAAAATGTAACAAGGAAATAGCACCATGTTTCATCGATGCATATTTCTATTGTTTTTTTTTCAAGCGGGCAAGTTTGCACTGTAATTTTTTTCAGGTACTGTATAATAAATTCTTTACTCAATGGCCTGTTTAAATATCTCTAATTACTCTGTTTACTTTGTCTAATGACATTTAAAAAGTCTATTATCCTATGTGCTTTTCTGCATCCCTAAATGAAGTTCTAACGAGTCTAAAGTCCTTAAGTGTGTAGATAAGGAACATAAATGTAAACTGCAGCAAAGAGATTTTGCCCATTTTGCATTATCTCTTGTTATGAAACAATTGCACATTTTACATTAAATTCATGTTCTTGAGCAATTGGAGACTGTACAGGGGTTCATTATATTCCTTATTAGCTAAATTTCCATATGAGTATCATGCTGGTAAATATCATCTGCTATGTCATAAATTTTACTTAAATTAATACAAACAGTAATGCTTTATTAGCATATATGATAGATCATATTTTAAATAATCATTTGATTCAAGGGATTCTGTGCTGAATCTTACATTCGCTCCCTCAAATTACTCTCAATATGCATCTTCTGCCATCTTCACCTTATATGAATCTTTGGGGAACTAGAGTCAGTTGGTACCACTGTTCAAACTTCATAGCTACTTTCCTCTACAAGATGAAAGCTATATATTTTAAGTGAAATTTACAAATACTGGTTGTCTGTGAAGTATTAATTGTAGCCCCACTTCTAGGTTGAAATCTCGTAATTCCTATTCCATGAGGATTCAATTGCATCATGTTCAACAAGCACTTATTAAGTGCCTGTTATATACCAGACCTTGTGCTAGACACTGGAGATAGAAAGACAAAAGTGAAATAGTCCCTGTCCTCAAAAAACTTACACTCTTCTGAGAGAAATAAAATATATACAGGTAAGTAAAATTAAAATATACAAATGAAGTAATTACAAATAATTTGTAGGGAAGGGAGAGGTAAAAATAGATTTTTATTTCTTTACTTAGTTCTTAGGATTATTTGAACTTTGAAACTGGAGTAAACTTTAGAAGTTAATGATTCCAACAATATAACTTTCAATATTATGTTTATAGGATCATAGAATTTGAAATAAAAGGTAGCTAAGATGTCATCGTCATTTTAGAAATGAGGAAACTGAGGCCCAGGGAAATAGAAGAACTTGCCCAGAGTCATAAAGTGACCTAATGGAATAGCCAAGACTAAAACATTAAAACAGGCTTATGTCTTAATAGGGGGACAATATAGTATCAACAATTATGTTTTCTGTACGTTGACAGAATTCTTTGATTTCTTTGTTCAAAATCTAAATGCTTTGATAATGAATGGTGAAAACCCTCTCTACTAGCCTGGAAGCACCTGGAAGGCATGGGTTATGTTTTGTCTCAAATTCATAGACAGAGAGGTACTTACATACATTCATACATACATATACACATACACACATATATTTAATATATGTATATAACATATGTAGCATATTTTATGATACATATATTATATATCAGACAATTTCTTTACCACTGTCCCTCATTGATCTTCCATCACTTTGAATCTATGGACTTTATTTGTACAAACCCTGTTGCCAATTGTATTTCTATCATCTAACAATATCCAGGTTAATCATCCAACTTACTCAATTATTTAGCTTGTATTAGCTCACATTCTTCCTTTCTGTTCTGTCCCTCACCATTATTCTCATGGACCTCAATATTCATGTTGATGACTCCTTTCTTGATCTGATCCTGCAATTCTTCAATTTCAATAACCATTTCTATACCAAACTAGCCACACTGCCTAAGTCATACCTTAAACTTCACAAACTCTCAGGACTTTGAAATTTCATGATCTCTCTACAACCTCCCATCTTTCTATTTTGCCTACTCCTTTATTAACATTAAACCTCTTCACCTTCATAATTAATTCTAAGTGATTCAATAATCCCAATTTTCCAAATTCATATTATTTCATTTACCTTGATCATGTGGCTACTACTTGTATATTTCAGCTTAGAATGCTTTACTCTCATGACCCCCTCACTCTTGACATGAAAATCTTCACCTTGAGGTAACTAATCGATACTGTCCCATATATCTATTGTTAATAGGGGATTGTTATTTGTCAATAAAAAAGGAATCATAAAATTGACTCCAACTATCATACTTCCATTGTAAATAAACTTATCTGAACCCTCAGGATTTCCCTTCTGATATGCCCTTATCCTTTCTGTTGAATAGGATTTTCCCTCTTTCTTTATACTCTATACAGGTGGTAGAGATAACTAAGTCTTCTACCTTATGAACAAGACTGAGACCATTCAGAACGAACTCATACCTCCTCTCCTCAATTTCCGAAATTCCTCAGCATCACTCACATAATACACACCTTCCCTCTAGGAACAAAATGTGCACACATAAGCTTAATAACACTATCTGTGCCTTGTTCCCATTGCATGCTAGATGGCCCATTACCTTTTTCTAGCACCCATCACTTTCTTCAATCTCTTCTTCATTAGAACCTCCCTTTCAGTTGCCTATAAATATGTTCAGATCTCCCAAAACATAACAGCAAAAAGCTTTCTATTGACATCTTTTCTGAAATTAGCTGGCACTACTTCCCTCACCACTCCTTCACAATCAATATTCTTAAAAATGTTTCTACATCTCCTTTTCATACTCATTTCTTAATTCTTACTAATCTGATTTCTCCCCTAAACATCCTACTGGAAAAAATGGCCACTTCCTTAATGGCCACTAATGATCCTAATTTCAAAAATACTATAGGTATGCTAGAAAGTCTCTGTTCCTATTATTTCAGAGGAAGCAAATTTTCATTATTCTCCTAAGTCACCTTCTTCCATCTCCTTTTCTTGCTACACACCCTTTTCAAGATATCTTAGTCTATCCAGAATGTTCTTTATAAATTGCCCAACATTTGCCATTTCGTATTGCTAAGAATTTACTCATGTAATGTTCCATGATGGATCAGAGGTCCAGACCAAAAAAATCAGCATTTTGAGTTCTAGTACCTTTTCTCTTGATGATCCCTATGCCTGGAATATACTTCCTCCCTCCCCTTCTTCATCTGTTGAATTCCTACTCATTTTTCAAAGCAGACACCTTTCAGTTTAGAATTCTGAATATATTGCCTCTGGGAAATTTTTAGGAATTAACTTCAAAACAACATTCTTTCTTTTTTTTTCAAACTTTATATTGAGCCCTATTCCTAGTGAATACCTTTAATCACCTTCACAGGTTTGGGCTTCACTCCTTCATCTTTGTACATGATGGGGTCAACAATCATGCCTTATACCATTTCAAAAACTCCTTACAACTACTCAGAAAATGGCATTTGTTGCCTTAAGGTACCCTTCATTTGGGGGTTTCAGATGTTAGAGGGGAAAAGCTATATTTCAAAAGTGATTAGACCAGACTAGTAAAGAATGGACTTCAATTTAAGGAACCTTCCAGATCCTACAGAACTTATGCCTCTAAATGCATTTGGACACAGTTGTTCTACTTTTCAGGAACCTATTGAGTTCTTCAGATTCTATTATTTTGTAAATATAAATTCTCCTATGGTTCCTGCAGGAATACCTTCTCTAATTAGACTTTCACTCCTGAATAAAGATGACCTTTTTAGTAGCTTGACTAGTGTGAGACTCCCAACACACTCACTGCTCCTTAGAAGCGTAGAGAGCACTCATCCAGGACCCCACTGAGACTTTTGTCACGACCTTGTGTTCTGAAATGTCTAACCTCATGATATGTTAACTCATAAAGGGTCATGGGACTGTGAAGGGGTAGGCCAAATTACTCAAGACTCTAAACCTAACTTTGTTCCAAATACTTCTGCATAGTTTGATCAGTTTGGGGAAGTTATGATACTGCCTAAACACAATGAATTAATTAGCTTGGATGAAGTTTGCTGCTATCATCCACTTTCATCTACTAATGTACTTACACAGACTCCTTTCTGCATCCTGGTCAAAGCTATGAAAGTTCCTCCAGTCCATTCCCAGCTTATTCATTAGCAACACAACACTTAACAAAGGTAAGCCCTTATAACTTGTGAATATCTATTTCTTCCCATCCACATCAGATAATTCCTGAGTAAAATTCATGATGGACATACAAATCTTTGTGAATAAGTGGGACATATTAGAACTCCCTTCACTGTGACAACCAATTCTTGATTGTCTGCTTTGGCCCATCTGTTTCTAAGTCTGGAATCTAAATTTCCTAATCAGGTAATATAGCAAATTCTACCTCTGCGTAGCTTTAGAGGTTGCATGAGACCTAATGTAACATATAGCCAAACCAGGATGCTCTCTATAGTATTACTAAAGAGTTATCAGTAAGCCTTTGTTAAAGACCATCAATCAAAAGGAACCCATTGCCTCTTGAGGCAGTTCATGTAATTTTAAATAAATCTACTTTTAGGAAGTTATATTTACATCAAACTTAAATCTTCCTCTGTCTGACTTTCACCCTTTAGCTATCTCCAGAGTATTATGGATCCAGCTTGGCAATAAGGTGGCATGGCTAGCATGCTGCTGGCATAAATAGACTGCCTCAGGGAGAGACTTTAAAAAAATGAAACTGACATTTTCCAACACTTTCTTCTCTTCTTCATATTGCTTTCCTGAACTTATTATGCACAAACTTGTCTGCTAACTTCATTCCACTACTTCAAACTCCATTTACCAACCCACTGCTCAGTCCTCTGAGAGATTTTGATTTCATTTTGTCCTTCAGATGTTCTCTCATTCTAGGCCTATTAATAGCCCAGAGTCACAAACAAGCAGAAGGTCCTTGCCCCTCAAGGGAATGGGGACTGGGCTGAAAATTGTTAAATCTCCAGTTAAATAACTCTTACACTGATAAAGCATAGGAGGAAATAAGGAACATATATCAAAGACTTCTAAACATCTTGCCCTCTTCTCCTTCTTGTTCTTTTCCTAATTAGAAATATTGATAAGGAGTTTGGGGTTTAGATTTTTGGTTTGTTTTTGTTATTGTTATCTTTGAAATGCCCTCTGATCCTTTGTGATTAAAACTATTTGGAAAAAAGGTTATTACCTTTCCACATGTTTGCACACTATTATGAAATGCAGAAATTAATCTAACATTGGTTTAAATTGATGAGAGCTCTTTGGTAGGCAAGGAACTGTGAACCATTGGATCTCTATACCTCCAAAATTAAAATCAACTGGCTTTTCACTACTTTACTTTCATTGTTTATATCTCCTGTTATTTCTACCATAGAGATATTATTTTAGTTAATGCTTCCATTATTTGTAATGATAAAGTATATAGAATAATATTCCATGATTACACAAAAACTATGAATATCATTTCATTTTCAGAAAAAAAAGGCTTTGCCACTATTATTCCTTTACCTGATCTTTACCTAAAAACAGAAGGGTAACCCTGTCATTTTCTTTACTTCTAGTCTACCAGAGTATTATTCCAGTTAAAGAGCCCTTCTGGAGTCCTGCAGGGGGATATAAAGTGGCAGAAACTTCAGTGATGGACCTTGGACAGTTGACAGCTGTCAGTTTAGCAATAGTGAGGGACTACAATGAGCTAGTATGTGACAGAGATCTGAAGTGTATTTCTATGAAGACTGCACTTATTTCCTGTCACTTCTATCTTTTACATGCCACAGAAATCTGCATAAGCCAACACTTATATAGTACTGATAAAAGGTTTATTTCCAAGTGTTTCTGTCGTATGGACCTTGTCAAAATTAAATAAGTTTTGGCATCTGTCCCACATGTACACTTTAGATCAAAATCATTTCAATTGGCTATCTGCAAAGTCTAAATTTACAAGAACACTGAGAGTACTATTATCAGTATTAATAATCAAAATGATAGCTTGCATTTCTATAGGGCTTTAGAGTTTTTTTAAACATAAGTTAGCTTATTTGAATCCAATGGCCAGCAATAATGATTCCTACCATTTTATAGGTGAGGAAATGATATTTAGAGAGTTTCAGTGACTTATCTACCGTCACAGGAAGTGCTCTAGCCAGGAATTGACTAAAAGAATGCAAGTTCAGTGTTGTCTCCACTACTTTGGATTCAGCTTTGACTTTTTCCCCTCCTCTTTTCCCTTCACATATAATTGTTATTGATATTACTGTCATATAGGGTTTAGTAGTGAGAGAGTCAATTTAAGGAAACATTTAGGGGCAGCTAGGTAGTGCACTGAGTAGAGCTCCAGCTCTGGAGTCAGGAGGACCTGAGTTCAAATCTGACCTCAGACACTTGACACTTAGTAGCTGTGTGACCTTGAACGAGTCATTTAACCCCAATTTTCCTGCCTTCCTCCCTCCAAAAAAAATTTAAAAAAACACTTCGCAGTTTCCTAACTTACAAAGTTATGTTGATCTTACCTTTGCAATATTTTTCTAGTTTATCTTTCTTTCCACCATCATGACAAGGTTAGGGTCATCACATTATTTCAAGACTGATATTCTAAATTGGCATCATGATCTTTACTCTTTCTTCCCTCCAATTCATGTCATATGTCATGTAATTCCAGAGTAATCTTCCTAAAATACAATTCTGACCATGTCAATTTCTTGATCAAAATATTTCAAAGATCCTCTCATTTACGGAATTATATTCAGATGAATTAACCTAACATTCATCATTGCCTTATTTTTGCAATGTATTTGTCAAATTATTAAACTATATTATAATAATATATCAGATGATAAATTCTATTTGGTCAAAGGCTATAGCTTATCTAGACTATGTGACTCTCCAAACACTTGACAGTGCTTTGGCACACAATAGAAACATAATAAAAGTATATTGAATTGAATCTCCCTCTACTAACCCCTATATGATAGTAATGATGTGAAAGATAACAATAATCATTTAAGTAGAATTTTAAGATGTAAGCAGCTCTTTCCACATGAAAATCCTAAGGTAGGAACAGCAACTGTTAGAATTATTTGCAGTTGAAGACATTGAAGCTAAAACAGGCTAAATGACTTTCTGAAGATAATGCAGTTTATGATATAGGATTTGAATCCAGTATTATCTCCTATAGAACACATAGCCTCTTTATACATTCAGTTTGCTTCAACATGTTCAGTACATTAGTAAATCAAGTCAAATCAACAAGGCTTTATTAAAGGCCTCAATTCGTCAGACGCTGTGCTTAGTTCCGTGGATACAAAGAAAGGAAAAAATACATCCTGCTGTTAAGTTGTTCACAATCACATGGAGGAGTGAAGATGCAAAAAATAAAAATAAGTAAAAAAAAACTATACACACCAAGATAGATAAGGAATAAATTGGAAGTAATTGCAAAGGAAGATTATTATTAGCAATAAGAGACAGTGGGAAAAGCTTTATGCAGAACATAGGAATTAGTTGAGTTTTGAAGAAGGCCATGACAGCCAGGAGGAAGAGACAAGAAGAGAATATCATTCTGGCAAGGAGAGCAACCGGTGAAAATTCACAGTCAGTCAATATTGTATGACTAATAACAAGAAGTCCATTGTCACTGAATTATAGAACACCTGGAGGAAAATAAGAAATAAGAAGACTGATTATGTAAGAATGGGTGAGGACATGAAAGACTTTAAAAGCCATACAGAGAGATTATTTTATCTTTGACCCTGGAAGTAATAGAGAGCCATCGAAGCTTTTCAGAAGTAAGTTAACATGACCATATTTGATCACGTATCTAATCAAGGTATGCAAGATCACATTTAGCAACATGACTGAGAGATGAGTGTAGGGTGTACTGCAGTAGGGAAAGATTTAAGTCTGGAAGCCAAACTAAAAGGCTTTTGTATTAGTCTAGTAACAAAATAATGGGAGCCTATACCAGGATAATGGTAGTGTTGGAGGACAGTGTCACTGGAAATCAAAAGACCAAGAAAAAGAGAAAGGTATCACAAGATTGAAGAAGAACAAATGTTACCTTGAATTTCCTAGAAAAATGAGATAAAAATTTGAAAAGAACAATTCAATGAGCTCAAATTATATTCCAGAGATAATCAAAGGGATTATTGAGATATTTGGTACACAGCTAGAAAGGGAAATAAGATTGGCTTGACGTAGAACAGATCATGCCAAACTAAATTCATTTTCTTTATTTGACAGAATTAATAACTAGTAAATGAAAGGAATGTCATGGATGTAATTTGCCTAGATTTGATTCAAACTCTTGAAAGAGCACATCATTCTATCTTACTAGAGAAGATGGAGAGATATTCAGACCAGACTGAATGACTAGACTGAAAGCACAGCTATTAATGGTTCAATGTGAACATTACAAGAGGTCAACACTGGACTACTCCAGGGATCTGTGCTTGTGCCTGTGCCATTTAACATTTTTATCAATGAATTAGATATAAGTATATGTGGCAAAGCCATAAAATGAATGGCATAAAGCTAGGATGGATAGCAGGATATTAAAATGAAGATCCTTTCCTATAAAGTTTGGATTTGATGGCTTCTGAGGTTCCTTACGATTTTCGAATTCTGTGATCATTTAAATATTATATGCTGAAATACAATTCTAATCTGTCTGGGGCTTCCAAATACTTGAATAATCAGCAGATAATCATGAAGTTTTTTGAATAAAATGAAAAACGGTAGAGTGAACACAGAGCACCAACCATAGTCAAAGCTCAGCTCCAACTGTTTCCAACACAGCCTGTGTGACCTGTGCCAAATCATGTAAGCTCTCTGGTATTCAGCTGTTTGTTTTTTTTTTTTTAAAGTAAAATGATAAGGTTAGACTAGATGGTCCCTCGAGCTCCCTTCTAAATCAAAATCTATTATACTAAAAGGAAAATAGAGAAAACATTCCTCAATCACATTTGAGCTAATCATCACCATCTCCTCCATATCATGACTATATCTCTATCTGATCTTTGTTCCAAATACAAAAATTTCTCAAACTTCAAGCTTCTAGCTCTTAACAACAAGAAGGTTATTCATTTTGCTTAACAGAGCATAGAGATACATGTTCTCAATTTTTTTCTATGCCAATGGAAGAAATAAATGTCTCTTTCCACTAACAAAAGGCATTTCATATCTTACTTTAAGTGTTTGTGGTTTTCTTATCTAATCACAACCCAGGGGAGAATTAGACTATTTTTAATTTTTACTCATTCATCTACTTTTATTTGCCACAAAGCCCAGGGTTTTCATTAACAACATTTTTGCAGCAGCAACAACAACAACAACTTATGTAACAAATGACTTTGATATTGAACATTAAGAACAGACATAAAACCAGAATAGGAAGATACAGAAGATACAACAGTGACAACAGTAACATCTGCCAGGAAAACTGAAACATTCAACTGGTTGAAATGCTGGCCATTTTTCCCCCTAGATGTAACAACTAAACTGGCCTCCGGCAATACATGCTATAAATTGTATAGTTTCCACTTACTTCTTTTATGGGACACTGGAAGTTTACTTAAAAGAATCCCTGGGATTTGAACAGCAAGTATTCTCAATTATTTCCTAAGCATATGCATAGGAAACTTCTCTAGGGTAGAAATAAACTTAACAAAGCCCATTTTACTCAAAACAAGCCATTCCCAGGAAGAGAAGGTAATTTCCTCTGATAGAGAAACGTGGTAACTTGTGAGCTAAACAAGGAGGTAAAACAGTTATTGGGTTAATGCTCCATTTTATTGCTTTGGTAAACAACTTTAATATTTCAAATTAGGATTAATGTATAAAATTCTACCAAAATATGAAGTTGCATATCAATTTTCATCATATGTCTACTTAAGGAAAAAATAATAAAAAGAAGGTTTATGAGAGGTTGGGGAATCATTTAATATTTCCTTCCTACCTTCTCTTCTACCCTGTCTATGCTTTTCAAATAGAAGTTCTGTTAGAGAGTGTATATTTTTCAAGGTGAGAGGTCATGTCTATTTCATTAACTCTATATCATACTCAGTAAAGCACTGGAAAATGGATTTAATTTGTAGCAGAAATGGTGTCTCTGTGATTATGATATGACAATACACCCAGGTGAAAATTGGAAAAAATTTAAGAACCTGATGCTTTGTGTGTGGATAAAATGTTAGATTTGTAGTCAGGAAGACTTCAGTTTCTATCCTGTCTCAGATACTTAGTTAACTAACAAATTAGTCAAAAAATATTTGTTAAGCACCTACTAAGTGCCAGGCAACGTGCTAAATGCTAGAGATGGAAAAAAGAGGCAAAAGACATTCCCTGCTTTCAGAGGAGCAGTGAGGTGGTAGAATGAATGGAGCAATGGACCTGAAGTCAGGAAGACTTCATTTCAAATATAATCCCAAACATTTATTAGTTGCGTGATCCTGGGGAAATCACTTAACTGTTGTTTGTCTCAGTTTTCTTACCTTTAAAATGAGGTTGATCATAATAGTATTTACCTCCAAGGGTTATGGTGGAGATCAAATAAGATAACAATTATAAAGCACTTAGCACAGTGCCTGACACATAGTAGGTACTATATGTTAACTATTACATTAAAGGAGCTCGCACTCTAATAGTTGTTGTTGATCAGTCATTTCCAATTCTTTGTGTACACATTTGGGTTTTTCTCGCCAAAGATATGTGAGTGGTTTGCCATTTCCTTCTTCAGCTCATTTTTCAGATATGGAACCAAGGCAAACAGTGTTTAGTGATGTGTCCATAATCACACAGGTAGTAAGCGTGTATCAACAAGGTTGCTAGCAGCTGCTGTGGAGGTGAAAGACCAACAACAAGAGAACACAGGATGGCTGCTAGCACAGTATCTTTGATCTGCTTTTTTAAGGAAAGCAACTATAAGGAGTTTACAATCTCACTTTAATTAAATATACATATATCGTTCACTTAGTTCAGGGGAAAAGCCAGCACTCTGAGCTTCAGAGAGAATACAAACAGAAATTATAAGCATATGTTTATAAACAGAGCAAATAAACACAAACCAGTAGACAGGCTTCTAACTGTGTAACTATAGCAATATATACAATCAGCAGAGAGAGAAGCACCAACATCTGAGTTTTCAAAGCTACAAGGCTCTGTGACAGTTACCCAGAGTCTCATCTGGTCAAATCACAGAACACTCTTCCATTGAGTGAGAGCGCCAAAACAAAACACCAATCTCAGAACTTCTATACTCTTCTCAGGGTCAGAGGGGGTCACAACCATGGGACTCAAACCCATATGACCTAGGCTTTATTGTTACTTAAATGCTTCTTCAGGGTCAGAGGGCATCAAGCTATGAGACTCAAACCCATGTGAACTATGCTTTCTTGTTTATTAATCAGGTCATCAAAGACTCTTGATTCAATCAAAGAAACAAAGACAAGACTCATCAAAGGCAATTGATTACCTCAGTGCTGAGAAGCACTCAAACAAAAAGCAGCAAAACATCCCACTTTGATTGCCATTACATTTGAAACGCAAGACTCAAAGGTACTTGATTACCTTAGCATTCCAAAAGAGAAAATATTAAAAAAAAAAAGTCCCACCCTTCTTACTATTACAAAGTTTGGGGCATAATTTGAACTCATATCTTCCTTACTCTGAGCCAGGTGCTCTATCCACACTACTATCTAGTTGGGGAAGCCATAAACAAATATAATCAAACAAGCTATGTGCAAGATATATAGGAAATAATTAAGATAGAGAAGGTCCTATCATTAAGAGTGATTGTTAAAAGCTTCCTATAGAAGGAGAAACTTTAGTTTAACTAAGTTTAGTTCAGAAGATGACACTTAATGGAAGACAAGAAAGATAGATTTGAAGAGAGAAAACATTCTAGGCATCAGGTTCATTCAGAGAAAATACCCAGAGCTTAGAGATGGAGAGTTTTATTTGTGAAACAGCAAGGAAACCATTTTTACTAGATCAAAGAACACGTATTGGGGAGTGAGGTATAAGAAGACTGGAAAGGTAGGAAGTAGCTAGGTTACGAAAGGCTTTGGGTGCCAAGCAGATAATTGTATATTTGATCCCAAAAGTGATAGGGAGCTATTGGAGTTTATTGACTAGGGAAGTTGCATGATCAGACTTGTGCTTTAGGAAAATCACTTCAGTAGCTCAATCGAAAATGGTTAGGAGTTAAGAGAGACTTGAGGCAGGCAGGCACAAAAGCAGTCTTTTGCAATAGTTCAGGAATGAGGTGTTGAGGGCCTAAACAAGAATGGCAGTATCAAGGAGAGAAAGAGTTACATTCAAGAGATTGTGCAAAGGTGAAATCCATAGGCCTGGACAATGGATTGGAAGTATAGGGCAAGAGGTAGTGAGGAGTCCAGGATGACAGGAAGTCTAAGAGTGTAGGATGATGGTGACGTCTTCCACATTAAAATGGAAGGTAAGAGGTAAGAGAATTTAGGGGGAAAGATATTGAGTTCTGTTTTGCCCATGTTGAGTTTAAAATGTCTACTGGACATCTAGTTTAAGATGTCTGAAAGATATCGAAGATATGAAAATGAAGGTTAGCAGAGAGGTTGAGGCAGGATAGGTAGATTTGAAAATCATCCTCATGGAGATGAGAGATGATAAGTAAAGTAGTATGGAAGAAGAGAAGAAGAAGGACAGATTCCTGTGGTTCACCTATTGTTAGACAGTGTAATCTGAAAAAGAATATAGAAAAGGATACTGGGAAAATATTGTCAGAGAGATAGGAGGAGAACCAAAAAAGAGAAGTAGTTGCAAATTTAGAGAGAAGGGAGTATCAAGGAGGAGAGGATGATCAACAGTATAGAAAACCAGTTTAGAAGAATAAGGAAGGAGAAAAAGCCATTGAATTTGGCTACTAAGATTATTAATAACTTTGGACAGAGTATTTTAGTTGGAATGATGAAGTCAGAAGTTGGATTGTAAGGGGTTAAGGAGAGAATGAGAGAAGACAAAGTGGAGGCACTTAGCGCAGATGGCCTTTTCAAATTTAGCTACAAAGGACAGAAGAGTTATGGGATGATTAAGTGCAGATTTTTTCAGGATTGGGGAGAGGTGAGCATGGTTTTTTGCAGTAAGAAATGAGCCAATAGATGCATAGAGATGGAAAATGAGTGTATGAGTACATGAGAAAGAGAGAGAAAGAGTGAGAGACAGGCAGACAGACAGGCAGAGACAGACAGAGACAGACAGATACAGAGAGAGACAGAGAGAGAAAAACAGAGACAGAGAGAAAAATAGAGAGACAGAGAAAGAGACAGAAATAGAGAGACAGGCAGAGAGAGACAAAGAGACGGAGAGAGGAATTTGTTGGAGGAGGTAGGAAGAATAGGATTACTTGATCAGGTAGAGGTGTTAGCCTTGGTAAAGAGTAAGGTGACTATCATATGAGACAAAAGTGAAGGAGGAGAAAGTAGCAGAAATCATACATGTTATATGAGATGAGGTAGAGGGGAGAAGAGGGAGCTCATGGTGAATGGCCTCATTTTTTTCTGTAAAGTATGAAACAGATTTCTTAGCTGAGAAGGTGGGGTGAGGGGAAGCTATGAGTAGTTTGAGGAAGATGAAAAGCTCTGGAAGCTGCTGCTGAGAGTGAATATAGAGTTGATAAGTCAGGTATAGGAGTAGCTATGCAACCCTAGATAAGTCAATTAACCTCTCTCATCCTTATTTTCTTAATCTGTAAAATGGGAAATACATATACATGCACATACACACACACACACACACACACACACACACACGTGTGTGTGTGTCTGTGTGTGTGTGTGTGTGTGTGTGTGTGTATATATTTCATAGAGTTGTATGAATCAATCAGGACAGACCAGACCCAGAGTCAGCTGGCCAGAACAGGCCTTGGGGACATGAATCAGTGAGCTGTGGCAGTTACCAGACTTCTCAACCCACAAAGGCCAAGGAGCAGGTTAGAGGGAAACTGCAGAATCCAGTTCAGAGCCCTCTGATCACCAGCCCTGGGGGTGGAAGAAGTAGGGCAGCCATGCTGGTGGCAGCAGCAGGAGGCTGCTCCCAGAGCTACAATATCAGCTGCTTCCTGAGTCCCTGGCTGACACTGTGGGAGGAATCTAGCAGCAGATCAGAGTGGGAGTTCAAGGAGTGCTTTGTGGCCACAGAGGCAGTTTCTCTTGCTGTGCCCTTGCTTGCATCTGGATTGTGGTCCTGGTTGGCAGTTCTTAGGGGAGGAGGAGCACTGCGGTGACAGAGCCGGGGGTGATGGTGGAGTAGAAGTAGCTCTGAAAACAGCAGTGCTTGGACCCTAAAGCTTGGGACAAAGTACTCTCTACTCTACAAGCAGTCATACACTGACAAAAAGCTCAAGGGTTAAGTAGTTGGCTGGGAACATGAACAGGCAGCAAAAATGAACTCAGACTCAAACTCAAACTCTAGATTCCTTTTTTGGTGACAAAGAAGATCAAAACATACAGCCAGAAGAAGTCAAGAAAGTCAAAGAGCCTACATCAAAAGCCTCCAAGAAAAATATGAATTGGTCTCAGGCCATGGAGGAGCTCAAAAAGGATTTGGAAAAGCAAGTTAGAGAAGTAGAGGAAAAATTGGGAAGAGAAATAAGAGTGATGCAAGAAACCATGAAAAACAAGTCAATGACTTGCTAAAGGAGACACAAAAAAATACTGAAGAAAATAACACCTTAAAATAGACTAACCCAAATGTCAAAAAAGCTCCAAAAAAGCAACGAGGAGAAGAATGCCCTGAAATGCAGAATTAGCCAAATGGAAAAGGAGGTCCAAAAGACCACTGAATAAAATACAACCTTAAAAATTAGATTGGAGCAAGTGGAAGCTAGTGACTTTATGAGAAATCAATATATTATTAAACAGAAGCAAAGCAATGAAAAAATGGAAAATGTCAAATATCTCCTTGGAAAAACCACTGACCTGGAGAATAGATCCAGGACAGATAATTTAAAAATTATTGGACTATCTGAAAGCCATGATCAAAAAAGATCCTAGACATTATCTTTCAAGAAATTATCAAGGAGAACTGCCTTGATATCCTAGAACCAGAGGGTAAAATAGAAATCGAAAGAATCCACCAATTGCCTTTTGAAAAAGATCCCAAAGAGAAAACTCTTAGGAATATTCTTGCCAAATTCCAGAGTTTCCAGGTCAAGGAGAAAATACTGCAAGCAGCCAGAAAGAAACAATTTGAATACTGTGGAAACACAATCAGGATATCACAAGATATAGCAGCTTCTACATTAAGGGATCGTAGGGCTTGGAATATGATAGTCCGAATGTCAAAGGAGCTAGGATTAAAACCAAGAATCACTTACCCAACAAAATTGAGTATAATGCTCCAAGGCGAAATATGGATTTTCAATAAAATAGTGGACTTTCAAGCTTTGTCAATGAAAAGACCACAGGTGAATAGAAAATTTGACTTTCAAACACAAGAATCAAGAGAAGCATGAAAAGGTAAACAAGAAAGAGAATTCATAAGGGCCTTACTAAAGTTGAACTATTTTGTTTACATTCCTACATGGAAAGATGATGTATAGAGAGAGAGAGAGAGAGAGAGAGAGAGAGAGAGAGAGAGAGAGACAGAAGGCACAGGGTGAGTTGAATATGAAGGGCTGATATCTAAAAATAAAATCAAATTAAGGGGTGACAGAGGAATATATTGAGAGAAGGAGAAAGGGAGAGATAGAATGGGGTAAATTATCTCACATAAAAGTGGCAAGAAAAAGCAGTTCTATTGGAAGGGAAGAGGGGGCAGGTGAGGAGGAATGAGTGAATCTTGCTCTCGTTGGATTCAACTTGAGGAGGGAATACCTTACACACTCAATTGGGTATCTTACCCCACAGGAAAGAAGGAGAAAAGGGATAAAAAAGGGTGGGGATGATAGAAGGGAGGGCAGATAAGGGGAGGAGGTAATCAGAAGCAAACACTTTTGAAAAGGGACAGGGTCAAGGGAGAAAATTGAATAAAGGGGGACAGTTTAGGAAGGAAGGAAATATAGTTAGCCTTTCACAACATGAGCATTGTGGAAGTGTTTTACATAATGATACATGTGTGATCTATGTTGACTTGCTTGCCTTCCTAGGGAGGGTGGGTGGGAAGGGAAGAGGGGAGAGAATTTGGAACTCAAACTTTTAAAAGTAGATGCTTAAAAAAAGTTGTTTTTGCATACATCTGGGAAACAAGATATATAGAGAATGGAGTGCAGAAATCCATCCTGCTGTACAAGAAAATAAGGGTAAAGGGGAAGAGGGGAATGGGGTGAAAGAAGGGAGCGCTGACTGGGGAATGAGGTAATCAGAATATATGCCATCTTGGAATGGGGGAGAGGGTAGAAATGGGGAGAAAATTTGTAACTCAAAATCTTGTGGAAATCAATGTTGAAAACTAAAATATTAAATCAAAATGATAAAAAAAAAACAAAATTTAACATTTTATATATATTTGTTAAACAATTATCTATGAAGGAACTGACCAAATTTATGACCCTTACTCCCAAAGGTTACTCTACTATTACCAAAGGATAGTTAATAATTTCTTACTATAAATTGAGATTGAGAAAGATTAAGTGCCTAGCCCACAAAGCTGAGATATTCTAAACCCCAAATTTAAATCTCTTATCATGCTGATTCCCTAACCGGAACTGTAATTACCCCTCATTCTTGCAACACAAATTTTCTGATGCACTTTTCATTTGTGTCTAAGTACAAGGTTAGTTTTCAGGTGCTGAATGATTTGAGACATGCAGATGTATAAATCAGACAGGAATTAAAAATGTCCTTCATTCCTTAATGTCTCCTTTCTCAATGGCTTAGTGAGAAAAGTCAGAGAAAGAGGTAAGAAAGAAAAAAGTGCCAAAATCCAACAGTTTTTATACCATTTATAATTATTAATTTAATTATAATAATAAAAGCCACCATTTTAAAAAGCACTTTAAGGTTTGCAAATTGTCTCATTTGATTCTCATATCAAACCTATGAGGTAGATAGCATTATCATCCCTGTTTCACAGATGAGTTAAAATGGATAATGAGAAAGATTGCAACTTTCTCAGGGTCAAACATCTAACAATTATCTGAGGCAGGATTTGAACTCAGGTTTTCCTGACTATGAATTCATCACTTTATCCAACATGTCAGCTTACTATAATTTGGTTTTGTTTGTTTTTAAATTGAACTGGAAGATGATATATAACTGAAGGAATTGAACAACATCCAAAAATATATTCTCACTGTAAGTAAAACCAGATTTTTTAAAAAAAAAGGATAATACAATAGGATAGTCACTTTTCAAGTGTTTTTTGTTTATTTTTTTAAGAAACAAATAAGAAGTTGAAGGAAATGGTTTTATCATATTGCTAAAAAAAAACAAGAAATACAATTTCATGGAACATCTATTCATGATACCTTAAAGTCACTACAGTTAGCCTAAGGAAAAAGACTACCGTACTTCAATTTAATACAAAAAATATTTAAGTTCCTACTAAGTACAAGATACTTTATGAGAAGTAGCAGAAAGCATACATGTGATATGAGATGAGAGAGAGGGGAGAAGAGGGAACACATGGTGAATTGCCTTTTAAAGGAGGTGAAGGGCTAGAAAAATTCCCTCCATGCTAAATCAAGTTCTAGGAAATGGTCAAGGACTCTATGGATGTCAGTTTCTGTTCCCCGAGAAGATACTAGTTTATTGAAATCAGGAACCGTTTGATATGTGTAGAGGGGTGTGTGTGTGTGTGTGTGTGTGTGTGTGTGTGTGTGTGTTGTCAACATAGCTCCAGACATATGATAGCACCTTAAACATAGTAGTTACTTGATAAAAGCCTGAACTGAATTCCTCAACTGTCAAAACAAACATGCACACATTTGGATAGCCGATTGCATTAACTGGTTGTAAAAAAAGTCGAGATAAGACTAAACTAGAAGGAAGGTTAAAATTGAAAAGAAAAACATATTTGTGGTTATAGTAACTACAAAATGCCCTGTATAAGCAGATTATGAAACACTCACAAACACACAAACACACAGCATTTCTAAGGAGAGGCACACCAAAGACTGCCATGATTTAGAAGTCAATCATTTGCAAAATTTCAAAGAGAGATGATAATGTGACAAACATATCACTGTTATAAAATAATGAAAATCAACTGGAGACTATAGAGAACCCAGATTAAAATCTAGCTCATTTGACAAATGCATAAAATAAGACCTCAGAATAATACATTTTGCCCCAAATTTACCTGACTAAAATTTCTTTATGAAATATCCCAGACAAATATTCATGCCGTAATTTCTTAAAGATCTCCAGTGAATAAGACCTACTACTTCACATGACAACCAATTCCCCTTTGGAGCAGCTCTCTATATTAAAAAGTTATTTTTATTTCACTCCTTCCCTCCTTTCTTCCTTCTTTCCTTCCTTTCTTCCTTCCTTCCTTCGTTCTTTCCTTCCTTCTGTCCTTCCTTCTGTCCTTCCTTCCTTCCTTCTTTCCTTCCTTCCTTCTTTTCCTCTCTTTCTTTTATCCTTCTTTTCTTTCTCTTCCAAATAATCATCACCTAAATATTCTCTACCATGACTCCCAATCTTGTTCACTAATATCCCAAACTACACCTTCTTGATATGCATTGTCAACTCTTTCCTCATTAATTTTCCTGCTTATTTTAGATACTATGTGCCCATCCAGAAGCTGTGTAGGGATGTAATCATGAGAAGCAGGCAGAAAAGAAACAGTGACTAAACCATAAAATCAAGTGCCAAAGTATTTAAATAATTGGAATTGACTGATTTTGATATTTATTATATTAATATTATTTGAGATGTAAACAGAGCTTTAATTTTACTTCAGGCTGCTATCTAGAAATGAATTTATTTTTTTCCAAAGGGTACGCTATCACAATATTTAATGGCTTGCAATAAAATATAAACTATAGGTTGAGCTTACAGAGATGCTTGATTATTATGACACATATTTAAATTTTCCAAACATTATTTCAGAAAAAAGGCAAATATTTGCAAAGAAATGAAAGTAACATATCATCCAGGGAGATACTGAAATCTCCACTTCCAAAATAAGCAGTTCCTAATAGGCACAAGGAATTGAGTTTGGTGCTCAGGACAGAAAGGTAAAAATGAAAGAGTTCCTGTCCTCAGGGAGCCTACATTCTCCCAGGGGAAGGTGGAGTAGGAAAATATCTCAACAGACAAATGAATACAAGATAATTTAAAGAGGCAGAGATTAGTAACAACTTGACCAGAAGGCAGTAGGAAGATATGAAATCACACACATCTCTGACAGAGAAAGTAGTTGATTGATTCCTCAGGAATCCTTACTGTCAATTGACACTACTCAGAAACAGTTCTAAGTTGAAAATTACAATGGTCTTTAGAGAGGTATTGTCTCTAAAATGTTATCATCTGCACCTAGCCTATATAATTTATTTGCTGATATTAAATATAGACAAAAGGAAAGTCCTTAATATATTACAATGCAACCTGCAAACATATGCTCATTGAACTTATATGGATTTTCAAGAAATACAGAGCTATAAATGATCTTACCTAGATGCAGATAACCATAAAATAATGTATTATTTAAAAGTTATGAAGAAAATCAAGATTGCAAAATGTATTCTGAGTCATTTCAGATCTGGAGAAGTTCTCTATGACTAGACTGCTTCTCAAGTCATTTAACCGGTGTGTGTGTGTATGTGTGTGTGTGTGTGTGTGTGTATGTGTGTGTGTATGTGTGTAGGGGATAGCTATGTGGCAGAGTGGATAAAATACAAGGCCTGGAGACAGGAAATTTCGTCTTCCTGAGTTCAAATCTGGCCTTAAGCCTATTTGCCTTAGTTTCCATATTCATAAAATGATGTGGAGAAGAAAATGACAGATCACTCCATTATTTTTGCCAAGAAAACCCCAAATGGGCTAAAAAAGAGTAAGACACAACTGAACAATGACTATAGATAGATATAGATAGGTAGATAAGATACTTACACACACACGCGCGCACACGCACACACATACACACAGATGGGAGGATATAGCATTTCCATAGTCTACGTTAAATGTGAACTGATTCCCTGATCTATAATTGCCTAGAAATATTACAGAAAAAATGCTATTGTTTATATCTGGGCCACTAGAACATATCAATCATAAATCCTGTGTTTCAGGGCACATTTATAGCATTTTGTGCCAATTGGATGTCAAACAGCTGGTAGAATCTTTAAACCAAATCCCCCTTATTAAAAAAAATGAAGTCATTATTATTGTATAAGTTTCCAAGGTTTTTGAAACTCTCAAACCTCTCTATATCAACCTTAAAACAGAAAAAGAGTCATTGAAAAATATGGTGAAGGGAACAAGACTATGTTTAAAAAAAAGGTAAGGAAGAGGCAGAATCGGGATATGAGAAAATAGAAAACAAATGATGCCACTTCCCAGCAGAGATATTGATATACACATTAATGTGTTACTGGAATAAGCCCAGAAGCAATGAAAGAATCAATGTGGGTTTGATCCCACACTGTAAGTATCTCTTTCCTCCACCAAGAGTGTAATGTGCAACCACTCATCAAAAACCATCTTGGAACACTTTTTTCTTTTCACCTCCAATTTGTTCATATCTATATCTAGAATAGACTGAATTCAACTAGCTATACATAAGAGCCTTATAATCAAATATCTTTCCCAAATACTCACACTGATCTCAGAATAATAGACTACCTATTTTGGTAGAAGGTTTGATTTGGAGCAGGAATATAGTGTTTGAGAAACTTATGTGATTGTTAAACCTTATCATTTCCTAGGTTAGTGCATCCCAAGAGTCATTTACATTTACCACAGCTATATAGCAAAAAATTTAATGCAATAAAAAAAAATTCACTTACCAGTCAAAATCTCACTGACTTCATCCACATTTACCAATACAATGTTCTTCTTGCATAAAACTGGAAGTTGAGGAAGAAACTGGATTGCTGAGGGACCAAAGCAGATTTTAGTTGAAAATCATTTTACCTCTGTAGCACAAACTCCATTTAGAATCAGTAGCTGGGAGTACCAAGTAACAAGAAAACAACAAAATAATAGCCATCTGTCTCCCCTTTAAAACATTCTCAACTTCCTTAAAAGCAAGAGAGGTCTGTGCCACTCTTCATTTTTAATAAGAATAAATTGGTTTAGAAGGTTATCTTTGCTGTTGAAATGCTGTAGTCTGCAACCATACAAAAATGAATTACAAAGATAGGAGATACTTAAAACTTGGGAAAGGAGCCAAGAAAGATAATAAAATAGTATTATTGGTCTTTTTTATGGTTTATGAACCATAGTATAGGGAAAGACCAATGTTGGTACATGGACAATCAACAATTCTTAAAATTTCAACTTTCTACCTAACCACACTATATCATTTATTTAAAACAAAAATAACCAATTTATTCTAATAAAAGATTCAGAATAATTCATCAATCAGCATTTATTATTGGTCAGTAGTTTTTCAGTCATGTCTGATTCTTTGTGACCCCATTTGGGGTTTTCTTGACAAAGATACTGGAGTGGCTTGCCATTTCCTTCTTCAGCCTGTTTTACAGATGAAACAGGGTCAAACAGTTTTAAGTGACTTGTCTAGGGTCACACATATACAAAATAATTATAAAGAAATTTGGAGGAATCAGGAAAGGACTCTTGAAGAAGTTAGCACCTTACTTCTCTTGAATAGAACTAAGTATTCTAAGAGGTAGAGATGGAGAAGGACAGCATTCCAGGCAAAGGCCTGGGGAGGTTAAAGGTGGAATATTTTGTCAAGATAACAGCAAATAGAAGATAAGAATTTTCTAATTAGTAATCAAGGAAAGAAGTTGGGAAGAGATTGCTGAATAGATAAATGTGTGCTGGGGATGATGGGATTTTACTTAGGGGCCAGGTTTTTATTAAGTCTCAAAAAAGCAGAAGAGAAGATGGATCGGTGACAAAGAACTAGAACACAAAGTATTTAAAAGATTATTTACAAGATTATTCTCAAAATATAATTCATTTTATATTAACAAATATTGAACCACATGCCAACAGTTTCATCCCTAGTAAATATTTATGAGAAAGATCTATGCAGCTATAGAACACATCCTTCAGTGAATTACGAAAAAGGAACAGGCAGCTTTTCAGTAACTCATCTTTCTAATAGACCAATTCTTGATTGTTACATAATCAGACAGAGGTGTCAAGTATATTTATTCTTTGTTGATGAAAATAAAAAGCATTTGTTCAGTAGAAAATAATGTGGCTTTAAAAGCTCTTCTCCCATGAATTTGTTAAGATAATATAAGCTTCTTTGAAAGCTCCAAGCACTGGGATAATTTTTAGCATGGAGCAGTGGAAAGAACACTGGAATTGAAACCATAGGACCCATGTTTGAATCCCAGCTTGGCTATCTATTACCCATGGTCACACAGGTACTCATTTTACTATAGCGAGTGAGTCAATGTACCTTTCAGAGACTCAGTTCTCTCATCTACAAAATGAGAAAGTTACACTAGATAAACTCTAAGTGTCATTCTAGCTCTAAATTTCTGACCAATGATTGTAGGATTCCCATGATCCTCTGATCAGGAATCTGAGCAAAGATTGAAATTAAAACTTCTTTAGCATCATAATCACTGTGTAAAAAAAATTCTTTAGCTTTCAATATCAAGTAAGGCATAGAAAAAGGAGAGAAATGCCTCCCAAAATTGTTTGCAGTTATCAGGAAAAGTTAAAATAGAAGAGGAATTCTCTGTGCTTAGTGAGATTCTCCACCATCATTTAATACAGATTTTTTTTGTTTTTTTCTAAGAGCATGGAATCCTAGAACACTTCAAGACCAACTCAATGATATCCATAGTCACTTAACAAAGATTATTAACACCCACAGGGGGAAAAAAAAGCAACTATATGAATGATCATATTAACTAACATTCACATAGTGCTCTCCTCTGGTTTTAAAGCATTTTACTTCCTGCCTTTCCAGGCTGCTTACATATTACTCAGCTTCAGGTATTCTGTGATCAAGAAACACTGGCTTCCTTGATCTTCTTTGAACATGACATTCCATCTAAAGACTACACAGATTTTCCCTAGATATTTCCAAGCCCTGGAATGTTCTTTCACTCATTATCTATTCCTCCTGGCTTTTCTCATTTATAAATATGTTTGTATTCAGAATCCAAGCAGAACTAGAGTTGAATACATATATATATGCACAATATATATATATATATATATATATATATATATATATATATATATATATGCACAATATATATTATATATATACACACATATATACACACACGTATGTATGGGTATATATGCATATATGTGTGTATATGCATTATACCTGTGTATATTATACACAAGTACACATAATGTATACAAGCATTATACACACACATACCACACAAAGTACAAAGTGTGTGGGTATCTATAAATATATGTGTATATATTTTATATGTGTGTATTATATATGTGTGTATATGTATATATACTTACACATACCTACACATACATACCCATGCACATGTACATATATACATACACTTATGGCACACACACGGCAGATAGCTGGCACTGGGGATCAGGAAGACTCATCATCTTGGATTCAAATCTAGCCTCAGATACTTATTAACTAGGCAAGTCACTTAACCTTTTTTGCCTCAGTTTCCTCATCTTTAAAAGAAGTTGGAGAAGGAAATGGCAAACTATACTAGCATCTTTGCCAAGAAAATAATAAAATGGTGTCACAAAAAGTCAGACATGACTGAAACAGTTCACCAACAACATACTCATACTATCTATATTGCATGTATATGTGTAAACACATATATACATACACATTCATATACATATATGTATGTGCATGTGTGCATGTACATGTGTACATTCACCTCCAGGTCTGTTTGGATTCTAAATGTATCACTCTTTCCATCATGTTGAATAGCTTTTTTCATTTTGGCCAGATTATGGCATGTAGCAACCAAAATAATCTTCCTGAGACACAGCTTTGCCTGCTCAAAAATCCCTCAGCCTATTGTTTAAGGCCCTATGCAATCTGGCTCCGACATATCTTTCTAGCTTTATTTCAGACTATTCCATTTCACAAAATTTATTCTCCAAACTTCCTCTCTAGGTGCTTCTCTTTGGATTTCTGAGACCATAGATAGTATCTTTCCTCTGCCCTGAATATAATCCCTCCTAACTTCTGCCTTTTAGAAGATGTAGTTTCTCTAAGGTTTAGTTCTAATGCTGTCTCCCAGTTAATTGTTACCTGATCCTCCCTTGTTACTGCTTTCCTCCTCCTCAAATTATCTCATCTTATTGATCTTTATACGTGTTACATTCCCCCAACTAGAACGTAAGCCCACAGAAGTGCCATATGCATAGCAGACACCTTATCATTTGCAATTAAATTAAATCAAATTGAATTTAAGGTCACTAGTTCTCCATAGATCCTCTGTGAAGACTATGTGGAAAATAAATTGACAAGTATCGTATGATAAGTGAAGGCTCAGATGATTTGTCATCTCCCAGAAAAAAGGGAGTTACCATGCTAATGTGACTAAAGATTCACTTAAGTTTTAAGAATAAATGTAACCTTAGCCTTCATTTTCCTACTTGTAAACCTAGAAAAATGTTGTGAACTGATATCCCCAAATGTTTATTTTTTTTAAATAGCCCTTGTATTCTCAGCAATATTTTTTAAAAATGCTTTTTTGAAAATATCCTTGGGGGATATCCTTGGGGGGAAATAAACTCCATTGTATAACTGTTTTTCAATCACATATTACTCTTCATGAATACTGAGCACACATTGTAATTAAATCCCCTTTAGGGACATAATCCATTACTTCTAAGATGCGGAAAACGATTCCTCAACTTTCAATTGGGTTGTGATTAAAAGAGAGAGAGAGAGAGAGAGAGAGAGAGAGAGAGAGAGAGAGAGAGAGAGAGAGAGAGAGAGAGAGAGAACAGCTATCTTCCTGCAAGTCATCCCATACGGCAGTCATTATTTCTTATTATCTTTTGTATGCAGGTGTGGTATGAACTCTCATTTTCAAAGAAATAAGTTTGCCATTTCTTTTTTATTTTTTAAAATTGTCCCTTCTCACAGGTTTGTGAATTAATGCCACTTAAATAAACTCCATGCGAAGTTCTAATTGAATGTTTCATTTTGGGACTCTACTTCATGACTGTGTGAATATTTTGAATAAAAGGACCTGGAGCTTCTAAGACTGACTTGATGGAATCTTATGGGGCCATAACAATTCATCATTAAAAAGATAAATAAACTTACTTGGACATTTTTATAAAGACAAAACTTCAATTGTATATTCTGTTCCCTAAAGGAAATCCTTTCTAACCTTCTTACTTCTTCTTGTCACTGTCTTTCTTTTCCCATTTAAGTGATTTTTTTTAATAGGAGGATAGGGACCTTTGTAATTACATGTCATATGTTTTCACATTTCTCTCCTTGTCTAAGTAAGAATAGAAAGACTAGGTGAGAATTAGAAGATAAAATTTTGGGGATCTAGGTCTGCCACTCTCTGGTTGTGTAGACCACTGGGCAGTCACTGAACTTCTCTAAATTTCAGTTGTCTGATTTGTAAGATAAGAAGCTTGAATTAATCCTCAAGGTGCCTTGCAAATGTCAATCATCTTGTTTTTTGTGATTATATTTAAAAGTTTTTGAATATTAGGAGACTTTTAAGATTATGTCCTCTTAATGGATGAGCCTCCTGATATCATCTTTTCATAACTTACTACCCTATTTTTTTTTTTGTTTTACTGAAATGGGAAGATGAGCCAGCATGCCTGAATGGACAGTGCATTTCTTGACATGAACACGTGTAAAAGGTGTCTACAATGGCACATGAGGTGTTACAGAAATACAAGCTATACCTGTATGGCAAAACCAAGGTACATGTTTCAATATCTAGGAGAACCAGGTGTTAAAGTTTAACATTCTCATTGAATTTGTTCACCTTAACCCCTATATGTCTCAAGGTTTCTAGCAATCTTTTTTGGTTGTTGCTGGTTTTTTTTTTGTTTGTTTGCTTGTTTTTCCTAGAGATGATCTGTATATTCAATTTATGCTTTGTTTTCTGCAATGTGAAGTCCTGGGATGGTTTCATTGTCTTATGCCTTGCGTTATAATGTTCAAACTTTTTGTCATATTCTTTTGGGAGATCAATGATCCTTAACATCTCTAGCCTGTCTTCAGAATGATTTTTTAAAAATTTCAATAGAGATTGAGTGTTCTTTTAATGACATTGCTTTTTTGTTTTCTCTTATTTCAGATTGTCCATTGTTTCACTAATTTGTATTTCCAATCTGTTGCTTCCTTTTCTTCTTTTGAAAAACTCACCACTGTGGATTCAAGTTTTTCTTTTTTCTTTTTTTTTAATTATTGCTAACTATTTCTAAATTCTGCCATTCTATCACTTTAACTTTGGGTTTTAATGTTTTTATATCTCTCTTGAACCATTCAGGCACATTTTGCCACACATTTCATTGTATCCACTGGAATACATATCATGCTCTGTCTTACCTTGTCTTGATTCAGTTCTCTTTGTCTCGCAATATTTATTTAGAAACATTTGCTGTGATTTATATGCCTCTGTGACCCACTTTCCTTCTTTTAATATTATTGTTGTTGATTTATCTACTTGAACTCTAGCTTTCAACTGAGTTTTCTCCCTCCTGACATCTTTGCCACTGTTAGATTTTGTTGTTGTTTTCTTTGGTTTTGTTTTTATTGTGCTGCCTATTACTAGGTTGCTTGCAGTTTACTCTTTTTTCCATATTGATGATAGGTTTCCTAGAGGCTGGACATCAAAGTTGTCTTAACTTTATACTATATTGGGGAATTCAATTTTCAACAGGCTCCGTGGCTTCTCCAGTTTCTGTGGAGCTAGGACCAATGCCATTAGGATGTCAGTTCCCTTTACTTCAGCTTTGGTATAGAATACCCTATTGCAAATCCCATTCGTATTTAGGAAGAGTACCTCAGGAAGAGTATATTCCAACTTTATTATAACTTTCTCCTTTGTAAGTGGATCAGCAGAGTTGAGGTCTGCTTTATGATGCTCAGAATCATGTGGTGAGGACAGAAACATGTTATGTCAAAATAAAATATATCAACACCAAAGAAATTACTGAGTGGATTCCAGAGCACAAGCCTGTGACAGGCTATCAGCCTTGCAAGATCAGAGGGCTATTGGAGAGTGGGTACTGAATAAGGGCGTTAGAGATTTTCATTCTTTATTTTTAAATCATAAGAGTATTATTTTATTAGTCTTGTTTTCTTGTCTTGTAGAGACAGCTGTAATTGCCTTACATCTGGAACACAATGCCTTTTTATGGGTGTTTTGAGAGTTAGGAAGGCCTGGAGAAAATATCCTCCATCTGGTTGACCCAAAAGAAATATTTCATTCATCATAGCTATGTTTTTTTAACATATTATTTCTTAAATCTATATTTTGTCTTTCTCATTTGTTGAATGTTCCAATTCATCTTTAATGTTTTTAGAGCTAGGTTTATGTTTTCTTCCATTTGTGTGTTTAGCATTTTTTTTTCTGAATTGGGATTTCCCTCTTTTTTCAGTAATTTGTCCCTATAATTAGTCTTTCTTAGTGTTCTTTGAGGAAACCTTATTGTTGCAAAACCTCCTTACTTCACTCTCAACAACACACTCCCCTTCGATCTGTCAATCATTAACTTAAATTTGTAGTTTTAATTTATCAATTACTCTTTCTTTCTTCCTTTTATTTTTTTCTAATTTTCTTTCTTTTCCTCCATTTGTTTTCTCCTCTCTGTTAACTCATTACTTCAAAAACAACCCTTCAAATTTTCTTTGATAGGTGATATATCTACATCTGTGTTGGTAGATATATCACATATCAAACATATATATGTACATATATACACATGTACATATATATGTGTGTATGTACATATACACACATAAATATATGTGCATATATGCACACACACACACACACACACACATATATATATATATATATGTATGTATTTCTAAGAATGATTTATATGCCTTGTTCTCTTCATGAACTCTCTTCCCTTTCTTACAACTCTGAAATTTATTCTTCAAACATAATAAGTAGAGGTATGTCATCCTTATTTGTCCTCTTTTTTTCTTCATGTATCTAAAGCTTTTAAAGGAGTGAGTTGGAGTCTGCTGAATAATTTTAATGTTATTGCTTGGTAGATTTTTATTCTTTACCCCATCATATTTTTTCTTTCTCTATATCACTTTTAGAAGTAGCAATTACTGAAGGAGATAATGGATTAAAAGGATTTACCCTAGGTACAAAAATCTCCTGTGCCACAAATTGTGACTTGTCATTAAAATTATTAAATTTAGCAATGATGTGTCTTGGAATTTGAAGCATATGGATCTCCCTTTCCCCTGTCCCTATAATAACCTACCCTGTCCCAGAAAACAACCTGTGAATTCTTTAAACTAGCATTTTGTTTTCTATTTTTAAAAAATAGGTAATTTCCACATATTATTTTCAATCATGGCATTTTGGATATGTTCTTTTAATTGCCACATTCTTCTGGGAGACTAATGATGCTGAAGCCTTCTTTGTATCCTGTCTTTGAGATCAATTTCTTTTACTTTTATAGAGAACATGTGTTTTTTTTTTAATATTGCTGTGTTTTGCTTCTCTTCTTCTAGATTTTCTTACACTTCAACATATTTGTATTCCTAATATGTTGTCCTCTCTTTTATTACTTGGAGAGACTTAATACTATGTATTCTCTTTCACCTATTCTGTTAATTATGTCTGCTGTTCCATCTATCTGTCATTTGCTCTGTATAACTTCTTTCAAGATTCTGAATTCTGTTTTAAGCCACTTAGGAATATCCTGCTCTGACCCCATAGACTTGGCAATCCATAGTGTTCTTTTGTTCATTTTTTATCTTGTATTTTTTTAATAGAAGTTTGTAGTTGTTTAGAAATTAGGTACTTCTCTTCCTCCCTAATTTTAGTATCTTCTCTGTTCATTCATCTAGGGATGTAACTGAGTTTTATTCCTCCTTAGGTAGTAGGTACCACTGGCCTTTGTTCCTTATATTCTACTATTGATGACTTCCTAATTTTGATAGTAGATTTAACCAGAGGCTGGACCTCAAAGCTGCTTTAGTAGTTGATAATTTTTTTTTTTATATTTGCATTGATCTCTCCTCCAAGTAGTTGTTTTTTCTTCTGCTTTTGTATTTTGTTAATTATTGCTTTTGTGCAGGAAAAGACTAGCCCTGGTTGGATTCTAATACCCTTTCCTTCAAGCACATCGGAACCTTGTCCTCTAGCTTTCTACCTCAGTTGCCTCTTGCAGTTCACCCTGTTCTTTAATATTCTGGCTGGGCTGAAACAGCATCTGTTGTTCAGCAAGTTTACAAGTTGGTTTTGGGTTTTCTGTGCAGAGACTCTTTAATCTTAGGGTTCTTGAAACTAGAGGTTACATCAGGCAGTTTTCTTACACTCCTATCACCACCACTACCACACTATCACTTCAATAGAGTGAAGCTATCCTTGTTCAAGGACTAGCAATGAGAGTAAAGTGATTTTTATCGTCTCAGAAAGAGAAGTGCAGCTTCTACTTCTAGTGAACACCAAATGGCGGACAACACCAGTGCTGCAGGAGGTGCGGAGGTTCCAGCGGCCCCGGAGTCGGATGGTCGGGGTGGCTTCTGCGGTGGCTTTGTCAGTGGGGGCCGAGGTCGAGGCCGGGGCCGGGGCGGTGGAGCCCGGGGAGGAAAGGCCGAAGACAAGGAGTGGGTTCCTGTCACTAAGCTGGGCCGCCTAGTCAAGGACATGAAGATCAAGTCTTTGGAAGAGATCTATCTTTTCACGCTCCCTATCAAGGAGTCTGAGATCATAGATTTCTTCCTGGGATCTTCATTGAAAGATGAGGTTCTGAAGATCATGCCTGTTCAGAAACAAACTAGGGCTGGACAACGTACTAGGTTCAAGGCTTTTGTGGCCATCGGTGACTACCATGGCCATGTTGGTCTGGGTGTCAAGTGCTCCAAGGAAGTGGCCACAGCTATTCGTGGTGCTATCATTCTGGCCACGCTGTCCATTGTTCCTGTGAGACATGGCTACTGGGGGAACAAGATTGGCAAGACTCACACAGTGCCCTGCAAGGTCACTGGGCAATGTGGATCGGTTCTGGTGCGCCTGATCCCCGCTCCTAGAGGTACTGGCATTGTCTCAGCTCCTGTGCCTAAGAAACTCC